>NC_034599.1:42578096-42597270 GCF_900095145.1 Mus pahari | reverse complement strand
CCAGAAGAGGGTATTAGATTCCATTACAGATGGTTGTGAGCTACTATATGGTTGGTTGGAATTGCGCTCAAGACCTCTGGTAGAACAGTCAGTGCTCTTAACTGCTGAGCCATCTCTCCAGCCCCGTGGGGTTTCTTATGCAACAAGAATGTGACCAATCTTAACTGCAAGTCACCAGGATCCCCCTGAAGTTTTTCATGTGGGGATTGGTATGACTAACTTGGTGCTTTTTGGCAAAACTATCCTTGGTTAGTATAAGTATGAAACAGAGGGGAGGGGGCCTGGCTACCTTTAGGAATATTTTTCAGACAAAAGATCAAGTGGAGACTGTACAGTGGCCTGAGCATAAGAGAGATAGACTTGAGGGTTCTCTGAGAGTCAGTGGACAAGACTTTGTAATGGGTTGAGAGGGAGGAGACTCCCTGACTTCTCAAGCATTTACCTTGGTGAACTTGAAAGGAGGGGGTGTGAGAAATGAAGGAAAGACAGGGCAGTGTGTTTCGTGGAGACGATAATTGTGGGTTTTTGTTTTGGTTTTTTTTGGGGGGGTGGTTTTTTGTTCTTGTTTGGTTTCTCTGTGTAGCCTTGGCTGTCCTAGAACTCTCTCTGTAGACCAAGGTGGGATTGAACTCAGATCCACCAGTCTCTGCCTTCCAAGTACTGGGACTAAAGATGTGAGCCTGTACCCATCAAATTTGTAAATTCCATTTGTTTGTTTGTTTGTTTGTTTATTGTATATGAGTACACTTTAGCTGTCTTCAGATATACCAGAAGAGGGCATTTGATTCCATTACAGATGGTTAAGAGCCACCATGTGGTTGCTGAGAATTGGACTCAGGACCAGTGGAAGAGCAGTTAGTGTTTTTAACTACTGTGCCATCTCTCCAGCCTCCACATTTGTAAATTTTTATATTGAAGTGTTCTATAAGAAATCTAGTTAAAAGTACTTAGGATTGTAGGTGTTTGTTAAAAACCATTAAACAAAAGGACATCTTTAGAGAATAAAATAGATAAAACAAATGCCATTTTTTAAAGAAGAAAATATATTATAACAAGAAAGCAAATAATAAAGCACCAAAACCATACTGTTTTTTATTTTGTTTTAAATTTTTAAAAGATTTATTTTAATTTTTAATTATATATGTATATGCCTGTGGGCACATGAGTTCAGTTGCCCAAGGAGGTTAGAAACAGTGAATTTCCAGGGACAGAAGACATAGGCAGTTGTAAGCCATCTGATGTGGGTGCTGGGAATTGAACTCAGGTCCTCTGAAATGGCAGTACACACTCTTAACCCCTGGGACCTCTCCCTTGTTCCTCTACCCACAATGGATAGGATTATACCGGGCTTCTGCAGTACTGGGCACCTATCCCAGGACTTCACTGTGCTTGGCAAGGACTCTACTGAGTTCCTCCCTTAACCACTATTAACTATTATTAGAAAAGCTTGGGAAAACTGGTATTTCTATTCATTGCTTGTCAAAATATAGGCAAGTAGAATAGCTTCTGAAGGTAATCTGACAGTATTTGTTTAAAATGTTTACCTACCTGAACTCAACAGGTTAGCCACAAGCGTGCTCATTGCTAAATGTTTATGACAAGATAGAATATAGGAACAGGGCTAATATATAGAAATTAGAAGAAAGGAATGTTATACAGCAATTAAAATTATATAGAATAATCTTTAATGATTTGGGAAGACCACATCGAAAAAGAATTAGCAACCAATCTTCAAAGTAGGATCAAAATTTTAGTGAAAAGAGATGAAGTTTTGGTCCAAAATTCAGTATATTTTCCTAGGAAAATTCTAAGCGGTTCAATACACATCCAACCGTTGCTAGTGATTATCTTTCTAGAACTTGGAAATTCAGCGTTTTGCCTTTCAGATTTTTTTGTTTGTTATCTCTGATTTTTTTCTATATATAAAAAAACATGTATTACTTGCATAATTTTAGAAAGTAATTTAAAATTTTAGTATCTGGTGATCAAGATGACTGTTACAAAATGAAAGGAGTTGATGAGTGCCGAAGCTGGAGAATTGGAACTCATTGGTTTATAGGTGAAAGGAGAGGAGATTACATGTGTGTGGTGGGGGAGGGACACAGGAAGGGGCAGGCAGAAGGCAGAAGGCTAGCTAGACTTATGGATACAAAACTGTTGCATTGTCTAAAGGAGATCCAGCCATGTGGGCCGACAAGGAGAGCCTAGAGGAAATTATGGTAGACAGGAGCAAATAGTATCCTCTGGCTAAGACTGAAATTGATCAAAAGTCTTAAAAAAAAAAAAAGATACATTGTATTGTACTGGAATTCAATCTGTAGGTGGAAGCGTGAAGGGCAATCATTGCACATAAATAAAGAGCAGGCTGGGACGCCTTTAGCAGGTGAGGTGGCAGGATCAGTGCTTAGTTAGACGCCTGCCTAGGAGGAGAAGCCACAGGAGAGAAACTGGAGGTTGTTCCTTGAGGGATCTTAGTGGGTAGGAAGACAGTAGCTTTTGGTTGAAGCAAAAGTGAAAAGGGGATATATATATATATATATATATATATATATATATATATATATATATATATATATATATATGTGTGTGTGTGTGTGTGTGTGTGTGTGTGTGTGTGTGACTGGACTACTTTTTATGTTGGGTTAAAGCAGCCAATTATCAGGCAAAAAAATTGAAGAGGTGAAGGAAAAGTGGGGATAATTAAGTAGTTTTGATTGAGAGGAGAAGCAAAGGAAAGAGTTTTAGGAAGAGTGCTTTTAGCTTTGTCCCAAAAGAAGGGGAGGGACATCCATTCTGGGTCAGAGGGACAGTGCTTTGAATGCAGGCCTGAGCCGCTTTCCTCTACCCTTTAGGGTTTCCTCTACTCTTTAGGACTGCATTGCCCCATTGAGTAAGTGTATCCTCTTCCTTAAGAAAGACATTAGTTGAAAAGTATTGTGTCCAGCAAGGCTACAGCCCTTGCTGTGGCACCTGACACCTTGCTTTCATAAGGGTCCTGCTTTAGTCTGAGAGCCATGTTGGCATTCTCTGGAAAGTCTTAATAACCCTGGTCTTGAACTTGACTTTCAAGATATCTAATTAGGACCATGCAGCATGCACGTGAGCAGGGGTGATAGAGCACCTGTGTGTCCCTTGAATCTGGTAGTCTTGCTTGGGTGTGGAACAGTCAGCGCACAGCCTGCACCCACACTTGTTATGTTTATTATGGTATAGCTAAGCTCTCAGACATCATGGACCCACTGAGTTCTGCACACATGCGTCAGATCACTGAAGGAGCAAGATGCTCACAATGGAAGCAGGCCAGAACATGCTTCCTATGCACATCTCTCTAGGAAGTACAGAGAATCAAAGGACCTGATGTACAGCCTTTCTACTCCCATTGCTTTCCTGCACCAGCGGACCATTTCTGATGCATGTGAGGAGGCCGAGGATAGGGAAAAGGAGGGTGGCACATCACCCCCTTTCCTTTTGGCCATTCATTGCTCACTACTGAGCTGAGGGGAAGGAGTGCTGGTGGCAAGCAAGAACAACAACAACCCAAAGAAAACCAAGCTGTGACGACTCTCTCTGTTCTGGCAAGAACATATACAAATGTATACGCAACCTGTCCACTCTCGGTGACTCGGTGTGTGTGGGATGTGCTTATATTTGCCTTTAAAGCTGGCATTGCACTATATAAAGATAAAAGTAAAACAGATGATACTATCTTATAACTTTAACCTGACTTAGAATGACATTTACTCCTGTTATGTCTTGTAAGTAATACAATATTTCATTTGTCTTTTTGAAACAGGGTTTATCAGTGTAGCCCTGGCTGTCCTAGAACTTGCTCTGTAGACCAGGTTAGCCTAAAACTCAAAAGTCCAACTGCCTCGGCCTCCCAAATGCTGGGATTGAAGGTGTGGGCAACCACACCTGGATAGTTTTTACTGTTTTATTTGTATGCGTGATATACATGCATATGTCTTCTCACTCACTCTCTAGTTTAATGTTTTGAGACAGGGTCTCTCATCAGACCTAGAGTTCAGAGTTGGCTAAAATGGATGGCTAACAAGCCCCAGGGGTCTGTCTGTCTTCACATCCCCAGCAATAGGATGTTAGATGCTGCATGCTGCTGCACCTGATCTTTACACATGTGCTGGGACCCAAACTCAAGCCTTCATGCTCATACACTAAGTGATTTACCAACTGGGCCATCTCCATGGTTCTCTGTAAAACAAACAAGCAAACAAAGAACATTTTAAAGACATCTTAGGGACTAGAGAGATGGTTCAGCAGTTGAGAGCACTTCCTGCTCCGGAAGAGGCTCGAGATTCCATTCCTAGCCCTCACATGGAAGCTCACGACTGCCTGTAACTCCAGTTTAAGGGGATCTGATGCCCCTTTTGGCATGCACATGGTATGCATATATACATGCAGGCATCCACACAGGCATTTAAAGTAAAATACTTTATTTCAAATCAAGTTTTACATATCAATATTTTAGGGTTTATTTCTTTGGGTTTTGAATAAGGAATTCTGATTCACCACTCTCCATCCTGCCAAGGGGATCCAGAAATTATGCTCTGTTCTCAGCTAAATCATGGCCTCTGGTTAGAAGTCTTAGACAACTTTCTTATCTGGACACTGCTGAATAAGATGATAGACATTTGTATCCATTGAGAACTGTTATGTGATGCTACATGTTTGCTCTGTTATTGGAGAAATGGTCACATGGCTGATCTGGTAGTTTGAATAAAATGACTCCCATAGGCTCAAAGGGAGAGGTGCTATTGGAAGGTGGGCCCTTGTTGCAGTAGGTACAGCCATATTGGAGGAAGCGTGTCACCAGGGAAGGGTTTGAAGTTTCAGAAGCCCAAGTTAGGCCTAGTGGCACCGTCTCTTCCTGCTCCCTGCTGGTCCAGATGTAGAGCTCTCAGCTACCTCTTCAGCACCATGTCTGCCTGTGTACTTCCGTGCTTCTTGCCATGATGATAATGAACTGTGTCCCAGCCCCAATGAAATGTTTTTGTTTATAAGAATTTCCCTGGTCATGGTGTCTCTTCAAAGCAATAAAAAAAAAAAAAAAACCCACCTAAGATAGCTGACTCCACAGGTTAAGGATGGACCATAGATCTGGCTAACAGAGGATGGGCAGAGCTTGAGAGACTAGAAGTTGTAAGGAAGGAGCCACACATGAGCAGGTAAGAGCCTGGACTGTTAAAGCAGAAGGGCTTCTCAGGAGGACAGGGGTGGATCATGAAATGGCGGTTACATGGGCTGAAAGGAAGGACATCAAGACTTGAGAGTTTTCATCTGTGTTGCCCTCCAGAAGACTAGAAGTATTTGGGATGACACTCGAGATCTGGTGCGATGACCCGTGAGCCGGAGAAAAAGTCTAGAAGGATCTGTGGTTGGTGATCAAGGTCAGTAAGCGGTTGTGGTCAGGCTGCTTTGCAGTTGGGTGTGGCATCTCAAAAGGCTCAAGATGGGAAGCTACTGGTTCCAGCCTGAAGCAGGGCTCCAAGGGCTGAAAATGAGAAGAGCTAAAATCGAACAGAGGCAGGATCAAAAGCATACACATGTATTCATTCCTGAAGGCCAGTAGGGTGAAGTCAGGGTCAAAGCGACACCCACCTGGGAGGTAAAAGGATCACAGGCACAAATGGAAGGTAAAGATCAAAGGGAACAAAGCCTTAGAGTTTGCAGTCGGTTTGGAGGGGGGTCAGTGACTGGGTGAGATCCAGCAGACTATAGGGTGGTTGTCGTGGGCTTTGCCATCTGTAACCTTGGGGTTTTCTACCTGTCCACTTTGTTCTCTGAGACAATGACTCTGGGGCTTCTTATATATTTACAAATGCCCAAGCCAAAGCTTTACACTATCCCAGAATCCTTTCTTCCTACTGGAAATCCCATCTTCTATTTCCTGCCTCGGCTATAGGTCAATCAGCGTTTTGTTGACAGGTGGAATGCTCTTTACAACTGTGCAGCACAGAACCTGCCCAGCCAGCCGCTGGTCTAGCAAAATGCAGGGAGTTCTGATTGCAGACCTGCTTGGTCCCCTTTGGGAGCCAGGGTGAAATGCCGAATGCTCATCTGACTTTTGGCTCCTGAGGTGCCCCTCTACCACCAGGTTTTCTAAAGACCAAGCAACTTCTACCCCAAAATGGTGTGATGGTTAACACTGCCAAAGTGAATCACCAAATATCTGAGCTTGGTTGTGGGGGAGTCTAGGTTGGGTCGGCGCTGGATGACCCACCTCATATGTGAGTAGGGCCTTTCAACAAACTGGATGACTGAATAAAATGGGAAAGGGAGTGAGCACTTGTATTTTAGCATTCACCTCTCTAATTACTGACTGTACTGCAACAAGACTAGGCCCTTTGCCACCATGACTTCCCTGCTATGATGGACCGAGCCAAAATAAATCCTTCTGTTCTGAAGTTGCTTTTGTCAAATATATTATTATAGCCATGAGAAAAGATAACCAACTCAGGTGGTGAACTTGTATTAGGAACATGTCCAGGACATTTCTTCACTGATGCCAAATTTAAAGTAGTTTGAGAGTTGGGAGTATTGCTCAGTGGAAGATCACTTGCCTAGCATTAGCAAGACATTGGGTTTGTTTCCTAGCATTGCAAGTGAGCAATGGAAACAGAAACAGAGCTAATTAACTGTCTGCATCATGGCCAGTGTTGACATGGTTTTAGTGTACATGTACTGGGACCACTCAGGCTCTCAGATGGTGACAGTGAGCTCTCTGGTAGTCTTGTCAGCCTGTGGCAGTCCTCTGGCCACAGGGGCTGGCACTGTGTTTGGGAGGCCTTCAACCAAGGCCACTGTGCCGAGAACTTTGTTCTTTTTGGTTCCCATGCAGCTTTCCAGGGTACCGAGGTCTTTGTTTCTTTAGCAAATGACTTCTGCAGGCATCTGTCTTCCTCCGGGAGAGGCAGGTCTTTTCTTCTTCAGGACTCTATCTATCTATCTTCTGAGTCCAAGGCAGACTCTCCTTTCCTTTCTAGATCCTGTACCCCAGGGCCTCTCTTCTGCATAAACATTTTATTCTCCCCACTGTCCCTATGTTTGAACAAAAATAACAGCACCTGGCTGTGAGGTAATAGTAAGTGGTTTGTCACTAACTCAGTGAAGAAATGGAGACCATAAAACACAGAAGTCTGGGGAAGGGACAGAAGGAGGTTCTGGGGAGAAAGGAAAGAAGGAAGGAAGGAAGGAAGGAAGGAAGGAAGGAAGGGAGGGAGGGAGGGAGGGAGGAAGGGAGGGAGGGANAGTATCTTTTGTATCTTTGAGTTGATTCTGCTGCAGAAATAAATAAGACACAGGTAACTTCTGAGCCACTTATTCTGGTCCACTGACATTCAAATAAATTGCCTTTTGAGATATAAATTCCCTGGAATGGAGTAGAGTCTCAGGTGGATTCCAGAGTCACTTCAGAAATGAGCATAATAAAACTGTGGAACTGTTTAGGTGTCCCCGAGGCCTGTCACTGTGGCTGGGACAAGACTGCTGGCCAAGATGGGAGTTGACCAGGCTGTAAACACTGGATCCACCAAGAAGTGACATTCTTGCTGTGCCTAGTGACCCGTCTGAAGCTCATTAGAAAATGACATTAGGTGTGATGGCGGCAGTTCAGGCAAACAAATGGATATCAGAGTGCTTTCAGGCAAACAAATGGATATCAGAGTGCTTTCAGGCAAACAAATGGATTGCAGAGCATTTGCCTAAGGTTGCAGAGAAAGGAAATACGTTTCTGACCAAATACAATAAGCAAAGAACATAAGACTCCAGAACGCTTATTAGATAACAGACAAAGGACTTGGGGGTAGGGTGGGGAAGAGATGGAAGATGGGTAGTTAAGATACACAGGGATCTGGCTCTTTCCCCCTCGTTGAGGTCAGGAGTTGGGAAAGTTAACACATTCTTTTATTTTGTATCAACAAAGCTTTTCCTGGTCCCCCATTTCAGCTGAACCTCATCTATTACCTGCCGTTCTAACCCAGGGTGAGGATTAGGGAAAGACTCAAGACAACGGCGCTGCCACAGTCTGCCCCCAAACATGTCCTTTTATTTTTCTTCATGCTTTTCCTTTGTTTATTTATCGGTATGTATGTGGAAGCCAGAGGTTGGTGCCAAGTGTCTTCACTGCTGATCTACCCAGCTGTCTTTCCCTGAGTGTTGAAGATCCAAACTCAGGTCCTCACACTTGAGCAGTAAGCATTTTACTAACTGAGCCGGCTCCCCAGTCAAGCATGCCTTCCGATTTTTGCTTTATGCTCTTACAGAAGAGATAGCACATGCATGCTTTTTGATCTCTCTTCTTGGGGTTTTAGTAGGAAATATTTGTTTCATATATTAGATTTATAAGCAGGGTCTGGAATGTTCAGGCAAGATCCCGACGGCTTCCTGAATATGGCAGCCAAGGCGTGGGCAGTAATAGGGTAGATACATTTCCCCAAAAGATAAATTATCTTGCTAGTGAGACGTGCCGGCCAGTAACACTTTCCGGCTAGTATCTGGCTACAGGGCTACCGACTGAGTGTGACAGAAAACTATAGGGACTGATAGAGCTAAAGAGAGGACAATATTCAGCAGCTGTCACTGTGAAGGAGTACTAGGGACCAAATTGTCTCTGTAGGTCCCTAAAGAAGACTATAGAAGAAATGGTAGCATCCCAAAGATTTAGACTCCTTAGGAAAAAAATGATACCATTGGCATGCCTCAGTTCCCCCATCTTAAATCATATTTCATGGGTATGAATCTCATTTACAATTCTGGCCAGAAGAAATTTTCTTTAAGTCATCCCAAATCCAATGTTTCAGTTCCTGTACTTCTGAGAACATGGGATGTGTAATCTCTGTCAAGGAGGCTTTTTCTCCTAGGGTTGTGGGAAGGTCCTGGAGTCTTATGTAATACCAAGACATTCCAAAGTCTTTTATTCATTCTATTTATTCAATGATTTTTTTAAAGTTGTTTTTTAAATTAAATTTTTAAAAATTTTATTTTACATGCATTGGTATTTTGCCTGCATGTGTGAGGGCATCAGAGAGACAGAACTGGAATTGCAGACAGTTGTGAGCTGCCATGCGGGTGCTGGGAATTAAACCCCGGTCTACTGGAAGATCAGCCAGTTCTCTTAACAACTAAGCCATTTCCCCAGCCTCATATATCATTTTTTTTATATCTGCTTAGTAGCTAAGTCTTAGCTCAACACTGCTGTAGACATAAAATTCATGAATAAAATACTTAGTTTCTGGTCTCAAGAAGTTTGCAGTCTGCAGGGACTAAGCTAGGAGTGGGAGGGGTGTCTATGGGGGCAGGCAAAAGATGGATAAACGCATGAATCAACTAAGAAGCAGAGGAGGAGGACGCCAGGACAAGGTAAACATCGAAGGGTGTCACATCCCAGGAAGGGACAAACCTGTTCCCAGCTACAGGAGAGGAGACAGATGAGTCAGACCACAGAGTTCCAAATGCCAGCTTAATGGCTAATCGAAGCTAGACTAGAGGATATGACTCAGAGCCCAGCAACAAGAGTTCTCCACGCCGAACCCCGAAATTAAGAAGATTTGCATATGTAGTCTTAGGAAGTGATGATCAGTCATGAGTCGCCCCCAAACTGTCGCTGTTAAATCTCCTGCTTGGTCCACAGAGGCTGACTCCCACTCTCTGTGGCTTCCTAAAGAGAAAGGGAAGAGTTAAGCCACACCCCAGCATCTTCTGTCAGTTTGTCAGTCACAGGAAAGGACAGGAGAGCATTCATTCCACAGAAGGAAGCCTCCTGACCTTTGTCCTGATCTCCCAACCAGGAACAGACATGTACAGGACATTTGTTGATCTTAAAGGTTTTCTATTTGTCCTCAAGTCCCCTCCCGTAGCTCACGTGTTTTCTTTCTTTCCTCCCTCCCACCTTTACTTTCTTTGGCCATGCTGGGGTTAGAACCCAAGGGCTTTGAGCGAGAACTGTACCCTGAGTCTCACAGTAGAGTATATCCCCAGCCCTTAGTCTCCCTTTCTCCCTGTACCCTTTACAAACTCGTCTACTCTAGAAGGGTTTGAACTTAGTCATGTTCATATGACTTGAGTTCCTCTGATATGGCTTTGACTTCTCTAATCACAGTCAGCCACACTTGCCACCTCTGTGTGCCTGATGGTTGATTTAAAGAAGGGCAATGAGAGTGGTTTTTCTCATTTGCTGGTGGGAAAGCGAGCTCTGCTGCCTAGAGGCAGGGTGGGGGTGGGGAGTAGAACTTTCATACCTCCTGGGCACTGACTTGTCTGAGTCACTTCTCCTCCCTATCTGGAGTTTATCTTTCTTCCTCTGTCATCCTCCCACCCCTCCCCCTCCCCCCTCCCCCAGCCAGGGGACACTCAGCTGAGAGAGCAACTGGTATTCAGGAAATAGCTTAGGTTTTTTTGGACTTAATTATTTCAGTGGGCTTGCCTAGGGCATAGAGGACAAGTCCTGGACAGGAGGTCACCCCACGAACAAATATCCAGGTCCCCGGGGACCAGCCATGGGTGGCTTCCCAGCACTATGGCTGTCCCCACCCATGCAGTATTCCATTCTTGGAAGGCCAGGAGGGAGAAAGTAATTGAGGGTTTCTCACAGGATTGATATTTGGGCTAGCTCATTCTTTATTCTGGGAGTACAGAGAGCACTGAGGAATATTTAGCATGGAGCCTGGCCACTAGATACCACAGCATCCTCCACACTGTGGCAACCCAAAATTTCTAGAGTTGTTGTGAAATGTCCCCTATGGTTGAGGGTAAACACCCTCAGCATGGAGCCAGTGGTTTAGAGAGCTGCAGTGCCCATGTAATAAACAGTGAGGCACACGCCATCCTGGCTTGACATGATCTGAGTGCTATTCCACCTATCTGTTTTTATTCTGTGTTCTTCTTGTACATGAGCATGTGTGTGTGCTGTTCTATTAAATCATATCTGTTCTAATGCCATTGATATCTCAGGGTTTGCTTATGTACGACTCTGTCCCTCAAACACTGAGTGAACACAGAAGATGGGAGCTAGTTAACTGACATCTGCCAAAAACACTCATGTATACATCATATCCACTTGAACATCAAACACATACATCTTACACACTTATACATAATACATGCTCGTACATCATGTCCATCCATCCTACATACTCATAGGTCACACATAAACACATATATCCTACACACTTGCACATCATACACATATGTCATATACACTCATATATATCATTTATACTCATACATGACACAATATGTTACTAACACATATATATATACACATTACATATACACATATCACACATACATGTATTAGATATGTGCATCTATTACACACATATACACATATCATACATTTACATCAATTCACACACATATCACACAATGCATTACATACATATATAACACATATATTTATTATGTATACACAAAATATATATATCATACATCACACCGTACATATATATTAAACATCCCATAATACATCACACAGATGCATATATTTCACATACATCCATAACACACATTTATAACACACACATTATACATACATATATACATCTCACATATATTTGGCATGCATATATCACATATGTATACATTATACACACATGCACCACACACATCATGCATATACATCCCACATACATTCTATACATACACACACTCTGCATATCTTCAGAAGGACAGAACTCACATACTCTTTTAGGCATTAAGAGAGCACACATCTTTTTCTGTTCAGACTCTTGTCCCCTCCTCTTGGTTTGGAAGCAAGGAAATTGAATGGGGATGTGCTTGAGGACCACGAGGGACTCTGGATGCTTAGGGAACAAAGTGATGAAGAAGATAGCAACAGGCAGTAAAAAGGTGTGACTGGAGCTATCAGAGAAAGAAATACCAGAAAAGCATCAAGAAGACTCCATCTCACCCCAGTAAGAATGGCTAGTGTTAGGAAAAGACCAAATATTGAGGAGGACGAGGCCCCTAGCTGCCGGGTGGTGGCAATGTAAATTAGTATAGCCACTGTGGACATCAGCTTGGACTTTCCTCAACCAAACTCTCAGGAAGCAGAACTGCCCTATGGTCCAATGCCACTGACAACTCCTGGACGTACGCTCACAGGCACCCAAGCACACCACAGAGGTACGCAGGCATCTGGGTTTACCGCAGTGCTAGTCACAATGACCAAGATGTGGAACCCGCTTAGGCGGCCACCATCAACTGTATAAAAAGACAAATGTGGTACTGTGGTACGTGTATACAATAGAGTTTTGAAAGAGATCTATAAAGAAGAAACACATCACCGTTTTCAGAAAAATAGGTGGAACTGAAGCTCATCATGTTGAGCAATGTGAGCCAGACTCTGAAAGAGAAATCTCGTTTGCTCCCTCCCAGAGAGTACAGATTAAAGACAAGTTTGGGAATGTGGAAGGAGATCTGTGAAGAGGAAGGGGTCTCTCTCTCTCTTTCTCTTCCCCCTTCCTTCCCTCTCCCCCCCCCCCGTGGGGTGTATGTGTATGTCTGTCTTTCTCACCCCCACACCTTTCTCATGTGACTAGTAGCATGTAGTGGGAATTGGGGAGAGAAGGATGCTAACATAAAGAAATCATAGTCTCCCCACCCCATGTACATGGCCCAGGCTAGTGTGAAACATACTGCGTAGCCAGGTGACAAACCCAAGAGTAGACTCTAAACAGAACATCATAGTGTTGGCCCAGAAGGGGGGCAAGGGGAGAAGGGAGGTAAGGAAGGTGGGTGAGAGAGAGAGGGAAGAAGAGAGAGAGGGAGGAAGGGAAAGAGGGAGGGGAGTAGAGGGAGGGGGAAGGGAGGGGGAGAGAGAACCGCGCTTTCCTATAAAGAATAGACACACACTCTGCAGGTCCAGACCAGGGTGATGAGGGGGCTCCAGGTCCCACGCATGCATTGCAAAGGCCAGAGTACCTCAGCAGGCTTAGCTAGGGAATCCAGAAGAAACTCTGATGCTCGGCAAAGTGGGTGAGACATGAGGCCGAGTTGTCCAGGGGCCGAGGATCTCAGGCTTACGCTGTGCTGTGGGCAGGATGGGACCCAGCAGAAGATGCCTGGCAGGGGAACGGACAGGGTCACTTTTCTCTTTGGGAGCACACGTTCTATTGTTGTCGAGCTCTAGCTCGCAGATTGGTGTCACTCCAACGGAAACACACAATGATGTATCTCAGTGGATTTGCCCATGCGCCTACAAGCATTGTTATCACCCCCCAGAGAGGTCTCAGAGCCTTTACAGTAAACGCCCAGTGCCTGTCACCTAGCTCTGCCCAGCCCTGGGAACCATGAGTGTCCCCTTCCTCTATAGCTGTCCCTATTCTGAATAGTTGGTATAACTGGAGTCACACACCACACGACTTTCTGTGGCCATCTTCTCTCATCAAAGCGTTTCTCTATGTTGGGACAGTCACTCACTGCTGCTTCATTCCTTTTCCTTGCTGAATAATAGTCCATTGTTAACCACGGGCAAGCATGTTTGTTTTTCTGATCCCTTAATTAGCTGGTAAACACGTGGTTTGTTGCACCATTTGTCTGTTTTGAATAATGCTGTTACAAACGTTCATGTTTTATGAGGATGCACCTCTATGCTCTGTGGGGTTGCATTTGTCATGGGTGTCTCCCTGGAGGGCGGAAGTGTAGGATCAGATAGTCTGCTTAATTTATTCAGAAACTCTCCAAACGGCTACACTCCCTTCAGTAATGTACAAAGGTTTCCGTAGCTGCACATCTCCATCAAAACTTGTTCTTATCTGTCGTATTTGTTTGTTCAGGAGGCTCCCGGGGCAGCGGACTGCAGGGTAAGCAGGCAGCTTGATTCTGAGAGGGAGCTCTTGTAGAGAGAGCCACCGTGGGGCGGGCATGGCTGCTAACCTTGCTGATGGCACTTCTGATTGTGAACCTCTGAATTTACACATGGAGATGAGCATCCTTCTGTGACAAGGTCTCCTCTTTGCATCCATGGGTGGCAGCATACGCTTTAGACACTCTTTGAAACCAGCAGAAAAAAATTCAATCCAAGAGCTACATTTTTTTGGCTATTACAAGTGATATTCTCCAGGCCTGGATGGTAGCTTTGACTTCTCTAGCTTCCTGTGTGACAGGGATTAAGGAGTTATGCTGCCCACAGGGCAGGACTCAACCGGCTTACTTCTTTGAGCAGACACAGAGCTGGGTGACAATCAGCAACAATAGAAAATAAAGCTCAGTTCCTTCTGATACAATGAAGCCCAGCCCAGCTCTACAGCTCCAAAGCTCAACTCAGACGTTCTTCCAGACTTTTTGTGGAAGCCCCTGCTCTTTCGCGGGCAGTCTCCGAGGCTCTGGGTCAGTTGGGGCTTCTCCTCTTCACAAGGGTCCCCATGACAGCATCCTGTCCACACAGAACATCCTGTCCACCTCTCCTCTCAGCCAAACATCCCTTCCAGCCTATGGGCTGGGCCAGCTTCCAACGCTGTGCTGTGCGTGCGTGCGTGCGGTCCTCTGGGTGCGTGGGACAGAAGCCCTATGCTTCCTTTCCAAGAACTTTCAGCCTAGAACCTCCTTAAAGGAAGAGTAAAATGAGTGGAACGGGGAGAAAGAAAAAGGATAAGGGAAAGGGAGGGGGAAGAGAGAGGGATAGGGAGGGATGAAGGGAAAGGGTGGGAGAGGAGAGGGAGAAGGAGAGGGAGCGGAAAATGGAAGGAAGGCTTGAGTTCCCGGAGAATTGAGAGTTCCGCTAGAATGCAGCCATTTCCTTTGAACTGGTTAGATTTCTTTTGTAAAGCAGTACTCCTATCTGCATCAAAGGGCTGTGGAGCTAGAGGGCAGGCTTTCCTCTCACGCAACAAAATGGAAGGGTGCCTGTGTGCATCTCGCGAATGAGTGGGCACGCGGAGGTGGGATGCTGCACCCTCCCCCCGCCACACACACACATTAAAAAACAAAGCAAAGCAAAGCAAAACAAAACAAAACAGTTTCCAAAATCCCTTCCCTTCAATCTCCAGCCACCTCCTTCCTGCCCCACCCCCACCCCCACCCCGGGGCCACCCCATGGCTAGACAGTTTACAGGACAAAGTGAAAGGACAGGTGGGTCAGCAACAACTCAAGTTTATAAAAAGAGAGCATTTGCCAGTGCAGTAAAGTGCGTAAGACAAAGACTTCCTTTTCGAAGTGGGGGCCTGATAGTACAGGGGGGATCACAGGACAACCAGGAAGCGATGCCTCTCTCCCAATTATTGGGCGCTCTCGGCTGTACTTTGTTGACCTCGCTGATTTCAATCAGTTCTCAGCACATGCAGCCTTCACCTGCCATGAATCAAAACCTGGAGGGCTCTCTGTTCTCCACGATCAGAAGGGAACCCTTTGATAAGGCTGTTAGTGAGGCAAGGCAGAGCGGGCTGGGCTGGGTGATTTTCGTAGACTGGCATTACACATTTATGATGTACACCATCGAAGGAGCAAGGGCTCCACTTGCCAGGGCTGAAGAGGGGTGGGCTTTCTCCTGGGGAGTGGCTGCCCTGTGGCTTGGTGATACTGTAACAAAGGCTGAGGAGGGAAAGGTGAGCGGTGGCAGGAAGGGGTCACAGGTCCCTTCTGAGGGAACACTATGGGATGTCTCTTATTATTTCTGGGTTCTGTGGCACATGTGATTTTCTTATGGGTGACACACACACACACACACCTTTATTCTCTAGTCTGCTCAGGCAATTTCAAAGTCCCTAGTACTCAGTACATACTAAATGAATAGGACTAGCTCAGCTGAAGGCTGAGGACATGGCTTACTTGGTAAAATGCTTTCCATGCAAGCATGAAAACTTGAGCTCCGTCCACACACATAAAAAAGACAGGTATGGAGGTGTGCTTCTGTAATCTCATAGCCGGGGAGGAGGAGGCAGGCAGATCCCTGGAGCTGATTGGCTACCCAGCCCAACTGATTGAATGAGCTCCAGGGTTATGGAGAGATTGGGGAAGATACTTAACATCTCGCCTCCTTGGGTATATCTGCATGTACATATACACACATCCACGAGACTATAACATGGACACACACACACACAGAGGCAGACACTGCCCCTGCCCCTCCACCCCCGCTCCCATATACCAGTGAGTGGCCAGACAAGGCACCACGCACCCTCTGTTTTGGAGTTACTTCTTGGATGGGGAAACTTAAGGAGGATTCTGAGCTCTAAGCTGCTATAGTGACTGGTTGCTGAGGGGAGAGGAGAGGATGACAGAGTCTAAGAGACAGATGGTGGAGGAGAATCAGGTGGTGCAATTAGCTTGTACTAAAAAATACAGATGCTCATATCCATAGCTCCCACCCTGTACTCTCACTGTTTCCAAGGCAAGAAACAGACTCCCCCTTCTTATTTTCTCCCGTGTTCAAGCTCTTAAGCCTGAGTTTATAAAAGCAAATTTCTTTCCTTCTAAATGACAAAACACAGACACATAAATACACATACATACATGTACACAGACACACATACTGTATGCCACATATATCACATACACACACTATACCATATATGCCACACACACATATATACTACACATCCTTACCAATACAAAACTCACAAGCACACACACACACATACATAAATACATACACACACATACACATAGACACACACATACACACAGACACACACATACATACACACAGACACACACACATACATAAATACATACAGACATACACATAGACATACATATATACATACACACATACACACATACATAAATACATACACATACACATAGACACACACATACATACACACAGACACACACACATACACATAGACACACACATACATAAATACATACACACACATACACATAGACACACACACACACACACACACACACACACACACACATACACACAGACACACACACATTTCCCCTAACTGGATACTGACTATGTTACCTTGAACTCTAACACAGCAGTTTTCTCACTCTCCAGCATGAGGCTCATATAGTTGGTCAAGTAGATCACTGAAGGAGTTAACACATATGAAGTCACAAGCACATTGGTACTGGCTTGAACATGCTACCAACACACGACCATGACCACAGCCACAGCTAAAACCCATTGTCGCTTCTAGACATGGATGCCAAGATGTCTAGTGTAGCCAGATCTATGGTAAGAAGAGACAACTGACCTGGTGGGGGCCGTGGCATTTCTTTAAAAAAAAAAAAACAATACGTGCATGTATGTATGTGCACATGTATGTCAGAAAAGGGCATCAGATCCACTGAAGTTGAGATCCACCTAGAGCAGCGGAGGAGGAGGATTCGTTGCCATGTGGGTGCTGGCAACTAAACCTGCATCCTCATCAGGAGCTGCAAGTGCTCTTAACTGCTGAGCCATCTTTCCAGTCCCCATGACATTCCCTTAGCAAGGCTGGTATCCTTCTGATAGCAGAGAAATTCATGTTATTGCTTACTTCCCAATGCACAGACCTCACAGGGGGTCCCTGTGGTGGTGGTGTCCAAAGCACGGATCATTTTCTCGGTTCTCAGTGGAATCTCTTACCTCTCCCTTAGAACTGGGCCACGCCTTCACTCTGTCTCATGCCGTGTCCTCTGCGGTTCTCCCTCACAGCATCTTTTTCTACCTCTATCCCTCTGTCATGTCTTCTTCCTATACATAGCCTGGTTATGTATTTCATTTCGTGTGCAAGATGTATGCATGTGTGCATGTTGGTGTATTGTGTGTGTGTGTGCATCCCTGTGGAGGCCAGAGGGTAATGTCAGGTGTCTTGCTCAGTTTCTCTTCACCTTATTTTTGAGACAGATTTGCACTGAACACAGACATCACCAATTAGGCCTTGCATGTCTGACTAGCAAGTCCCAAGCACCCGCTGTCTCCCCCTGCCCTTCCCATGGCTAGGGTTACTACTGTACCTGACTCTAATATGGGTGCTGTCAATTCAAATTCAGGTCCTCATGTTTGTCTGGCACGTTCTTTATTAACCGAGCCATCCCTCCAGCCCTTAGGTCATATATTTCAAATTGTACATTGAACTCCATGGTTCAGTGCAGGTTTATGGTCGGCAGTGACAATTCGGGCTGTGGACAGTAGACATGAACAAGAGGTAAGGGTGGACGGCCAGATCTCCACGCCCACTCAAGGCTCTCAGTGCTTCCCTGGTGTGTGCCCTGGACACACTGAAACCTCGAGGGGCTGGCTCCTTAGTGTTGGGAATGTGTGCTGATTCATTCAACCAATATTTATTGATGGCCTCTGCATGCCAGAGACTGTTTACAGCAGCACAGATAACAGTCAGTTGGTTCAAGAACTAGGTGAGAGTGGACGATCACACTTAGCTAGAGTGGGGAGCGCATGTTATCTCAATTAGTGTGGCTATTTCCTGTGGAGTGTATGTCAGAATTTCGAAAGTTTTAGAAACTGCTGTTGAGTATCTTTTGTTACAATATGTTGGATGGGAATTGAATGGAAAAAGCTCAGGCATATACGTGATCAGGGAGTCTGACCACCTATTTGCTTTGTCTGTTCAGCTTCTTAAAGGATTACTATTATTGTTGTCAGTGTGTGTGTGTGTGTGTGTGTGTGTGTGTGTGTGTAGGGTGTGTGTCTACATGTATAATGTGTATGTGGCTGGTACACACATGCCACAATGCCCGTAAGGGTGTCTGAGGATAACATCTAGAGGTGAACTCTCTCTTCTCACCATACATGTGTTCTAGTGCGTGAACTTGAGTCATCAGGCTTGATGGCAAGGTGACCCACTGAGGGATCTTGTTGGCCCTGACTTTATTATTATTTTTAAAAGCACAACTAGTAAGCAGTGTGTTGTTTGAGGTGGAGTCTTTCATTGCCCCATCTCCATCATACTCCTGACTCCCAAGTTATTCTCTCATCAAATTCCCATGTTTTCCAGAACCTAGAACAGTGGTGCTCAACCTTCCGAAAGCTGGGATCCTTTAATACGCTCCTCATGTTGGGGTGACCCCAATCACAAGACTGTCATTGTTATTCCATAACTGTAATTGTGCTACTGTTATGAGTGGCAATGCAAATATCTGTGTTTTTCTGATGGTCTTAGGAGACCCCTGTGAAAAGGGTCATTCAACCCCTCCAAACAAGGTCGAGACCCACAGGTTGAGAACCACCGACCTAGCCCCTCATTCGTGTTGATGGCTGTGAGT
>NC_034599.1:42518096-42575596 GCF_900095145.1 Mus pahari | reverse complement strand
CCTTCAAGTGATAATTATGTCTCACTCAAACCTTAGAGTGAACTTTGATGAGGCTTAGCTTCTAGAAGTCATGTAATATAGTGGTTTAAAATATATGGGGTTTTTTTGGGTGGTGGTGGCACACACCTTTAATCACAGCACATGGAAGGCAGAGGAAGCCAGATCTCTATGAGTTCGAGGCCAGACTGGTATATGGAGTAAGTTCCAGGACAGCCAGAACTACACAAAGAAACTCTGACACACACACACACACACACACACACACACACACACACACACACATATATATGCTTTTGATGTAGAGAAATTTGAGTTCAAAGCCAAGGGGTTAAAAAGTAGCCACCATGGACTCTTGGGTCATTCAGTCTAGGAAAATACTAACAGTAAAGCCTAGGGTTGACAGCTGGTATCTCGTCTTGAGTTTAGATTGCAATGTTGGGTGAATACTCTGAGGTAAACATTAATGAATGGATTATCTGAGCTAAGTGTCTTGGCAGTTATTGCTCAGTGACTAATCAGTTGAAGATTTGGGTGGTGATGATGGTGGTAGAAAGAAACTGATTCACTGAAAATAAGAGTAAAAACATAGGAAATTATAAACTCCAGGGGGGAAAAAAAAACCCTGTAAGAAATGAAGCAAAACCATAGTAAACCACCTGGCTCAGCAAAGAGCCATAGTAGTGTAAGCAAGGCCATTGACTCAAGCAATGGTCTGGGTGCACCAGAAGAATAAAGGATAGGAGGAGGAAGGTGGCTGTGTCTGAGAGAGTGATGGAGCGGCAGTGAGCTCTCAGATACAGCAAAGGGAAAGGCCTGTGACAGAAACTACAAGCTGGCCACACAAATCAGAGAAAAAAGAGGGCAGAGTTCAATTAACAGCCAGAAAGACGCTAACCAAGGTCAAAGACCGGCAGTGCTTGCAAGGTCAGTAACTGGCAACACCAGCCAAGGCTGGCCATAGCCAGCGAATGAGCCAAGGTCAACAGTTTACATGGCAGAGGTCAAAGGTGGATAGAGTGAACTGTGAACTTCAATACATGACCCTGCCTCCCAATTGGCTGAGAAATGCATGGACAGTGTGTGGTCATTTCTGTGTTTGGACTAGAGGGACATGCCCGGAGAATATAGTCCCTAATTTGTCTTACCATATGCCCAAAGAGTTAACTACTCTAACTAAGAACCACCCCAGTCTTTTCCCACTTTCTATTGTATGTCCTCTGAAGAGCCCTTGGACACGCAGGTCTGTGGGTTTTCCCTCTCTTAGGATGCTTCTCTCTCTCAGAGAGTCTTTCACTTAAAAAAATAAAAATCTGCATTTGCTTTGCTTATTCCTCCTGTGCCTGCATCGAGGAAAACACCCAAGAACCACCATGTCCTTTAAGACAGGGACTCTGAAGTAATTGTTGATTATCCAGCATCTTAGTCTCTGGGTCAGCCCACTGGGATGAGAGGGACCTCCCCCTCTCAAAAATCTGCATTAGCAATATAGAAGAAACTGTCTACAACTAATACCTTGGTAAATAGCAGTGTGAGCATGCTATTTCAAACATCAGAAGTAAAGGCAGCAGAAATCACTAAGAATCAAGAAAGGTGAGCACAGTGTGTCTGGGAAGGGAGGGAGGTACGGGAATATTTGCTGTGAGCCTCTGTGATGATTTGATGCTTTTAAGACCATATACTCAGATTATGTTGATGGAAACAAAACCACATCAAGGCCTTAATGATTAATTGGGAGTGAGTGTGAATGGTTAGTTTTGCCCATTCTCTTTCCTTGGACAGGGACATACCCTACCCCCTCCTGCTATCTCCCAAGTCTGGTTGTATCACAGAGTAAGCCCAGGACTCTGTCAATCTTAAATAGCTATATGACATTGGCATGCCAGCCTCTCACAGTCTGTGATAGCTTGTGCCATGTATGACATCAACATGCCAGTCACCCACAGTCTTTGATGGCCTGAGCCATATAGGATGCCAGGGTCAGCTCTGGGAACAATTGCAAACAGGGGGCTTTGCAAGGTCTTTCTGACCTTGTGAAAAGCTGGATGATGGTCCCCCAAGCACATCCCCAAAGATTCTCTAGTTCTGGGGAATTTACCTTATATGACTCTTATGTATCTTCTTGGTCTAAGGAATCATTGATGTGATCACAGAAGCTCTTTTAAGAAGGAAACAGGCAAAGTCATACTCAGAGACATGGGGACACATGATTATGGGGAAGGGAACAGAAAAGCTCAAGTTGGAGAAAGGGGCCACAGGCCAAAGACTGGAGCCAGCTGATAAAATTTGAAAATGTTGGGGAAGAGCCCCCAGAGTTGGTCAGACATGTAGAGTTTGACACCATCTGATAAACAGACCCAAAACTTCAACCCTCCGGATGTTGCCTTTAGCTACAAACTGGTGTTGTTAAGGCACCAATAAAAAAAAAAAAAAACCTGTAGAATTCTAAACTCCCTAACTTCCTATCCCCAGCTCCTCTCTTCTGTTATCCCAACTCAACCCACAAATGCCTGGGAACCAGGATGCTGAAGAACTCTTTCTTCTGCATTGAAACATCCCTTCTCTGAACTCACAAAAGACTCACAAGCCTCCCGAAGTGTGAGAAAGGCATAAGAAGCTCAAGGTCCTTCCCCTAGGTTACAAGAACAATTTAATGGGAGGGAGGGAATTCATCAGTGGAGCTGCTTGCAGGTTGGACAAGGACTGACAGTAGATGTAGCTTTATGGTCATCACTCATGCTGGGGTGGACTTTGCAGTGACGCAGCCGAGTCATCTCTGCTCCTGTAGGTAACTCCCCCCTTCCTGCTTCTGTAAGGAGCCTTCAGCTTATTGATTCTCAAGCTTGACTCGATCAGGATTAGTCCTGTTTGGCCATCAGTACCCTCTCTGGTATAAACAGGCATTTGGTCGTGTCTCCCTAGGAAAAGTCATGCAGTACAGAGTCTCCCTGGGAAATGGAAAAAATCACTTACATTGAAGTGTTATGAGTTAGTATATCTTTCAAGGAAATTTACATCTTGGAAATCAGATTCTAGGAAGGGAGTCTCCGGGGTGGAGGATTATATTTTACTCATATTTAGTACCTTCCATAGTGCATGGTTAACAAACGACTGCTGAAAAGAGAGAACGAGTTAGTGGCATATTACCCAAAGGTATAAATAACTGAGTAGGGACCCGAGGCTCAAAGAAAAACGCCATCACTGCTCATTAGTCAAAGATGTTTAATATTCCTCACTGTTGAGAAAGTCTTCTTGCTGCCTAATTGAAATCCCCAAAGCTGAATTTTAAGTGATGTCTTTTTTATCCTCAGTGGATTTAGAGAACATCTGGTCATCAACCAACATCTCTGAAGTAACTCTTACTTTTTTTCAACCTAAATAATTCCATCCAAAGAACAATTTGCATCTGACTTCTCTTTGTCTTGGCTTGGGCAGACTGGTTTCCACGATGAGTTTTGCTTTAGATCCTTTGACCCAAAAGAGCTGCAGTGGGGAAGGGCTTCTGCCTCTAGCTCTCAAACCTCTCTAGAGTTTGATTAGGGACTGTGGATAGAGGGGCTCCCCATCTGTGTTGTCGGCTTTGTGTTTGGAGCCATCTGAGAAAAACAGTGCTGGTGGCCAATTTCTATAGCCCATGGAGAAGAGTGTGACTTATGTTCTCTCTCTCTCTCTCTCTCTCTCTCTCTCTCTCTCTCTCCTCTCTCTCCTCTCTCTCTCTCTGTATGTGAGTGTGTGTATGTAAGAGAGTGTGGGAATATGTGCATGCCACATCACATTATCTGAGGTCAGAGAGCAATCTATGCTGACTCCCCTTGCTTTCCACTTTGTTTGAGACAGGGTCTACTGTTCAGTGCTATGTGTGCCAGGCTCTCTGGCCTGTGAGCGCTCACTGATCTATCCTCTGGTATCTGACCCTGCATCTTGGAGTAGGGCCTTGCTGGGATTACAAGCATGTGGGTTACCTTTTCTAGCCTTTATGTGGCTTCAAATTTAGGTAACTGGCTTACCTGGCAAGGGCTTTCCCTATTGAACCAATCCCTCTGTCTCAGGAGCATTGATTTTTAGCCTCCTACAAACATAGGTCCAGGAACATTTTCTTCACTTTTTTTTTTTTTTTTTGTGCAGATCATGGAAACTCTCTAAACACCAGTACCGTCCGTAATCTCTGTCACAGAGTTTCTATGACTGCTGTTGTGAGGATTAGTTGAGAACCCCTCCTTGTGCCTGGCCCTTACAAAGCACTTGCTGAGTGTTAACTACAAATACTTCTCGGCTTACATCCCCACAGACCCATACTGAATAGGAAGCATCCTAAGTGTGAAATGCATGCGATACACCTAACCCATGGAACAGGCAGCCTATTAGCAATGCAGCGCTCTGTAGAGTGTGGGTCTCTTACCCTTATGATGGGGCTGTCCAGCATTTTGAGTGACTATCTGATGGCTGGCCTGGGAACACGTTCAATTCAAAGTACCATTTCTACAGAATGTATAGTGCTTCCACGTGGGTGAAATCAGTTCTTAATTCGTGGGCTGTAAATTCAATCTGGGGGCTATCTGCGCTCTAGCAAAAGACTTTGGGGAAGGGTGTGGCAAAATCTGTTTTCCTCCTTCCTGTATAGTCAATGCAATTCAGGAGGTAGGATGGGGTGGGCGACTCAGGTCAGGTTATCATGTACAAGAAATACCAGAATTCCTTCATTTATCTCATGAACATTTATTTTGTTCCTAAAGGAGTCCTCAGTGTAGTAAGGAAACAGATAAGCACTGGGCTATGTCAGATAAGGGGTTCTGGAGTGGCTTCAAGAGCAGGAGACATTTGAATGAGTCTTCGAAGATGAATAGGGTACTTTCCAGGAAGAGATAATAGCGCTCAAAACACACAAGGAAACACGCAACCCACGCGTGAAGCAGCAGGGCTCATCCAGGCAGCATGAAGAGGGATGTCTTAATAAGAACTCGTGTGTGCGTGTGTGTGCATGTGTGTGTGCGTGTGCGTGTGTGCGCGTGTGTGATGTATACACATATAGGTGTGATCATTCATGCAGGTGTGGATGTCAGAGGACAACCTCAGGTTCTGCTTAATTTTGCTTGAGATCATTTTGCCGTTCCTTACTGTGTATGCCAGGTTAGCTAGCCCCTGAGCTTCCAAGGGCTCCCCTCTTTCTTCCTTATGTCACTGTAGGAGTGTAGGGATTAAAGACATGGAACACACACACACACACACACACACACACACACACACACTTAAAAAATAAAGTAAATCAAAAAAGAATTCTTTATATTACTTTCAGCTTTACATTTTTTAGGCATATAGGGGTTGAGGTATCTCTTGGCCTCGGGGCTGGATTTGTTTGTGTGACTTCATGACAATGAGATATGAACAGAAGTTCCATGTGCCCAAGCATCTTATCAGTATAAGTACCTTCCTGGATCTATCCCCCTTCTCTTTATGGAAGTCACTGGGGATGATGAGACAGCAGTCACTCCATTTGGCTGGAGCCGGCTGGTGTGAGGAGCCCCAGTTCCATTCTATAGAATGTGCTTCACTCTATTGTCATTATAAGTCAATATGGCTCAGACTTTGTTACCCCAGAGGAACCTACCTTCTTCTGACTTATGAAGTCAGTGTAGTCTAGGGAAATAGTAATGTGTGGCATGTCTTTCCCCTTCCTTTCCTAAGAATCCCTGAAGACACAGTCGAATTCAGTACATTCGAAAGACCGCCCTGAAAGCACACAAATGATGCCTGTCGATGTTGATAAAGCTAGGATTTCCTCCTAACACCTTGCCTTTGGGGAAGGAAGTTGGCTGAAAGCATGGCTTGGTTCTCCCAGCACAACTGCTTCTCTGACACATGGCCAAGTACCAGCAGTGTGCTGTCCCAAACTCTGGGATCCACAGTGATCCTTTCAATTAATGACAACTCTGCCCTTTGCACAGCTCTTTGCCTAGGGTGATTTGTCTACACGTTTTATTTATTTTTTTGACACATCACAGCAACCAGCAAGGTCAGAGTTATGATTAGTCCCATTTTACAAATGAAGAAACAAAAGGTCAGAAAGGTTTCCCGGTTTATGCAAGATCATACAATTAGTAAAATTTAGAGACGGGTCAAAATTCAGGGTTTGCTGATATCCAGTTGTAAATTCTTTCTACACAACTCCCTTCTTTTCCTTTTCTTTTTCTTTTGTTCTCTCTCTCTCTCTCTCTCTCTCTCTCTCTCTCTCTCTCTCTCTCTCTCTCTCTCTCACCAGAGGGCAGTTCAGGCAGCCTTTTTAAAGATGCTGAGAAACAGTTTGGCATTTATAGTAGTACTTGGTTTGGGGAGATAGTGGAAAGGAAACCAAGCCACAGGGTTTCTTTCCAGTTATTTGTTCTTTTCTTTCTTTCTTTCTTTCTTTCTTTCTTTCTTTCTTTCTTTCTTTCTTTCTTTCTTTCTTTCTTTCTTCTTTCTTTCTTGTAATGACAAGAATATTGTTACAATAATCAAAGTATTTTGACAAATGTGTCTATCTTTTGATTCATACCTTCTTAGACCTAGCCTTTAGCTTTTCGAGACTTGGTCTTTCCTACTGTAGAGGTGTTGCTCATCTGGATCCACTCTTCCTCAACATCTCTTGGGTCCAATTCAAATGATTCCTTCTCCATGGAACCTCTCCTGATACCTAGAATAGACTTCTGGTTGTTTTTTTTTTTTTTAAATATTTATTTATTTGACACCTGTGA
The DNA here is from genome assembly GCF_900095145.1 of Mus pahari. Taxonomy (NCBI): domain Eukaryota; kingdom Metazoa; phylum Chordata; class Mammalia; order Rodentia; family Muridae; genus Mus; species Mus pahari. The sequence goes on along the minus strand of NC_034599.1, from coordinate 42,568,871 downwards.
ATACACTGTAGCTGTCTTCAGACACAGCAGAAGAGAGCACTGGATCCTGTTACAGATGGTTGTGAGCCACTATGTGGCTGCTGGGAATTGAACTCAGAACCTCTGGAAGAGTAGTCAGTGCTCATAACCACTGAGCCATCTCTCCAGCCCCATGGTTTGGTGTTTATTACATTAGGATTTTCTAATGGAGTTAGTCATGAAGACCCTGCAGTGTCGACCCCGGAAGATGACCCCCCAGGACCAACTCCGTTTTGAGGGGATGGTGTAGGAGAGAAGAAGGCCTTGGGATCTAGATCTGTCGTCAGCTAAAGTTACAGCCTTTGAGAAATCACATAGTTTCTCTGAACTCTTTAAGGAGTTTGGCTCTTAAAAAAACACGGGGGCGGGAATAAAAGCATCAAGGGTCAGGGCTCTCTCCTAACATGTATGCAAGCCTTTATAGCACTCTGCGATTTCTTTCCAAAATATTTATCAGGTAGTTAAAAAGGGCTGTCATCCAGGAACTTTTATAAAGTCTTAAAGAATTTCCAAATTTCCTTTTAGTGTTAACATTGTAAGAATCCATTTATAAAAAAAAAAAAAAATCAATGGGGTAGTGCAGGAGAGCCGAGTGACTGTGCTGACGTGATCATTTGATTCCCCAGAAAAGCGTAAAGTCATTAGCAGGCAGAGAAAAGCCCCCTAACAATTTTCCTTGAAACAACTAGATATTTATACGGGAAAAAAATGTACCCTGGCCTCTATCACATGATACACACAAAATAAATTAGCTTTGAGGCAGATCATACACCCAAAGACAAAAGTAAAATGTAGAGCCTTCTAGAGGAAGTCTTTATGATGGAGATGTGGTAGTGACATGTTAGGAGAGTGAAAACAATAAATACAAGATTAAAAAAAAACTACAAACAGGGAATAGGTTTATCAAAACAAGACACTTTTGCTCACCAAGAGACACAATTAAGAAAACAAATGAACAGGTCACAGATAAGGAGAAAACTTTTTTTTTTTTAAAAAAAAATCTGAAATCCAGTACATACAAATAAATGGTACCACTCAATGATGAAAAGATAGACAACATAATCAAAAAAAAATATGGGCAAATGATTTCAATAGCTACTTCTCTAGGGAATAGTTTATGAAATAAATACATGAAAAAAAATGCTTCATTGTGTGATACTACTAAATTATCCATAAGAGTGACTCAAATAGAAAAGATGGCACAGGAGGGGACGTGGTCACTCTTTGTGTATGCGTGAGTGTGTAGTGTGTGATGTGCGCAGAAAGGTATGCATGCATTTGTGCTCACATACATGTTGAGGCCAGAGGTTGATGTTGAATGTCTTCCTTAATCTCTTTCTACCTTATGTCTTGAGTCATGCTCTCTCACTGAACTTGGAGCTTCCCCAGTTTAGCCAGACTGCCAGGCAGCAAGCCTTAGCATGCGCCTGTCTCTCCTCTCTAACGCAGAGATTACAGGTATAGGCTGTAGGTGCTTCGGCACTGTGGAGCTAGACTTAACCTTTGAGAGATTTGCTCTTTTCTATCCCAGAGGTGTTGTTCATTCTGGAATGCTTTGGAGGGGGGGAGTGGAGCAGCCTTCCTCTATCTCCCTTGGTCCAATTCAGATGACTTCGCAGGGCCTTTCCTGATGTCCCAGAGAGATTTCCGGTTTGGTTTTCATTTAATTAATGCGGTCGGCTGTGAACACGACTGGCCTTGCCACTGCAGTGTAAGCTCCTTATCTCAGGTCCTATGCTCACACAGTAGGCACTTTACTGACTGAGTCACCTTCCAAGCCATGGCAATTGTAATTCTCATACATCCCCAGTAACAGGACCCAAGCATATCATATTGTGTCTTTTGAAGAAAGGCCTGGTAGGTTTGTGAAAACGAAACACAGGCCTGGCCTGTGAACGGTCAATACACCTATTAGTAACACACCCAACAGAAAGTATACACTTACAAGGGATTTGTGGACAATTCTTAGCAGCTTTACGGATTAGAACCCCAACCTGGAAATAGCCCAGGTGTCCCCCACAGGGGAATGGATAGAAACAGAGGAGCCCCACTCAGTATTTAAAAGCAATGAACTAGTGATCCACACATCAATACAGGTGACTATCTCAAACAAAGATTACCTTCTGTACTATTCTATCTCCAGGAACTCGCATGGCAGGAAAATTAAATATATTCTGACAAAAATTACAACAGCAGTGGTATGTGTTGACAAGAGTGGGGGTTTGAGTGGGTGGTACTATGCCTTCTGGGGTGCTGGCCATAATCCATAGGGTTCACAGTTTACACAAGCACATGCATTCATTGGAATTCTTCGAATGATAACATTAAGATTTGTACACTTTGTGGCATATATGTCATACTTAAAAAGCCATGAACAAATATTGAACTCTAATGATATGTGTCTAAGGGTAAAGTGCGCAGATGACTGCATTTCATCTTGAAATGAATTGAAAAGTGTGAGTGCCACAGAGTAAAATGAGGAGAAATGGCTCTGGAGGGAGACACGCTGAATGAAACACGGCGCTGACCATACAGCCTGGGGTCTCTGGATGACCTCTCCACATTCTCTCAACTTCTCTGCTGGGTTTGACTTTTTTTTTTTTTAACAATAAAATATTGGGAAAATAAACCCATCCATTAAAAGGCTAATAATTTGCCAACCAACCAGCCAATCAATTAGCAAGTGAGCTGATAGAGCATTCCCTAAATTTTACTTACTGGCTATTTCCTCTGTCATTATCGACAGACTTTTATAATAATTTACCTGAACTTAACTTGTATTAAGAGCCTTTGGCCTACCCTGGTTTAATACTGAGAAATAATGTTTATGAAATCATGTATGACATATAAATTATATTTAATGGTACAAATATTAATATAAATCAACTGATAATTGCTCGCTTGCATGCCATATGAATTATGTCACTTACCCCCACATACGCACTTCAGAAAATCTGATCTCTGCTTTGTGCTGCCTGTGTTGGGTAAGGGGTTCTTATAGATTATAGTGTGGCCTCTAGCTTCGAAGAGCTTTAGGGACTGTCCCCTAAAGGTCCAACGGACAGAATGCACACGCTGTGCAAGGGTCAGCAGAAGCCAGGGCAGGACACAAGTGCCCGGGAAATGTCTGTAGCCAGCCTCATTCCGTAAAAAACAAAGACAAAAATCGCAGGTGACACATGGGTCAAACGGGCTCTCTCCATGCTAGGACAAGCAGAGAGAAGGAGAGTCTCTTCAGGTGCCAGTACTCCACTGAACCAGCAGCCTTGCTGTGCGTGAGCTTTGCAGAGAGGAAGGGAGCCTCAGAAGCCACCCAATCACAGGCCCGTGGCCTCCTTCCCCACCTTCCACTCTACCAATTCTCCTCCTCTTGATTGTCAATTAAAATAAACAGCCTTGCATTCCGCAGCCTGGTTTCAATCTATCTTGGCCGGGAGGATGCGGGCAGATTTGTGGCAGTGCCCGAAAGTCCTTGCTCAACCTTTTTAATATCTGAACAAAGCAATCAAACCCGATAAGATCTAGCAAAGGCAAGAACACTCTTCTATCCCCAGGATGGAAGCTGATTTAGTCCATGGCCCACATCATCAGAGTTATTGTGCCATGTGAAATTTATTGGTGCTATCTCACCTCATTAAATACTTAAATAGACCTGACAGGACAGAAAAACGGGCTTTTTAGTCCCCCCCATCCTCCAGGCAAAGGGGCTGGCATTTCCCATGTTCCAGTTCACCTCTGCTACAGCTGTCGGCAGGGAAATAAGACAGCAGAGTGCTGCATGAGATGGAAGGTTCTGGATGGCTGTGTGAACTCCAGAGATCCTCCAGCTCTGTCTTCAAGATCCCCACCTATGCATATCCCCGTGGGAACAGATGCAGAGCAAGATAGGGGACCATGGTGCTTTGCTGAGTTACCCAAGTCCGTCAGCCTAGTCACCTAAGAGGCTTGTCAGGCAGTGTGTGCATGTGGCCTGTGTGTGTGTGTGTGTGTGTGTGTGTGTGTGTGTGTTGAGTGGGGGTAGGGTCAAGGGTGAATGAGCTGCAAAACAAAGAACTCTCAGACCCTCCTCCAGCCCCGGGCTTGTGTTCTTTATTTAGCAAATAGCCCTGGCATTGGCCACAGCTGGACCCAGGCCAAGGCCAGGATTTCCCTAGATGCTGAGCTAGAGAATTTGGCAGTCTGGTTATACTCTACAGAGAGTCACTAGCCTGAAGGTTTCAAACAAATTACAAATGATGAGCAGTGAGTGTCAACAAATGTGAATGTGCATGTCACGTGGGCCTTGCCTTTCCTCCCCGCACCCCACCCCGATGATGGGAAGTGTGTGTGTGTGTGTGTGTGTGTGTGTGTGTGTGTGTTGTATTAAGCCAGCACCGAAAATCAGGGATCGTAGAAACTTTGCAAACTACAAAATGTTCCAAAGAGGATCGAGTGAAGAAATGGATGACTCTTCCTCATTTATCAAGCCAATTTTCTCCTCAGCCAAGGTGATTTGGGACACAGTCTCTCTGCCTCCCCTTTCTCTCCTCAGATCTCCACCTGCTGTGAAGGTCTCTTTTCTCCAGCTGTTTCCCTCTCCCAGCCTAGGTCCTCGTTTGCACCTTGTTAATAACATGGGCAAGGGGCCAGGAAGCAGCTCCCGGGCGCCTTCCGTTCCTAATGTCCTAAATGGCCATGACACTGCGCTTAATTTCCGTTTTAGTGCAACTGCTGGCAGGACATCAGTGGGCTGAGACCTGGGTCCTGTGACAGGATCTTCAACAGCGACCATCAGCCTCCCTGTAATTAGATGCCGCTTGGAGTCTGCTGTCCTGTAGTGCGGGGAGCTCTGTGGACTTATGTAACTGTCCCTCTGTTCAGAGCACAAGGCTTTTTACAACCTCGGAGTCTCCCAGTATTGAAACAGCTCTAATCCCCTGCCCACCCTGGGAGGGAAAGCGGGTCATGGCCAGATGGGTTATCTGTGTTATCGGTTTAGAATAGTGTGGGGCATGTAAAACCCTGGGCTACTGCAGAAAACCATGATGGTTGATATTTACCAACTGGGGAGCTTTGCTTTTTTATCTTTTCTGGAATGTTCCACGGTGGATTTTAGGAAATGAAATGGTCAGGAGACATTGACAGGGGTTTGGCTGCTTTCAATGCACATAAACAGTGTGAAACAGGACACGTGCTTGAAATCTCATCCACTTGTGAAATAACTGAGTCAGGATGATCCCAAATTCACAGAAGGTACGACTGGGATACTGAGTGAATTCAAGTCCAGCCTGGGAAATTCAGTAAGACCCAGTCTCAAAATAATGATGGTGGTGATGGTGGTGGTGGTGGTGATAATTATGATGATGACGATGACGATGACGATGATGATACTGATGATGGTGATTGGGAAGACAGATCTATGGTAGAACACTGAACTAGAATGAACAAGGCCCTCCGTTCAATCCTGTGCCACTGAACGGGTGAATACTAAGAAAAATAACATACAGTTTAAAAGTCAAGTAAAGATCTAAGGAGATGGCTCAGTGGGTAAAGAGCTCACCATGCAAGCCTGGAAACCTGAGTTCAAACCCTCAGATCCCATGTAAAGCCAAGCACAGCAGTGCGTGGGCCCAGTACTCATCAGGCAGTCGGGAGGCAAAAGCAGGAGAATCTCTGGAAGGTTCAGACCAGCTAGTGTGGCATATACCCAGTAAACAACAGCTATAGCCTGTCTTAAACAGGTAGAAGAGAAGGCAGACACATCAGAGGTTGTCCTCTAACCCCACCACGTGCATGCCTGTATATATATATATATATATATATATATATATATATATATATATATATACACACACACACACACACACACACACACACATGCACACCCCAAAGATAAGCAAATGGTTGCTCTACAGTCACAATGAAGGAATGCCAATCATGGCAAGAACTTTCTTGAAACAGGAAGCCTGTATGTGCAGTCCCAAGAAGGTCCAGTTTGACTTGAACTGGATATGGGTTTGAGTGAGGGCAGGGAGGGTAGAACAGGTGATTTATTCCCTCTTGATGATAGTGCATCTTCATCTAGAAGATATATCATCAATCACTGATAATGGCTTCCTGCATGGCTTTAACTCAAGTCCAGTATGAGGCCGAGCTGTTGAGGGCCATCAAAAGAGGGACAGTAGGGATGAAAGTTCCTCTGGAGAGCACAGGACGGTACACTTCAAACCAGCCTTTCCCCATAGGGCTCAATGATGGAGCAAATGCTAACTAAAACCCAAATTCATAATACCCTAGGGCAGACTGTATATCTTCAGAGAAGCCCAGTATCTTTCGTAATTCCTAGGTCCTGTTGACTTTCATTCACAGCATATAGGTCAGAGGATTGGATGGGTATTTTCCTTCCCATCTTCCAGACCAACAAAAGAAATCCATTCCCATCCATTCCCATCCGCACTGGTCACACTTCCTTCACTAGTTCCTAGTTCAGGGATCTCAGCACATGGTTAGGGATCTGGGGATCGCCGAAGGAGCTTGATTAAAAATAGATTCCCAAGGGGCTGGAGAGATGACTCAGAAGTTAAGAAGAACACTGATTGCTCTTCCAGAGGTCCTGAGTTCAATTCCCAGCAACCATATGGTGGCTCACAACCATTTATAATGGGGTCCAATGCACTCTTCTGGTGTGTGTCTGAAGACAGTTACACTGAACTCATATAAATAAATAAATAAATAAATAAATAAATAAATAAATAAATCTTAAAAAAAATAGATTCCCGCATCAATAGATATGTGGCCCAAAGTTTCAGGGGTGGGTAGGTGTTGTAACGGGTTCCCGTTGTTAAGGGAACAGGTGATTGGGAACCTCTGCCACTGTTCTATTGTTTATCTTGCCTTCCCAGTTAGAGAAACTAACTCCTCAAAGAGTTCTCCTCATTCCAGTGACCTCCCTCCTCATCCCGGAGTCTTCAGTCTTTTCAGGGTTGGAAGTGGTCTTCATAAAATCCAGGCTTCTTTGGTAAGGTGATAGAAAGAACAAACTGACCCCAAGGGTGGCAGTGGGTGGCAGGCTCTTCTTTGTCACCGCCTGCTTCCCTGGTGAGAATAGGTGAGCTAGAGGAATCCAAACTCCCTCCCTTCCCTGACATTCTGATAGTCTCCATCTGCAAGACACCATTTAAAGCTGCACATCATCCAGTGTCAGGGAAAAGGCAGAAAAGGACATCCTCTTAGGGTGTCAGCTCAGCCTAAATGCCATTCACAGGAGAGCCTGTTACTATATGCTTTTCATAGGCATCAGTGTCTTCAGCCCCTCGGCTCTCTAACTCCTGCTCATCCCTCAGGCAACCAAAACAGGGTGTGGCTGTAGATTGCTCTACATCCTCCACAGTATCAGAGCCTGAGCTCATCTGTTCTGTACCGTTCAGAGTGGGCTGGCGCTTCTTCTGTGGTTTACATACGTTGTTTTTTTTTTTTTCTCTCCAGGCCAAGACAGTTTATTTTGGCTTCCTTCTCCATTCTTGAGTGTCTAATCTGCAGGTGGCTCTTCTCAATTTATAGAATATAAATTACGCTCTCACAAGCAAACGTTTCTTCCCTTCTTGCTCCTTCTGATCTCACTGCCCTGGGCTCTGAATGTGGGGCACTGTCTCTCAATGGAGCCTTCTGTGTCCGAGTTCACAACACTCCAAGGGATTAACAAGAGTTAATTGGCAAAGCACTGTTGTGTCTTTTAGACCTGCTTCTCCAGTCCCAACGCTGGTGGAATTTATGAGTTATGTCCCGGGGAGAGGTCAAGGCTGACTCTGCCATTTTGAGCCTTAAATAATAGAGTTGCTATTTGCAACTGACCAGCGATTGACATCTGCTATACATTCTTAACACAGGGTCTTTGGGAGAAAAGCTCGAATGCCCAACCTGATGGCTCTGGGCTCAATTTAAGAGGTATTGACTGATGGCTTTTATGTTACTATTGTGGTTCAGGCAACTAGAGATGCAGGCAGATGCGGACACAGGCTCCCCCCACCCACCCACCCCCGCCCCAACATGTTCAGTAGAAGGGTGCCACCACCCTGTTACGAACGGCAGGTTGGAGAACAGTTGCACCTGAAGCATTGTGAAACATTCAAAACACAATTGAAATGGCCTTTAAAAGCTATAATTTGAAGTGTTAAATCTGTAACTGGGTGAGGCTCCGATATACTGAGTTTGTTTTGAGTTCATTATATTAGAAACTGTTTCTACGAACAGGTCCGATGTGTGCACAAGGGACTCTATGGGGCAGGGATACTTTTCCATATTTTTTATTAGCACATAGCTGGGTGAAGGACTTGGTAATGGTGAAGTCTATGGTGTGTGTGTGTGTATGTATGATTGCATGGGAGTTTGGGTATAAATAGATGCACCTGGGTATGGAGAACGTATGCACACATATGGAAGTCAGAGATCAATTTTGGGCGTTATTCCTCAGGAACCGTTCACTTTGGTATGTATGTATGTATGTATGCATGCATGCATGTTTATATGTATGTATTTATTTATTATGTCTTTCATTGGCTTGATGCTCACCAGTTTGGCTAGGCTAGCCTGCAAGCTCAGTGAATGCATTTGTCTGCACATACCCAACACTGGGATCACGGATATGTGCTGCGTGCCACCACCCCCTGAATTTTCCCATGCTGGGGTCAAAAAAGATCCTCACTCTTGTAATGGATTGAGCTATGAGCCAAGTATCGTGATTTTTTTTTTGTATAGGTTACTGACCTTGTCAGGTCACAGAAGACTGTCAATATCTGCCTTCTGTAGCAGAGGGTTAAGACATCTGAGAGTTTATAAGAAATTCATGGCTCCTTAATTCATCCTTTGATTCATATATTGATTCTTTGATACAGTGACTGATAGGTTAATGATTAACTCATGTATTTATTTAATAAACTCCATCCTTACATAAGTTCTTAACCAAGGAAATCAGTTGACTGTTTTCCCTTTTCCTGCCATCTCTTTTCTTGGTTATCTCTCATGGCAATCAGGAGAAGGGGAGCTTTGTTAGGATGACGTTGAACCAGACCCCTCTGGGATGTCTGCCCGTCCTAGTGGCCATCCCCAGAGAGAGGAGTGGGGAGCCTTCTTGCAACTGGGATTGCTCTTGGTTCCTCCATCCTCTTCCCCTCCATCCTTTGTGCTGAGGTGTCTGGCCGTAGGGCGAATGGCCTGGAAAGGTTTGTAGCTCTGTTTGGCCCACAAGCCCCCCAGTTTTACCCTCCTGCTTCCTTCCCCAGCAACATGGGGAGTTGAAGACATCTGGTGCTCCAATCTCCTGGGATTCTTTTTAATATGATTTCATTTCTTTTAACCTTTATTAAGACAAACATTGAACAGAGCATAGGCTATACTCCCAGTAGAGACAATCTTCAATTTCGATATTAAAAAACAAAACAAAACAAAACTTAAACCCATCCAACCTGCCGCTCAGAGGTGGGAGAGAGGAGTGGAAAAAAAAAAAAACAGAAAGAAAAAGAAATATTCTAGAGATATTTTTACCTTCAAAGATCCATCACTCATTACGGCATATCGCAGACACGTCTACAATTCCATCTTCTTACAATTCTCCGTGAAATAAGTGTAAATGGAAAATAATACCCCATTTTGAAAGTTCAACAAAATGTCTTTATCCACCAAATGTAGCCCCAGCTGTCTTATTTTCAGAAACAAAGCCTGATTTTAAATAGCATCTCACCATCCAAATAAACACCAGCAGCTCCCTCCAGCTCCCCAGCAGGGCTGCCTCGGCACCCCAAGCAATTGACCATCTCACAGTGAATTGAGCCAACACCTAAGCTCCAACAGGTCTTGGGGTCCCTCCCTTTGATCTGGGAGAAATAACAAAGCTGCCTTTCTCTCACAGGATGGGGAAGACGGTCGCCTAGGTTACCAGCCCCCCTTCTACACCCATTCTCACTGCAGACCCTGGAGGTGGCCATTCCATTTTCCTGCACAGACAGAAAGGAAGATGGCTTCCCACTCTGGCCCTAGCACATGGCTTCTCCTTTGGTGGCGAGTGGATGAAGAACAGAAGGCTTATCCCCTTCTTAGAGGATGGGCAGATGCTTGAATGTACAAAAAAAAGGCACTGCTTCAACTCCAACCACATCCCATTTTCCTGCCTCTGTGATGCTCAGCATCCCGGCATCCTGGCATTTTTGTCCACTTCCTTCCCTACAGTATAAACACCCTGGTGACACTTCCATGTACCCCAAACCAGCCCCTCTCCTGCTTTCCTGTGGCCTTCTCCACTCCAGTGAAGCAACTGTAGTTGTCCACTTGCTCAGGTCAAACACGGCTTGACTCTTTCCTGTCATACCTGGCCTAATTGTGAAACCTATCGGCCCTAGCTATACACACAGCCAAACTCTCAGCTCCCATAAATCACATTTATGTGCCTCGGCCACTGCCATGGCTCCCAGCTGCTTTCACACTGATCATCATTCAACAACAGAGTAAGGTCGGAGAAATCCCAGACTTGGGAATCAAAGCGACTTAACTCAAAACTATTGTTAATTTTTTTTTTTTTTTTTTTTTTTTTTACCTGTGTGAGCCTGCCGAGCCATCGTGCCTCTGTATCAGTCTCATCCATAAAATGGTGACAGTAATAGCCTCTGGAGCTTGTTGTGAGGATTAAATGAGTTAATATGCTTAATATGCTTTAGTAACTTCAAGTCCTTGTGTCACAGGAGGTGCTATGAAGGCAACAGTGTCACTGGCAGGATTATTTTCCTCGATAGAGCACCAGAGTAGATGTGTTAAAAAAAATAAAACCAACACTGGTGTGTCCACAGTCTTCCAGGACCTTCCTCTTCCCTCAGTGTGAAGCGCACAGTTCCTTACAGTTTCTAGTGTGAGTTTACCTCCAGAACAGGCCTCCCCTTTCTTCCGTTCTAGCCGTTCCCAGGAGCACACCAGGCAGCTCTTACCTTGAGGTCTTTTCACTTCTGGTTTCCTCTGCCAGAAGGAATTTCCCTAGAGTGGTGCATGGCTGTCATCGCTCCTAGATCTCTGTTGGAATATGACCCTCTTGGCCAGGGCATACTGAATGTCCTTCTTGAAATTAAACCAGAAAAATTTGTACTCTATTCATTCTTGTGTATTTCTCTTCCAACTGTTTATGAGAATCTCATATACCATATAGTATACTAACTTAGGTGGCTGTCTATGACTGCTCATGAGAATAAAAGGTCCAGGGATGAAGGAATTTCTTTATCTCTTTGTCAACTGGAATATTCCCAACACCAGGGTAGTCCTTGGTACAGATTCTTGACACATGAGTTCAACATATGGAGATGAAATAAGCCCTGGTGGTCTAGAACATCTTCCCTTGAGGTTCATATCCTGGTTGTCTGACATCTCTTCTTACATGTGGTGCAAGGAAAGTCGCAGCTATTCTAACAGAAATTAAGTTACATCTTTAGATACAGAGGAACACAGGTGACAGAGGCAGTTTCAGAACCCAGACGTTGTGACAATGCCTTCGGTCCTCTCCCCTCCTCCGTAAGCACTTGATTTGACCAAGATGCGTTTGCCGAATGGATAAATGGATGGCTACATTTCCTTTCTCCTTGGGAAGTGGGCAGGGAGCAGTAAAGCTGGGCTGCTCTGACAGGTGTGAGCTGACACCACCTAACATGTTAGGATCTGTGTCCGTGCTTCTGCTAGGCCATGAATCAAACAGATGATTCAGGAGCCGGCCTGCCTGTCAAGGCAATCTCAGATGGAATTGATGTATCAAGGTGTAGTCCTGAGTTGTTTATCGGAAGTGACACTGAAAGAGATTGACAGGCAGTCGCTGGACAAATAGATCACGGGGCTCACAGAGATGCCCAGTGGTACCTGTTGTGTGAGACTCACTGTGAGCCTCCGGTGAGGCCGTTACCTTGGCATGAAGGTCATTGTAAGAAGTAAATGAAGAAACACAGGGGTGGAGGAGCTGCCTGCCTTGCCTTCGGATCTCGTGGATGCTGGTGTCAGGGCTGGACTTACCTACTTCCCCATCCGGCCTCTTTCTGTCTGTCTTTTTATTTTCTCACAGAGCCAACTTGATCACTCCCCAGCAACCCTTGCAGTCCGTATGAAAGGAGTCAAAAGTTGTTAAGGGCTGGGCTGGCCACGAGCTGATGTGTCACTGTGTCAAGTGTGTGGGGGGGGCATGACATCTTTTCGGGTTTGCACCTACCCCCTACCTCCTGTCAACACACAGTGATGGTTGGCGGTTATTGAGCCACTTGGAGGATACTTCAGACAATGCCCTAGCCACTCCAGGTGGAGCAGTCATCACGAGCCCTTCTTAGAGCTAAAGAAACGAACTCTAAAAGTCAAATCATGTACCCAGGTTAACAGTTGTACATTCTCAGTGGCCAATTGGTGGCTAGATAGCACAAGACGACCTTAGTCCTCCTGCCTGCATCTTGCAAATGAGGGATTACAAGCATGCACTACTATAACCTGCTCGTGTGCTGTTGGGGACTGAACTCAGGGCAGTCATGCATGCCAGGCAAGGGCTCTGCCATCGGGGCACATTCCAAGGCCTGGAGCCCTCTTCTTCATCCCTGGCCCCCACTCCACATTTCTTCTGGTTTCCATTCTTGTGTTTGCCTTCTCAGCAAAATTAAATACCTCCATACCACTTCTGGTATTCTTGGCATCATCTGAAATTTTAATCTTCATGCCCAGGGCACACCTCAGAGCCGAGCATGGTGCCCGGGCCAGGGTCATTGGATACAGGAATAGTTTGTTTAGACCCCCATCTCAAGGTTTTAAACCTCACCCTTCCAGTCCACATCTGTCTCCATAGTTGCTTGTCAACTCATCTCTTTCCATACTTTCAAAGTCTAATTTAAATATTACTTTTCTCTTACCATAAGTGTAACTTGGTGCAAAACTTAAAGAAAGCCTGGCCAAGACATAATAAAGGCCCCTTGGAAATATATTCTTTGACGCTACACGGTTAGTGGTAGAGGTTTATCCTAAGGAAGTAATCATGTATGTGAAGAGAGAAGGAAGTATTGGATCCAGCTACTGCACTCAAGTGGAAATACCTCATCTATAAATACACATTTCCTTCTATGTTCACACAATAGGAAACCTGGTAGTCATTACCAATAATGAAGATATATAGCTATTGACATAAGAAATTAAGTGAAATAAGTAGGTTATAAAGTAGTACACCCAGAATAATTTGATTTTTATTAAAATTGTATGAATATAAATATATGCATCGAAAAATGTCCAAAAGGACATATATCAAACTGTAGCTAGTGCTTATCTTCCTTTGGGGATTGTAGGTGATTTTTATTTTCTTCTTTTTATTTATTCATTTTCTAATTTTCAGCATTATACTTCTTCAAAAAGCGAGGAGAATGGATGTTCTCTAAGGAGTAGTTTCTAACTCTTTCCTTTATTCATCCTTCCTTCATATGATGGCCCCACCCACTGTTTAGTATCTGTGTTATTGACTGCAAGGGTCTCACTGTATCCACTGTGCGTGTGTAATTACAATATGTATATGTGTATATGTGTATATGTATATACTCCAGAAATGGTTGATGGTTTTGGAGACATGTCATGGGCATTCAATATGAAATTCTTTGCATATCCCAGGGATTTAACCTCACAGCAACCATCTGGGGTAGGGCATACATACTTATTACTACAGGATATTATACATTGGTATTGCTTACATTTTTCTCTCCCTTTCTCTCTGGCTCCCATCATTTATTTCTATGAGGTAAAAAATGAAGGGTGTTGAATTTACCTCACCCTTGGGGGAGGAAAGGGGATGAAGCCATATCCCCAGGGCTGGGCAAAAGCTCAAATTAGCCCATGAAGCCAAAGACAATCAATTATCCAGAGACCTCTGAGGTCAGACCCTGGCCTGCTCTGGCCACCCTCTTGACCTGCATAACGGGCCATGGGCAGTTATGAGTCATGCGAATGTTGGCTGGGTTGCTGGCAGCCTGATCTGAGGAGGCTCCCCCGTTGGCGCTGCACAGGTCTAAAAAAGATGCATTCCTTCCCCAGGGACAGCTGGGGCCATGCACTGGGGAACCTGGTAAGACAGAAGTCTGGAAGGGTTCTTAGACTCCGGACTGGAGACACACGGCCGCCTGAGCCTTCTTTCATCTGTGCAGTGGGAACCCCAGGGAGAAATCTACAACCATTACCCAACCAGACAGAGCAAAAAAGAAATGAGTTTAAAGCACCAGAAGGCAGACTTAGATAATAATAATAATGAAGTGAGTGGTTTGGACCAGCAACAGCTGCAATAATATTTCCCATTTGCACAGGACTCTACTGTGCACAAAAGGCTCTCAACGTACATCATCATATTTGACCCTCAACAACAAGCTGGTCTTCCTTCACCTAGATTCTCACAGGAGAGAATTGGAACTTGGAGAAATGGACTGACTTACAAACTTACAGCTGATAAGAAGCCGAGAGTTCTGACTTCACTATGTTAAAAGGAGATCTGGCAGAGGCGTGCAAACACAGAGTCGAAGGTTAAGGGAATTCACAGTTGTGGCTGAAGGGTAGAAAGCTCTTGGCTGTGTTTAGAGGAAGCTCAGACAGAGCACCTGGCTAAGGGAGAAGTGGGATGACTCTTGGAAGCCCCTGGTTAACCCCAGGTAGGAAGCTGGAGCATGGGTGTGGTCCCTAGAGCATGCGCTCATGCTTCAGATGCACAAGTTGGCTTCTGCTCTTAGATTCAGGTAGAGTGATGGATCCACCATGAACTTCCCCTGCCCAGGCTTTAGGCAAGACCCCTGGCTCCTCTGTGTGTGTGTGTGTGTGTGTGTGTGTGTGTGTGTGTGTGTGTGCTGGGGATCATGAACAGGGTCTACAGAGAACAAAGGTGTAAGGAGAGTCATATTGGTGCTTGAATTTAGCAAGATTCTCCCATTGTCCTTAGAGCCCCAAGGGTGGTTAGGGCTGGGGAGAGGGCAGGCAGTCAGGAAAACACCTTCTCCTCTCTCTCCAACCATCTTTGTGGTTACATCTTTGCCAGAAGGACTCTGAGTGTGAAGGATTGAGTGGATTTTCTTTGTTTCCTTGCCCTTCGTTTCTTTCTCAGTGTGACCTAGAGGGTTCTACAAGATGCTCGGCCACTGAAGTTGATGCTCTCACCTCCCTGGCCTGTGAGGTAATAACATAGGCTCTGTGAATCTCAGGAACGTAGCCAGTCTAACTTCAAGTCCTCACCGTCTTTGCTTTGAGCTCACCGATGTCTCCCTACTTGGTCCTAAGTGCCCAGGCCACTGTGCAACCAGAAATGTGTCAAGACACCAGAACCCACTCTAAGCATTTCAACAGGAATGTCTGCATTTGGCGCATTACTTAAACAGAAGTTTATTGCTTGGGTTTGAGCAAGCAAAGGGGAGCATGTACGGTTATTAAAGACTGTAAGCATCAAAGGGTACCCTGCAGAGTTGAGACGTAGGCCACAAAGGAAGAAGTGCCCCCTGGCTGCCACTGGGACCTTTTAGGACCCTGTGGTGAGGCTGATACTGGGAAAGCAAGGAAGATGGGGATTAGAAACTGCTACTGAGAACAGAGGGGGCGGGTTGGTCAGGCACTGCCTGGAGCAACAACTGAATGGAAAGAGTAAACCTCTGCTCCATCTCTCCAGTCTCCTGTCACTTCCCCTAGCTGCAGGACCAAACAGGTGCCACCATCTGGCAATGGAGAAATACAACAGGCGGTGTTAAGCATCACAAGGCAGAGGTAGAGAGGTGAGTTTAGGGTTTAATACCAACTAAACTTCATTATTGGAGGATGCATTGATGGGAAGATTGTCCCCAGACACACAGATAGAAGGAGCCCTGGGTCCCCAGACATCAGGAACCCGAAAGGCAGTTTGCTCCATTGTAACCCACACACTTTGCCAGTTCCTGGAGTCCCCATGTAGATCTGCCCATTCTCAGCTTTTCACAGCAGATCTGGGGCCTTCCTACATTGTTCTAATCCGGTAGGGTGATGTACATCTTCTTTAACCCTTTGGGAACCATCTTGACCTTTTGCCCTTTGCCCCAGACTGAATAAAGCCTTCTTCCAAGTGATAGGAAAAAGAATGATTTGAGCATTGAAGAATAATGCAAGACGTTATCAATGTAGCCTGTGATTGTGTCATATAAAAAATAAAATACACACCACTTAATCAAAGCACTACAGACACTTTTAAGTAATCCCACTTTGGCTTTGCATAACTCCATACACTGCCGGCAGCGCTCTTGTCTACCACCAGAGACCATAATATACATCAAAAATTCTCCTTTAAATTTATTTTCAGTAAAGATTGGTCTTTTGAACTGTGGCAGTGGAGGCTTAAGGGTACAAAATCTCTCGCCTTTTTCTCCCTCTTTTTCCATCTCCTCTGTCTTTCCCTTTTGTAGGGCAGTGGCTCTGGGGTGGGGGATGAGAGCGGCTGTGGGTTCCACATCTCTGGAAGCTTTTCTGTCCTTTGCATGGATCAGTTCCTCTCATCTGCCACTTGATTAAGACATTAAAGCTGGAAGGTGAAGGAAGGTTGAGCGGCAGCAAGAGGGGTGAGAAGCAATTCCTGGCTATGCGCTCTGGAGAGAGGCTCTGCTCAGCGCACCTCGGGATGGTTTTGGGCTATCTGGCCAGGGATAGTTCACACTTAATGCTTTCTTAGGATTCCAGGTTTCGTAGCCTGTACAATGGGGTATCTTGGGGTATCTCTGACAAGTCCTCACTGAGATGGGAATCATTTTGCATTATCACCAATACTACAGTAAATAGGGAGTCTCCTGGACTCACGGTGGACTGTGGCAGGCCAGCTCCTTACGCGAGATAGCATGCTTTCTTTAAAAACTCATTATTATTTTTAACTCTTGTGCATGATTGTGTGTGTGGTATGTGTGGACATGAGCGACGTGGAGATCGGAGGACAGCTGTGTGGAACTGATTCTCTCTGTTCCCTTTCATGTGGGTTCTGAGACGCGAACCTGGGTCACCAGACTTCTTTGCAAGCACTTTTCTACCCTATGAGCAATCTTGCTGGCACAAGAAAGTATATTTTAGTCCTTAGTCCTTGCCTATGCCGAAACGTATTGCTTAATTGCAGTGTGACTCGATTTTGTGCTGTGGGTAAATATGTATTGCGTAAAGTTACCACTTGAATAATTTTTAAGTACACACTTGAGTGCCATGGAGTCCATTCAGAGTTTTGGGCAACCATCACTACCACCCATGTCCAGAATGCTTTCTATTTTCTTAAGCTGTCTCTGAATCCTTTCGACTCGGTTTCTCATTTCTAGTCCCCTCCTGTCAGCTACCAATTTAGGTTTCATCTCTACGAATTTCACGACCCTAGGGAACTCGAATATCAGGAATCTTAGAGTGCGTGTATGTTGTGTGTGTGTGTGTGTGTGTGTGTGTGTGTGTTGTGACAGAGTCCCCAGGCTAGCCTTGAACTCATCATTTATGACCTTGAACTCCTGTGCTTTCGGCATTCACCTCCAAATGCTGGCATTACAGGTGTAAGCCATTACTCCTGGCTTCAGCGTTTATCTTATTTGAGGCTAATTTCCTTTTACCTCGTGTGCCTTTTGAAGTTCATGCTGTAACATGTGTCTTTGATTGTTGTTTTTATTCTAAGTATGTGGAGAATCTCCAGCTCATACACTCTGCTTCCTGGCCCTGCCTACTCAAGCCTGTTATGAGAAATCTGTAGTGGGAGACAGAGCACGCCAGCAGACTCGTAAGAGGGAAAAGGTCTTCCACAGCCGATTCTGCCCTAGCTTTAGAGGACACCTCTCCAACACCTCTGAGCGGGAGGGGTCCAATGAGAACGGTACTCCTTCACAATTAAAAGAGAATTATATATTCTCTTGACATGGTGCGTGTGTCATTTCATTTCATCTTAATACTAGTTCTAATCTAGATGTAGGCAGATTTCACTTCCTCGGCTTTACTTAAGGTCACCAAAGCCCAGAGTGCGTGGGAGCCTCCTGTGCTCAAACTCCCGCCCTTCTCCATGTCTAGCCTGTCTCACGTGTGGTTGCACCCTAGGTGTGTAGAGACAGACCTGCTCACACTCTATTCCTTATCCAAGGTTTGCATACTATTTCCTGTTTATTTGGATTTACAACTTTGAATCCCAAGTCAGCTAGGTGAATCTTCTACATCATGTTCCAGAGAGGGGAAAGTAGATACTGTCAGAGCCGAGCTTGGGTGCAAGCCAGAGTTCCAAGGAAAGCCATCAACTACACCGGAGAAGATCTCACGGCTTCTCCATGGCCACCAACCTTAGCCACCAAGGGATCTTTAGTTGCATCGGAAGCAAGTCCATTGAGCGATCTTAATAATTGTCCTTCCTGTTGTTCTGAGGATAAGGGGAGCATAGAGGAGCTACAGTCATTTACCTGATACCTGAAGGACTTGCCCTCCTTTGCTTTTGGCTTAATCTCCCAGTCTTAAGATTCTGTGGAGTAGAGAGGCTCCAGGTGCCCAGACGGAGCCAGCTTAAGGGCCTTGTCTCCAGGGGTCCCTAAATGATGGATGAAACTTAAGAAGAGCAAGCTGTCTTCCATCTGCTGGCCCCAGAGGTCACAAGCTCACAGATGGTGTATAGTGGGTGAGGGCAAAGGGCAAGAGGGCAGGATGACAACTGGAACATCAGAAGATTCCAAATGAGGACCATTGTGTTTGCTGTGCGTGCTGTGCCCTTCTTCCTTTAGATCTCCCCAGAGGAACACAGCTGTCCCATAAATCCTCAGCCATATGTAAATAAGCACCAAGCTCTTCAGGGCTCTTTTGCCCTGGATTCCTGACACGGGAAATGCAGATGTGTTCCCTTAAAGGGGTCACAGCTAGGAACTATAAAGACATCCAGGGCTAAGAGGTAGTAGCTCAGAGAGTAAAGTGCTTGCTTTAAAAGCACGAGGGGCTGAGTTTGATCTGTAGCACCTACATAAAAAGCCAGACGTCGGAGAATTCGCCTGTCTTCCTAGCACGGAAGAGGTGTGGATCTCTGGAGAGAGAGAGAGAGAGAGAGAGAGAGAGAGAGAGAGAGAGAGAGAGAGAGAGAGAGGAATGCGTGGGATTCGCTTGGCAACCAGCTACTTAGTTAAAGTTAGTTCCAGTCCCGTGAGAGACCCTATCATTAATAATGATAATAATAATAATAAGTGGCTGTGCTTAAAGCACAAAAGTTATCTTATGGTATCTATCACACACACACACACACACACACACACACACAGAGAGAGAGAGAGAGAGAGAGAGAGAGAGAGAGAGAGAGAGACAGTGAAGGTACCGTGGCACTGGGGTGAACAGCCGAATGGTGTTATGATGGGGTGGGATCAAGAAAGCATGCTTCCTAAAGTTCTTCCCATGAGCTGTGGGGGAGTGGGGGTGGGGAGGACTGAAAGGGGATGTTGGCTTCTGGGTAGCAGTACTGTCAGGAACAGAGGAAACCATTTTTTTGCTCTTCACTGGCCACCTGGCTCTCTGGAAGCCCAGGCCTGAGATTCTAGAGCATTCTTTCAGCTGCCCCAGCTGCACATTCCTGAAAAGCCGACACTTTAGCGAGGCATCTCCCAACTCAGACATGGGTTACGCCAGCTTATTTTAAGTCTCAAACTCTTCCTGGGAAGGGACTCTGACATGGAAAGCCACGTGCTGTGAAAGAGCCCTGGACCCAGGCCAACAGCAACAGAGGCTCCCTCCAGCTTGCTGACAGCCTCCTTCAACATCCTGACAGAGCCAGGAGCAGCTGTAGGCCCTTACACCCTTTGCTTGTGGCCAGAACAATGCAACGTGTAGCATTAGCAGCTTGAGTGCCCATTGAGATGCCACTGAAGGCCAGAGAAGGGGGCAATGGACAGGGAGAGGAAGCCCTATTGTTGCCTCTTTCTGGGACTCAGCCTTGTTTTGTAATACACACTAAGTCAATGTGGGAGGCTGCCCGGTCCTTTGAGGACTCATGGATAGAGGGAGTGTCAGAACGCCAGCATAGGCACATTTGGTCAAATGTATTTAAGCATTTTAATAATTCATGTGCCCATTCCCATACTCAGCACCACTTGCTGCGGGATCCCAGGGACACTTAAAAGCTTTCTGATCCCTCAACCTTATCCAGCATCCTCCTAAAAGGTTCTCAACCGGCCTCTCAACAGCCACAGCTCCAGTGCTTATGAAGAAGAACGAACAGTTCCAGCTGGTTGTCATTGAACAGTCACTTAATATTCTCGGAACAAGGAGCTGGACCTAATGGGACACAGTGGTATTTTTTTTCCCCTAAGCATTTGGGGGGAAAAATCATTGACATCATATTAATAATGTCAAGTTTTATTGGCTCTATCATTTGACACAATATTAAACTTTGCAGACTCGATCTCAAAAAGGTACAGCTTGTTAAAATGTGGGAAGATTGGGACTTTACAAAAGGGTGGTGAGAAAAAGTATCTTCTGAGGTGAGTGGAGAGTGGCGTGAAGGTTGGACGTAATACCTCCCTCCTCCTGTGACTTCCTATGTCTTCTTTCTGGGGCTGCTCATGCTGCCCACTCAAGGGTACATGGGGCTCTAGGGTCATGTGGAGTGGAGCCCGTCCGCCTCTCAACATCTCGTTCTCTGCACTGAATTAAGTGGAAACATCGGGCGAAGACAGATTCCAGGATTTCCACGGTGCCTCCTTGGGAACAGAAAACTCCCCAGCTTGTTTAATGATAACAGCACAAAGAACAGCCAAATCTTAGTTGTCATTATGTGGCTGAATCACGAGGAACCTTCCCAGCAACCCAAGGAGCTGACCCTTCTCCCTTACTCCTCAGGTTTGTCTGATTTTAACACAGTATCTCATTATATATCCCAGGCTGGCCTTGAACTTGAGAACCTCCAGCCTTAACCTTGAGAACATTGGGGTTCTGAAGGAATACCACAAAGCCAAAACTACCATAATGGGGGAAAACTACCATAATGGTGGTGTGATAGAATTCTCCACATTCATCTTGGATTCACCGGGGAATCCCATTTGAACAGGGTCTGTGCTTGGAGAGAGTTATGTACTCTCTAGCATATTCAGTACAGTCAGGGCCAGCCTGGGAAAGCAGGGTGCCCCATCTGCAAAGGTTAGAGACCCACTTCTCTTCTACCATTTTATGGTGGCTGACCTGTGAGGAGGTAGATCACCAGCTGGGAGTCAGGACTGGCTTCTTCCATCAGGCACAAAACCATAAATAACATACTTTAAGTTAAAAAAAAAATCCCAGCAACCCAGTAATGCATGTCTAAAGCCGTTTGATGTGGGAGACATACAGTAATACTTTTATGCTTTGTTTAAAGAAATTGTTTGCAGCATATTTGTAGTGAAATCACTCCAAAGAGTTTATTTGGGATGATTGATTTATGGGAATCCAGCTCTCATACCCAGAGGATGACACTTAAATCATAACTTCTTTTCATTTATAATAAGGAACAAAATGATCCTATTTTGACAAGCCTGATCATTTGGGGGGTTAGGCAGGTTCCCTCGGTGGGCTCAGTCTATAGCTCACAGAACTGATGGAATATTATTCCGTCTCATTAAAATCAGCTGCGGCTGCTTCGGCTGGCTGCCCCAAAGAAAACAAAGCTTTGGTGGGTTTTGCTGCTGAACCCAAGCAGTCTACCTACTGATTTGAAAGAAGGGCACGGCTGGAGAAATATCTGTAGCAGTGATGGGCTTGGTTTCAGATCATCCCTTTAGGTCCCCCTTCCCCCTTGAGTGTGACGTCTTCTTATCCGGGTCTTTCCTTCTCCTTGCTGTTGCTTCAGACCCTGACCCTACAGAGGCCTCATCACATGTACAACTGAGCGGGAGATTCTCCACAGCCTGGGGCAGTAGTGGCGAGGGTGACATCTGTGGCTGTGGGATCTACCCTTTGGCTAATCCAAACAGGTGGGGTTTATAGCTCTCATTAGTTCCTACAGATGCAGCTGCAGCAAAGCAATTTGCTTCCCTGTTTATAGTCTTGCTCAGCATCTTCTGTGGGTCTTTGGGTTGCACAGAACCAAGTAGACTGTAACTATTTACCCCAGGTCAAAACATTCTCTGGGACAGTGGTGGGGTGGGGTGGGGGGAGTGGGGGGTCAGGGCTGGGGGTTGAGGGGCTGGGGGGGGTGGGGCAAGATAGCTCAGCAAGTACAGCCCTTTCCATGCAAGTGTGAGCATCGTTGTTTGGATCCTAGAACCTTCATAAATGCTAGGTGGGTGTGGTGGCCCACTTGTAATCCTAGTGCCCACGAGACAGGGACAGGGCGCCCCCAGAGTAGAAGTGAAGAGTTCTGGGTTCCGTTGAGAGGCTCTGTCATCCTGGGGAGGTAGATTAGTAATAAACTGCTTGCTTAGCATACGAAAGGCCTGGGGTTTAAATCCAGTGCTGAAAGGAATAGTGTACAGATCAATCTAGAAAGATTCCTACTGTGCACACACGTGTACACTCATGCCTGCCCACCTATACACATGTACACATACTCACACATCTTCACACATCTACACTTGTACTCACTACACACACACACACACACACACACACACACACACACACACATTTCCTCTTGAAGGATGAGTAAGACTCAAGAAACTCACAAAACAGCTATAAGAAGCCAACAGGGCTCTCCACCCCATGCTCCCAGGTTATAAAGAGAGTAAACAATTGCTGGCCGTGGGAAGATAGCTCTGTGGAGAAGTACAAGGAGACAGCTTCCCTGAGGGTTACTCATGCTGGGGTGCTCCTGTTGAAGGCACAGCTGCCCAAGTCAACCGTGCTCCTGTAAGCCCCCCCACACATCTACATTCCTAAATGTAACCCCAACCAGCTCATTGGCTCACCAGGCTGCACCTGGGCAGAACGGTTTCTCTGCTCTGTGGTCAAGCATCTTCTCTACTCCCCTGCAAACCATCAGACCTAATCATCTGGTGCCCTCGCTGACAGGGTGGGCCCTACATCACTGCTTCTTCTTGGGGCGAACTGGAGTTCAGTCTGTGCCAAACTCCCAGTGAGAAACCCAGTAAAGTTCGTCCGTAACAAAACCTCGCCAAGTTCTGGGGGCCGCAGCAGTCTGAGCTATAGAGTAGTTCTGTAAAAGGGCTTCCTCCTCTCATGTCCCTCTTTCATCTTTCCCAATCCCCTCCCCTCGACTTATCTTTTTCCCCCTCTCTGGCCCCAGCCCCCTCCTCTTTCTATTCAGTATCCAGAACAGCCAATTTAGCAGGCAGCCATCCGCTCCGGCAGAAGTCTCTGGGATCAGTGGCTATAGGGAATGGCCTAGACAGGAGGAGGAATCAGAGAGGAAGCAGGCATTTGGATCCTGCAGAAGCTGAAGCTGGGCATCCTCTATGCATTATTCATAGGTGACACGGTCACCCTTTCTCTCCTCTCTCCACTGAGCTACAACAGAGTCCTGAATACAACCGACTTTGAAAATGCTGCACTACGACATGCATCGATCCTCAGCCATGCGTGGGCCAGGCCAGAGCAGACAGGGCCATGTTCTGGCCTGGCTCAGGGACACCACAGGGCAAGCCAGGTGAGCAAGACCCCTCAACTGCTCTCTTTTGACAAGATACTGCAAGCAGCAAGGGATGCTTCTCAGTAGGTGTGTGCTCTTGACACTTGAAGCAAATGTTCAAAACCCTAAGCAAGCAATTGCTTCTTTTGCACAGTTTTGAATAATGAATTCTTGACCTTGGACAAATCATTAGATTTGTGTATGCTTTCGTGGAGCATCCCTACAACTCAGAGTTCATCACGGCTTCTGGTGCCATAAGGAAGGAGTTAGTTAATCCACGGCAAAACGCTTCGTAACCTGTAAAAGGTTTCCAGTCATTAAAAATGTAACCAAGAGAGGCTGGGGCCACGGACATCCACAGGGCACTGGCAGTATGTTAGGGACACTTGTTCGTTTCGTCCTTAGGGAAATCCCAATGAGGTCAGGGCTACTATTTAAGGACAAAATCTTGGAGGCACTGAGAAGTAAGGAAGAGCTGGGATTCCAAATCGGTGTGTCTCTTACTTCCTGCTCTTCAGACAGCATCTAGTCCAGCAGGGAGCTCTGCTGACTTTGTATGCAGATGCAAGAGTTGGCTTGTTAGTGTCCCTTAAACTTTCACTTCTAGGAGATACTCCTGGACTGGTAGGCAGGCAGCTGCCCCAGGGTCTCTTCTATCCCATTGGCAAGAGTTCTACATCCTTTTTGGGCGTGGTGGTACACCCTTTTAATGCCAGTGAGCAAGAAGTAGAGGCAAGTGGCTCTCTGTGAGTTCTAGGTCAGTCTGCTCTACATAGTCAGTTCTAGGCATGGCTACATAGTAAGACCCTGTCTTCAAAACAAACAAACAAACAAACAAAAAAAACAACAAAAACAACAACAACCACCCAAACAAATTAGTGAATGAATGAATGAATGAATGCCACCGAAAAAGCAAAAAAGAAGAGTTCTAGATTCACTTGAAGGAATGGGACGATGACAACTTGCAGGGATGCTGTGAGGGGTTGGGTTCCCAGACAGGGGACAGTGGAGTAGGACTCTCCCTTATTGCCATCCCTAGCCTGGCTCTGGCTTTTGTGGATCACAGGCCAATCTGTTGCCCTGATTCACTTTCTCTGGAACTTACATCCCTTGGCAGGAAAAGCCAGCACAAGGATTTCAGAAGGGATAAGGAAGAAGGGTTAAGGAGGGGTCCAGCGTGACCCTTTGATGGAGCCAATGTGAGATCTTTCCTGACAATTACAGTGGCAGGACAGGGCTGTTCAGCCCTTCTTGTGAGCATGAATTGGGATAATTACTGAGGGCAGACACGCTCTGAGGTATAAGCAGGCTGGCTAAGGCTCTTAGAAGATAGCCTGACTGACATTGTTATGCGTCTGTTCCTGGCTCCGGACACAGCAGGGTCGGGTGTTAGCCGATTATCCGATCCTGTCAGCATGGAGCTTTCTGAGAATCCAAAGAGCCAGTCCCATCTCCTCGGGGAGACTCTAAGCTTCATCACCCTCAGAGGAGCCCTGTGGAGCTGTGTGGAGCTGTGCCCTTGGGTGGTGCTTACTGTAAGGTAGAATGCTGCGGCTTGGAGATCCTACCGGAGCCTGTGTAACCACACAGCGGACGGGAACACAGGGCACATGAGTGCAGCAACAAGAGCCGCAGATCGTATCTGAGGGAACGATTCACAGAAGTGGCTTATACCGCCTTCAGCTGTGGAAAAGTTCTCTTCCTTCTCCAGCCTCCCTGGGGCTGTTGATGGTGTTGATGTAGACAGGGCTGAAGAGGCGTAGAGATGATCCATGTCTGCCAAAAACTCAAGAGTTATTTTTTCCCATTAGGATAGGCTCAAATGGCAGCAGGAGAGGCGGAGCTTAGACAAGGCAGAACTTACTCGCGAATTAAACGTAAACCAGAATGCTTCTGGTCACTAGGTTATAATTACTAAGTGGTATTACTTAGTATATTTATTGTTCTAAGAACTCTCTTGTACTATCTCACCTAATCCCTCTGTACTGGCTGGTTTTCTGTGTCAAACGGACACAAGCTGGATTTATCACAGAGAAAGGAGCCTCCCTTGAGGACACGCCTCCATGAGATCCAGCTGTAAGGCATTTTCTCAATAAGTGATCAAGGCAGGGAGGGCCCATTGTGGGTGGTGCCATCTCTGGGCTGGTAGTCTTAGGTTCTATAAGAAAGCAGGCTGAGCAAGCCAAGGGAAGTAAACCAGTAAGATCCCTCCGTGGCCTCTGCATCAGCTCCTGCTTTCTGACCTGCTTGAGTTCCAATCCTGACTTCCTTTGGTGATGATCAGCAATATGGAATTATAAGCTGAATAAACCCTTTCCTACCCAACTTGCTTCTTGGTCATGTTGTTTTGTGCAGGAAAGGAACCCTGACTAAGACACCCTCCAACTACCCTATAAAGGGACATAATTACTGATCTTTTGTTTTAGATCTCAAAAAGTCCAGGTTGAGATCACTAAAACAGCAACACGGCTAGTGACTAGAAGGGGGTGGAGCTAGAATTTTGATTTGGTCTGATGGGTCCTTGTCATTGATGTGGCTTCTCGCCTTTCCGTCCCATCCAGCCTTTCCATGCCCCATGTTCCCTTGGTGCTGTGGAAAGGGTACAGCAAACCCACCAGATTCCTCAGACTCTCCGGGGAGCTCAGGCCCACCTAGGGTCACATCCTCAGCTGCTTTAAGCATTTGCTTGCACCTGTTGAGTCAGGTCACCAACTCCCAGGCCAGGTCATGGAGGAAGTCACTCACCCCACCGAGCTGTTATCTCAAACAGGTGGTAGCCTCTTGACCCTCTCAGTCATTGTCCTTGCAGTCTCTGCAGCTGGGCAGAGGGTTTCTCTAGCCTAGAGGCCTTGCCAGTTTCAACACCCACCCCTGCCCTCTTAGTAAACATTTCCCATGTTGTCAGGATTGCTCCCTGATTCGTTCCCCTCTCTTCCCGAGTACCTAAACCCTATTCCCGTTAATGCTCTTCATTTTCATTTATAAAGACAGATACAAAATAATTACTTCCTATCTCTGTGGTTTCCTTATCTCCTGTCCTAATAATGCCTTCAGCTGATGAACATTTCCTGCCAGCACAAGCAGGTTGAGTGTTTGTTTGAGACTTCTTTTTTTTTTTTCTTCTTCATTTTTTTTTTTTTTTTTTCAAATTAAGGGGAAAATGTGCGTGCCTGTGAGCATGCGCTCTCGCGCCCAGATTTGTGTGGAAGTATTGAGGTGGGAGATGACATTAGGGGTCTCCCTTTATCACCTTTCACTAGTTTTTCAGACAAGATCAGTTTCGGGAACTAGAGCACATTGATTGGTCAGAGTGGCCCAAGTCTCAGACCTCAGAGATCTGTCCCCCCACCCTGCCACGCTGCTGCCCTGCCCACGAACTGGGGTTACAGACAGTGCTCCACCACATCAGGCTTTTTCCTTCTTCTGTGGATACGGAAGACCCCAAAATTGGATTCTCATGCTTCTATAGCAAGCTTTCTTTCCTTGCCGCTGAGCCCTCTCCCTGTCTCCTCCTTTTCTCTCTCTCCACCTGCCTTTCTTCTTGGCTGTCCCTTTCTTCCTCATTCGCCACACCCTCCTGCTACTCCAGCCTGACTGTGCCTGTTCAGGGCTTCCCTCATCTTCCTGTTGACACTGCAGCCTTGCATTTAAATGTTATCAGTCCTGGCCTGCCTCGGAACACAAGTCCTCCCAGCTAGCAAAATTGGTTGAAGGAGCAGACACGGCTCGAAAAGAAAAAAAAAAAAAATTCTTTGGTTTCCCCCGGTGAAAAACCAGCAAGCAGAGAATTCACAGCTCCTTCTCCCAGCATCTCTTTGAAGTGTTTGATTGAAAGGAGAGGAGGGTGGATGTGAGGGGGGGACTACAGGAATGAGGATTCCAGGTTTAACTAGCAACTTTGAAGGCAGGGACCCAGGCTTCTGGACTCTCAGTTCCTTACCATTTAAACCCACTCCAGATTTTTCATCCACCTCATCATCATCATCATCATCATCTGGATAAAGTAACATACAGTTTAAATCCAAGGTTTTGGAAAAGTCATTCATAGGAGCAGGCTGATTTATAGGGAACAGTTCTGTTCTTAGCCAAAAGTTGTTCAAATCTACCAACTACCACATGCTGATCACTCCTATGCCCCGACTGCATAAATGGTCTCACGAGAACCTTGTGCCCTGTGTGTCCTTGATGTCATTCTTTCCCTATCATGACAACTGGAAAACCAAGGCTCTCAGAGACTGGATACCTTGTTCCCAGGACCCAGTGAATTGTGTCGCATCCAGACCTTGAACCCAGAGTCTTCCTACATATGCCCCCTTCTCCTGCACCCGGGCTTCCCGGAGCAGAGACGCCTGTCATCTTTCCAGTTCTAAAAGCTTGGTCAAGGCTCCTTCGTGAAGCTGGCTGAGGGCAGGGCTCCAAGTTTCTTATTCACTGGTGGAGAATCAGTTTATAAGGCGTGGAGTGGGAGGATTGGGGAGGAGAGCCTAAGAGCCTGGTGCTAGAGAGGGGTCAAGGACAATGACCTCAGGATGTGGAACCCAGAGTGTCTCTCTTTCAGATCCTTTCATCTTTTTTTTTTTTTAATATTTATTTATTTATTTATTATATGTAAGTATACTGTAGTTGTCTTCATACACACCAGAAGAAGGTGTCAGATCTCGTTACAGATGGTTGTGAGCCACCATGTGGTTGCTGGGATTTGAACTCTGGACCTTTGTAAGAGCAGTCAGTGCTCTTAACCACTGAGCCATCTCACCAGCCCCCAGATCCTTTCATCTTAGAGTCAAGGAAGTCAAGGAAGCTGAGGCCCAGGAAGAAGGCTGGCCTTCTTTGTCTTTGCTTGGCTCAGCAGCTAAGTAGCTTTGATTTGGTCATTGTCCCTGCAGAACTCAGCTTTATCCCCTGGATCAAGATGTGGACGTCAAACCAGGGGACAAGAGGAGTCTCCCCGTCCCCTATGACCTCTCCCTCCCCGGGAGTGGAAAGTGGAACCTCCTACATCAAGAGAAGAGTAAAGGCAAAAAATTAATAATAATGGTACTAGTAATAATAATGATAACTTAAAATATGGAAGGGGTGTTTTAAATGTCTAGAGACTCATACGTCTAGACCTGTAAACTCTAAACCCAGTCAGGGTCCCTCAGACTCTGAAATGTTAAGACTCTCTGACACCTTGACCCTAAGAGAAGTGTCTATTCTGGATCAGTGGGGTTGGCCAGCCAGTGCCCCCTCATGGCTTCCTAGAAGAGCCAGGACCAGTGTGACCTGAGCTCCCAGGTTCCAGAGACTTGCATAGGTGCCTTACCAACTAATAGTCAGTATAAGACCTTGTGCAATTCAGGCCAGGGGGAAGAAATGAGGATGTTAAAAAGGAAGGTTTCACAGCCCAGGGACGATTTACAGAACAATGTCCACTAAACAACAGCTTCACGGAATGGACTCTGGAACTCAAAGCCTAGGTGGTCAAGAAAACATCTTTGTGACTTCTGTAAGGCAATAAGAAGTCTTCCAGTTCCTTTATCGTCCCGCCAGTCTCCCGTCTTGCTGACTCCACCCTAAGCGGTATCTCTAATGGACAGCATGTCACCAACAACGAGAAGTATGTCACCAACAACGAGAAGTATACTGAGTCCCAGCTGGAAGGTATGAGGCTCCAGGGCAAATACAGTTTGGTTGGAACTCGGGCTGGCAGGGACAGGGCAGGTGGTGGATTCTGCAGTGACCTGACCCTGAGTTATGCCAGTGTGGGACCAGACAGGACCTTGGAGGAGGGAAAGGATGGAGAGAGCTTGGAAGGGAGGACAGTCCTGGAGTGCCTGTTCCTAGAGACGCGTTGCCAGCCATGTTAATCCTGAGCTGCTGCTCAAGGGTGAAGACGATGGCCTTCAGCACAGTGCAAGATGACATTCTGGGAACCACTAGAGTAGAATTCTGGTCCCTCTGTAAACCTACACAGGTCTACCACTGGTTCTCAATCCTCGACTTACTCATATATTGTTCAGTAAAGTTTTTTGTTTTTAGATGTTTCCTTTCAACTGTTTACATTTGAACCTTGCCCTCTGAAAAGGCCCCACCCCACCCCCCCATACACAAAAGAAAATAGATTAGGTTTGAAGCAAGTCTTCTCATGTGTGCCGACATGAACTTTACCTTTCATTTTTCTTATGTTCATTTAATTGCAATTACCTTTTATATTATCTTCTGAGGAACCAGGGGCCCACTGATCACAGCCTCCTCCATCTTTGCAACATGGTGACAGATTCCACCACAGGGAAATACCTTCCTTTTCCTTTCTCTAAGGGAAGGCACTTGTAGAAGTCCCTGCTGAGAGAGAGAGAAAAGATCTGCCTGTTACAGGGATGCTGAAGCCAGGCTCTGAGAAGGATGACAAAGTCATTGCTAATTGCAGCCAATTACTCTTTCGGAGGTGCTGGTAAGAAAAAATGACTTCCAGAGTTGTCACAGAAGGAATTTCCATGCTGGTAAATAATTTTGACTGGAGTGATTTTTTTTTTAATGCTAAAATTTGCTACAGGTACTTACAGAATAACAATATTTAAAAAAAACAGCCTTCACAAAACACAATGTCTCCATAAGCAAATAATGAGGCTGTGTTGTAATTAATATCCCCAAGTCACACCTATAATTCCGGCTATGAAGAAGTACTCGAGATGTCTTTCTTTTGCTCTTTCTAAGTGGTGCAATTATTTCCCCTCAGTCTCCTGACAACTCCCACAGACGAGCTCTGCTTTATTCTCAGGGGACTCACTTCCTGTCCATCCCTTCATCTAAGGGAACGAAAATGGCTGGGTTGGTAAAATGCTGGCCTTATAAGCATGACGACCAGAGTTGGATCCCGGAGTCCATACAAAAAAGAGGCCATTTGGTGGTTTGAAACCCAGCAGTGGGGAGGGAGACAGAGAGGCCGGTCCCTGGGGCTCATTGGCCAGCCAACCTAGCCTGTTTCAGTTGAGGAACCATGCCTGAGGTTACCCTTTGGCCTACACATGGACACAAGGGCACACACACACACACACACACACACACACACCACATATTCATTGTGTCTTTGTGACTCAGCTGGAACTGCAATGATACTTTCCATGGCCAAGAGAGAGATAGTCTCTCTCTCTCTCTCTCTCTCTCTCTCTCTCTCTCTCTCTCTCTCTCTCTCTCTCNACACCACATATTCATTGTGTCTTTGTGACTCAGCTGGAACTGCAATGATACTTTCCATGGCCAAGAGAGAGATAGTCTCTCTCTCTCTCTCTCTCGCTCTCGCTCTCGCTCTCGCTCTCGCTCTCGCTCTCTTTCTCTCTCTCTCTCCCTCTCTCTCTCTTTTTCTCCCTCTCTCTCTTTCTCTCTCTCCTCTTTCTCTCTCTCTCCCTCTCTCTCCTCTCTCTCCTCTCTTTCCTCTCTCTTTTTCTCTCTCTCTCTAACTACTTGAAATAATTAGTTTATTATTTTGTTTACATTTATTAAGAACTTTAAAAACCCCTATCATGCATTCATACAATCGTCCCATCTGTCCATAGATTCACACTTACCAAGTACCACTTATGTTTTAGATGTTGAAGAATATGCAGAGAGCTTTAACAGATTCTCCCTCCACTCCAGACCTGATAACCTGTTTTTTGTTTGTTTGTTTGTTTGTTTGTTTGTTTTTAATCACGAGTATTCTGTCATGTAATATTTCACGAATAATATAACTTAATTGGAGCCAGTGATCGGATGACGCAGATGGTAAGCACGCTAAGAAGTAACTTTTGTGAAAGTTCCATGAGGTAGGCTTGTAATCCCAGCACCTAGGAGGCAGGAGGACCTTGAGCCTAAGACCAGTAAGATCTGTGTAGTGAGTTCAAAGCCATCCTGAGTTACACTGTGTAGATCTTATAAGCAACAACAACAACAACAACAACAACTCTACAAAATCACCCTTAAACAAACAACTCAAAACATAAAAGGAGAAAGAGACCTTTTTAGATCGGTAGATTTAAAAGCAAGCCATTGTGGCTTGGAGACAACAGCCATGTAGGAAGGGTTGTGCTTAGCACGTTCGAGACCCTGTCTAAATTCCCAGCACCAGAAACAAAAACAAACCATCAACCACAAAAACCCCAAACCCATTCTGAGCCTGGGGAGAGCTCAGTAGATTGCTAGAGAATGAAAATCGAAAAGTGGGCATCTTAGAGACCGTCAGCTCAGTCATGGGCTTGGTGTGGGGGCTTTTGAGAAATGCCGTGGTCCTCAACATTTTGCTGTACAAACAAAATAGGATTTGAGTTAGCCGCTCCTAAATGTCGGGATCCAGTGAAACTCTAGACAAAGAATTTAGCACAGTGCAGAAGCAGAAGAGAGACAAGATGGCCTTGGAGTCGCCTTGTCTGATAGGCCCAGAGTGATTTGTTCTACACCAGGAAGCCTGGGCTCTGTGTGCACCAAGGGCTGTAGTCTGGAAGTCTGATCCAAATTCTCTTTCTCTGGTCCTGAGGAAACACTCACACCAGTTCACCAGCAACTGCTTGTGGCGAATTCAGTGTCCTGCTTGATGCAGCATTTGGAGGAATTTGCCCCCCCCCACCGCCGCCCAAACCCAAAAGCTCTTGCTTAATGATTCAGTACACTCACACATTTAAAACGACAGCCTCCTCTCTTCCCTGGCTGCCTTTTAACAAAACTTCCTGGGTTCTGCAGTGTCAGCCCCTTTGTCTAAGACTTCTTACAAAGAACCCTGGGCCAGGCAGAAAACATCCGCTGGGATTCAAGAGAGGAGGCCCCAGACGGACTAGGCATCTGAACTTTCTGTAGGGACTGGGAGGAGTGAATCTGGGCTCCCAAAACACACGGAGTGTCGCTGGGGTTCTAGACAGTAAAACAAGGTCATTTTCCCCCAGCACGCGTAGTGGGCTGGAGGGATCAGAAAAGCCCTCCTCCGCACCGTCTCCTGACCCGGTTTATCAACTCAACCATCTAATAACCATTCATCCAATGCATATTCATTTCCTGTTTTATTCTCCTTTGCTCTAGGTCCTGAGATTCTCACATATAGAGAAGGATTGGTACAGAGTGTGGGACAATTATGAAGGGGAAGGAGTAATTTGTTCCAATGATCTGGAACAAACCCTGCAGTTTTGTAGGTTTTTTTTTTTCCCTTTGCCCGATTTATTGCATGAGTTATTTTCTCCTTCCTCCCCTCACCCCTCCCTCTCTCCCTTTCATCCCTCCTTCCTACTTTCCTTGGCCACACATCTCTCTTTTCATTCCTCCCTTCCTTCTTTCTGACGGGGTCTCATATGTGGCCTTATGCTTGAAATTTTCCCATTTCCTCCTTCTAAGTGCTTGGTTACAGGTGCTGGCCACCAGGCTCAGCTTCAGTCTATGATTTCTCAAAGCATCTTAATTACATGGCCTTTGGAGGAGTTGGCTCAGCTGCTGGGCACTGACTTTCCAGAGTAGGCATCGGATCTCAGCTCCCAGAAGGCAGAACCCTAGCTAAGCTGCGTTGCTGACTTGTACCTGGCTCGGCCCAGCTTTTGATCAGTAGATGCCTGATGGCCGAAGAACTTGAATGAGGTGCTATTTATCCAAGCAGCAGTCCACTTGGAAGTCAGAATTACAGATTTTAGTGCAGCCAACAGCTTCCGAGTGTCCTTCCCCAGCCTCCTTGCTGAAGATGGGAGGGACGATGACATCTAAAGTCAGGGAAGGTGCCTGAAGTTGGAGTCCTGACTCATTCTAGATTGAAGCCAGGCAGTTGGGCAGGGACTGTCCCTTTGCCTATGGCCCAGCCAGGGGTTCTTCCTGGGGGAGTGACTATATCTGCAGGGTGGGCATGAGAGGTGATTTGTGAGGGGCAGGTTTTCAGCCATCTCTAACTCTGGACTACTGATGGTAGTTGAAGCTTAGTGAGCTTGGGATTTCTACAACCGGAGTCGAAGACAAGAGGAAACTTGTGTTAAAGAGCTTAAGTAGACCCCTGGTAGGGCTTTCTAATTACTAAGGTGTCCAAAGAGAAAAAGGAGTATTAGATAAGCCACGACCTTCTAGTTCTTCTTTCCACTCAAGTTAGGATAAAGCCGCCTCTCTTCAAAGCAGTGGTGATGCTAAGGCTTAAAGATAATGTTCTCAAGGATGGCAAGGGTAGTCACTGACATCTATTATGTGGTTAGCACTTGCTTCTTGATTCTGAACCTGACCCCGGGAGAGGAGAACAAGGCTTCTCAAAGAACACAGACTGAGTGCACCATGTGAGCTCCTAAGACTACTCTGGCCAATTGGATACTGCCTTTTCCTGCTCCCTGCTTCCCCCATGGACAGTCAGCCTATTCTGCAAACGGCCCTGCTGATACTGATGTCAAAAACAAAGTGATTAGCCAGAACCCCCTTGGGAAGCATAAAAACAAAACAAAACAAAACAAAACAAAAATAAACAAAAAAACAAACACACAAACAAAACCCAAAGTGCAGAGAGATCATTGCATTTCCCAGATTCCATGACTTTCCCATATTGGGAACCAGGAGTTCTCTAGGACCACTGAGCCCTGGACATGCTGTATGGTGCCCAGGTAGATGGGAGAAAGCAAAAGCCCAGTGTTTTGTCTACAAGTGTGTGAATGCTCTATGGCCATGGTTATTTTCTCCTTTTCCCTGTTCTTTGCTTATGAAAGTTAAAGCATGGATTCCTCATCTCCATCAAGGACAAAATATAGAATAGACCTATACCCCAGCAACACAGCTTTAAAATTGCCCCATGCAAGAAGTTACAGATGTGGATAAGGGGTAAAAGTTGGGATGGTTCAAAGGGCTAGACCAGATTTTTCCTATGTCTTTTTCAAGAAGGGAGAGGCTAACCAAGCCATGTATCAAGTACGGGTGCATGATAAACAACTTGGAAGACTCCTACCATACCTGAGGGGAGACGGGTTATTCCCTGGGGGTATCTGGGCGGTAGGTGTTGGTATGACAGACCTCAGACTCAGGATGAAGGCTGGTGGAGACAAAGACCGAGAACAGCAGGATGGAGAAAAGAAGCCACAGGAAGACTGCGAAAGAAAAGTCTCGGGAGACTTCAGCCTGCAGCATGGGTTCTCTTCACTGTGGGCAAGGTATGCCTTGTGCTGGAATAGTGCCAAAAGGAGCCATGCCATGGGCTACAGAGAACTCACATATTCATTTTGCATACTGTTCACCTAATGTCAGATATACACAACGTCCCAGCTCCTGCTTCTCCCCGGCCCCTATCAATCCCTTTCCTTCCTCCCTTCCTCAGTCCCACTCCCTCAACCCTTCCGTGCCGTTCCTCCTCATGATACACAGCCCAAGCCTGGTTCCTGCACAGCCCTGTGCTTCCCCCCCCATCTCCTCCCCCTTTTTAATTTAATTTAACTTAATTTAATATCTTTCAAACCTATTACTTCTCTTACAGGATCTGTAAAATGGAACAACAGCTATGTCTCAGAGTCATGTCAAGGAATAGTTAAAATCAGCCCAAAGCCCTGTCCCCGCAGTTGGGACTCAACCTGATCCGTCCCTTCCTGTCCCCGTTCTCTAGCCACACTTCTTATACCACTCCAGGAAAGCCTTGTAGCTCTGATCTCCTCCATGTTTTCTTTGGACAAGTTTCTTCGTTTCTATTTTCTCAGTCATGTGTCTGAGATCCATTCTGAATGAAGGAAAGGGGGGGGGGAGCAGGGTTGGCCATGGTGGCACTCTTTCCTGGCACACTGCAGTCTCCTCTCACTGAAGGCTTCTCTCCTCCATCTTCCTGAGCACGGAGCACATGCAGCCTGAAGATGCCCCCAGTCCTGATTCCTCGTCTGTCCCTCCTCAGTTTCCTATCAGTCTGATCCTTGAAGCTAGTCACATCACTAAATCCCCACCTCTATCAACATGCCTGACTAGGAGACCTGCGCCAGCCTACCCAAGATGCTTGGCTACTGCTGAGTATCTCTTACTTTGCCCAAGCAGTGCCCTGGCTGCAAGCCAAGCCTTACCTTTGGAATCTATACTTGGGGTTGCATAGTGAAAAGAAACCTGCTATGTTTTTCATTTCAATCCTAAGATGTCACCTTGGTGACACGTTCCTCCCATCTCTCTGTAACTTTTGGTCACCTGATTTTTGTCTTGGGCTATGAAGCAAAGGTGAGGGGTTGTCATATACAGTGCTTCTTTGTAATCAGAGTTAGTAACTAACAGTTGGGGTGGCAGTTACTGTGTGTCATGACCTGTTGTGAGCATCCTGTGTATGTAGTCTCAGTTGTCTCCGTAACAGCTATACATATCTCACATGTGGAGGGAGGGCTCCAAGCCTGACCACACAGCTCCCAGATCTTTTCTCCATGCGTTATGAGAAGGGAAATGTGTGAAAGATAAAGAGTAATGATCCTTATTGCTGTCCAAGTTTGGGGTGAAAGCAGATGTGAATTAGTAAGTGGGGTTTAACGGAACTTCCTATTTCAAAGAATAAACAGCTTGCACCATTTTACAAATGGGAAAGATGTCAGCTACCAACTGGTAGCTTTCTTGGGGTCTTCAGAAAACAGATGCCATTCTTTTTCCTTTCTTACTTACTTTTTTTTTTAACTTTTTATTGAGTCTTTGTCGTTTCACAGCATGCACTCCAGTTCTTCTCATCTCCCCATTCCCTCATATCTGCCCTTTGCCCTTACAACATCCTCTGCCAAAGTAACACACATACCACCACCACTGCTGCTGCCACTGCCACCGCCACTGCCACCGCCGCCACCGCCACCACTGCCACCACCACCGCCGCCGCCGCCACCACCACCACCACCACCACCACCACCACCACCACCACCAAAGCATACAAAATATCCCATCATGGAAGCTGTGGTCTATCACAGTGTATCTTACACTATATTCCCCTGTCCCCACATCTTCACTTGCAAATGTTTATTGCAATTGGTCTGATTTGCAATCTGGTTTCTGTGGCAACATTAATATTGGATCTTCATCAGGACTCCTCCCGGTTATCCGGTTGTTGCCCTGTGTCATGGAGATCTCGCATCTTTGGAACAGCAGGATTGACCCTTTCATGTATCCAAACATGTATAGATGATACAGATTTTGGGAATGGCTGATTCAGAGCCTTGGATCTGGGCCTGGGTTGTAGCTGAGCTGGTCAGCCCTCTGTTTCTCCCTTATCTGTACCATCAGGATGAAGCCTACAGTACTGCTCTGGCTAGGCCACCCAAAGCCACCCTAGGCAGGAGGCAGGGTCAGCTGTCCTGCTCTTATGCTCACTGATACTCATGCCTCCTGAGCCAGCTCCGCTCGGCCACCCAGTCAAGATATGGGCCCACCCTCCTAAGTGCTGCACCCTGTGAGGGGCTGGGCCAGCTTTCCCACTCTTCCACCCTTGGAACTGGCTTACCTGTGCCTTCGCCATCGGGGCCAGCTCAACTGCGTTGCCCAGATGGAATGCAGAGCCAGTAAGGGACAGAGCCAACTCACCTTTTCTCCTGACTTCAGGTCCAGTTTTCCATACTGCCTCAGATGGTGAGGGGCGAGGGCATCATGTCTCTCTCCTGCATCCACACCACCTCACAGTGGAGTCAACTTTCCTCAGCTCTCACTCTCAGGGTTGACTCATCCATGATCCCTGGGCCAGGGCCAGCCCGACAGTGCTGCCCAGGCAAGGTATGGGGCCCAGTCTCCTGAGTGCTACAGCCAGCGAGAGGCAGGGCCAGCTCACCTGTTCTCGTGACCCCAGTGTCAGCTCCAGGGCTCCCCAGCACTCTCATCCTCTGGGACAGCTCATCTGTACCCTCTCCACTAGGGTCAGCTCTACTGGTGTAGGGCCCGCTTTTCTGAGTGATGTCACTGGTGAAAAATGGGACTAGTCCGCCAGAGCATGGTATCCAGTGAGGGGCAGGACCAGTTCTGCACAGCCCCTGGACATCGATGTGGGTCCCCAGCAGCTGTTCCAACTAGGGACATCCCCATGTTCTCTAGTGGTAATAGGAGCCATAGACATTGACACTGACCCTGTCACTGTGTAGCCATGGATTCAGACATGGCCCTCAGCAGCAGCTCAGGCTGGGACCTCAGCATGGCCCCAGGTGGCAGGCTTGGCCACTCACAACAGGCTACTCCTCTCCACCCTCAAGTCTCCAGTTCCATCTCTTCATCCTGTTCAAGCTGCTCCTCTTCTCCTTCTCTCCCATCTGACCACCACGAATACACACATTGTGGTGGCTCCAGCTGTAGGCTGGTCACGTGGCAGGTTGACCCCTGGGTGATGTGGTGGCAAGTGGGCATCTACAGCATGTGCTGGAGAGCAAGCCTGACGGTGGCACAGTGGTCCACAGGTTGTCTTCTTCCTCCAGTCCTGTGCTGCCTGAATTTGATTTGATTTTTCTGAGGCATAAGACAGCTTTGGGGCTGGTGAGATGGCTCAGTGGGTAAGAGCACCTGACTGCTCTTCCGAAGGTCCGGAGTTCAAATCCCAGCAACCGCATGGTGGCTCATAACCATCCGTAACAAGATCTGACTCCCTCTTCTGGAGTGTCTGAAGACAGCTACAGTGTACTTACATATAATAAATAAATAAATCTTTAAAAAAAAAAAAAAAAAAAAGACAGCTTTGGCCACCAAGCCAGGCATCAGGCTAGGATGAACAAAGGACTGCCATCTACTCTTCCCCTGACTGGTATAAGAACAGCACCACTGACAAGGTGTCTCCTTGCCCATTGGCAGGGCAGAGGTGCCATTCTTCATGGTGGAGATATGGCAATGGTAAGTAAGGAGTAGGGCCTGGGAGGGTTAGGCAAACACTGGTGCTGTGTATAAGGCACCTTCCTAAGTTTGGTGAGACACCTTTCTGAGCAAGACCCTGTACTAGGCATGGAAAGAGTGTGCAGGTCACTTCTTCAGTCCTCTCCAGGCTCAGAGAGCCACCAAGCCTCCTGGTTTGGGCAGCAAGAGGAAGGTGTGCAGCCTCTACTTTACTCTCTAATTCCTGCCATGTTGAGGTCCCGATCTCAAGTCAGACTTTCTCAAGTCCAAGAATCCTTGTCCCGACACTGGTGAGTCCCACGACTTCTTTCTAGACCTCCAGTCCACTGGGTACCA
Source organism: Mus pahari (assembly GCF_900095145.1). NCBI lineage: Eukaryota > Metazoa > Chordata > Mammalia > Rodentia > Muridae > Mus > Mus pahari. The sequence continues at coordinate 42,530,218 of NC_034599.1, read as the reverse complement.
ATAGACACGTGCCCTTATTCATCAAGCCTGGAGGGGTTCTTCTCACTGTGAGATTGTCTGAACTTTGTCCAGTAAGTCTTCTCTGGGTGGGTCCTAGGGGGTCTGATCTGCCCTGGGACCATAAGTTTAGAGCACAGCCAATAACTTGCTAAGTCGTTGACTTGCTTATTCTCTAAATAGTGATTAACAGTCTCACATGTGAGGAGCTGGTGCCAGAGCCCAGGGATATGGGGATCAAAGAGCTCTGTCTGTTTCTGTTCTCAAGGGCCCAGTGTCTAATGGAGGAGACAGACAACTTCAGAACATGTTGCACAGTGTCCCCAGATCCACCATGGCTTAGGGGGACAACCCAGAAAATCTGTCCCTTGATCAGGGCCCCTTACCAATCCCATATGGCTAGCCTTGTCATCCGTCCTACCAATTAATTAATTAATTGCATTTTGTTTTATATTCTGGGAGTTTGGGTGTTTTGAAGGCAAGAATGCAAATGTATGCAAATCATCACACAAATTTATGCAAAGACAACATGGAAATGTGTCCCTAGATTTTATGAGGGGAAAAAAAATCTGGAGTCCTTAGCCAGTCCCTCAGCAGGCTGTCTGTCCCCAGGCCTGTCCTGTCTTCCCATTTGTTTGTGTTCTTAATCTGCGCTGGGCTCCCTGCCTGACCACTACGAGGTCAGTAATGCAGGTGGGCAGGCAGCAGGCTGGCCATCCATTATCCTGAAACCTCTCGGCTTCCCAAGCCAGCAGAAAACTCCTTCTCTCACAATAATCAGCTTTCATTTGAAACAATCAAGAGATTTCCTACTACTTTCCCTATGGCCAGGTCCTGGAAAACACTCAGATGCTAAGCTCTGGGTGTGGAGCACGACTTGATGAAGGGCTTGGATGAGGGAAAGTGTCTATGCCTGCTTCTGGTTACTGGAAAACAAATCCGAATCATTTAATTGACTATCTTCTGTGTGGGCAACTCTGGTTCCCTGGAGAGCTGGTGAGGATGAGTTGGGGGAGTCGGGGGTGGGGGTGGGGGTGTAGGAGATGATGGAGACAGGCCTGGAAGGCTTGCAGAAAGTCCTGGCTTTGCAAGGTAGGCCTGTTGGGCAGGCATCACAGTGATAAACAGCCTGTCTCCCGAGCTGGAACAGGAACTTCATACAAGCTCCATTGACAGGAGGGCTGGGAAGGGCATTGAGTGCTCGCACAAGGAGGAACTCTGCTATGTCCCTTTGCAGGATGTCATCAAGGCGGTGGGAGCTAGACAAAGCCAGATCATGGCTCATCCTGAAGGGAGAGGCCAGTGAGAGGCAGGAGTATGGGTGTGGGGGTGGGGTGCCGACTCGGGGGATGAGCTTTGCTTACATAACCACTCCTCAACTGGAGAGTCAGTGCCTGGCTCTGGGTCTAGGTTATTGCTTGGGCACATAAAAGCTGTGCTGTCAGCTTGTCCAGTGTCTCCAGACCCTCCTCACAATGTGTGCACTGAAGGCTGCCTGAAGGATTGGATTGCAGCCGACTGGGGAGAACTTCTGGAGGGTGGGCGTGGTGAGCCAGATACTGGAGCAGGTGACTAAGAGAGGATGAGAAATCTTCCATTAGAGTCTGAAACAAATCTGAAAGCCGTTTGCTGTGTGGGAGAGCTGGTGCAGGACTACTGTCTGGAAGCAGGGGGATAGACAGGATGACTTTCATAAGTCCAAGGAGACCAGAGCCCGAGTCCTCCAAGTAGATACACGCACCTCGCCGACGCCCCTGCTAATGTGTGGTCATGTCCAAAGACACGGGCTTCATTTTCTCATCTCTCCTTCTCTTCTCCCAGGAGAGTCTGAAGAGATCGGTAGGTGGAGTCATCCCCTCTAGCGGGAAGCAGAGCTCCATGTCATTCAGGGACATGTGTCCTCTCCTATCTCTCCATCCCTGGGGCAGCGTCGGGGGCCAGGGGCACTGGGCAGCCATGTCACCATTCCAGCCAGAGCCTGGAGCTCAGCCGTCTGGAGGGGCACAGGGCAGAGTGCTGGTGAGCGAGCATGTCAGTGCGGCTCTAGCGTCTCCCTAGAACAATTCAAATTGCTTTTTTTACACCTCACTGCACTATGCCAACCCTGATTCACATTATTTGTGCACTCGCTAAGTGTACATTATCTGATCCGTCACCCTGGAAAATGCTGCAAGGGGAATCCGGGGCTCCTGTCTACTGCCGACTGTGGGTCAGGCTCAGAAGTCTCGGTACAAATGTTTTTGCAAAATGGGAAGGAAGGAATAAACCCAACACCGTTGACAACAACAGTCCACCATGGCGGTAGGTTGAGGGTGGGAGTCCTCTCGTCTTGCATCGGAAACTCAGGTTGTCTGGGAGAAGGCAGTTGAACCAACTGACCTTGGCATCCTTCCTTCACAGCCTCCTCTCTGTGACACAGAAAGGAGGGGGAAGTGAGCCTTTTAACCCAGCTATGCAGATTTTCTCTGGTGCTGCAGTCAGGGAGAGCAACCCTGAGAGAGGAGGAGGAAGAGGAAGTCCCCACACCCTGATCGCTCAGCCTCACCAGGAATGAGGAAAGCCCCCCCCCCCCTGGCCTGCTTAGGCCAATGACCTCTGAAACTTGACTAAAAGTATTGAAGTCCTTTCATCCTCACTCATCTGAGAGCTTTGCTCCAAGTCACTGATGACTGAGAAAGTCCCAGGCTTTTGACGGTATTAGACATTGGCATTTTATGCTTCTGGCCAACACCCATCCAAGCTTGATTCCCACTCTTAGCAATCTAGACGAATGGACCCTTATTCTTAGAGATCTTGCTCCGTCTCATATGGCCATTGAGAGTTTGGCAGTCTGTCCTGCTGGATGTCAGGCCCTTGACTGTAAGTAGGAGCCGTAAGGACAGCTAGAGGAAAGCCACTGACTGGATTTGGAAGCCCATCCCCCTCTCTGTGGAGAAAGTTTCTGAGTTATCTTTACATTAAAGACAACTGATCTTCCGTGAGAGAGTCCAGGCCCTCTTATTCCATCTCAGCTCTGGGTTCAGTCCAAAGCACACTAGTAGAACACACCTGGGGTACCAGAGCCCATCCAGACAGGGCCTGTGGGAGCAGAGTGATTAGAGAAAGACTCAGCCCCTACCCTGGGGTTGCTTACGATTTGGTTGGATTGACAAATAGCTATTTCTCCCAGCTGTTCTAGATTTGGCTTCAACCCCAGGACTCCTGAAGGGCATTTAGCAGTAGCTAAGCCCAGAGGTTGACCAGCTGAGTACCACATTTTCTTTCTTTTGGCAGGAGCCGGGCAGTGTCCACATGGGAGTCCACATCTCAATGCAAACAAGAGATTTGATGCATCCCTGACAACTCATTTTCTCAACCTTCGTTCTGGGGCGGGGGTGGGTCAACCTCTCGTTCCAGCTGCCATATTGTAGCCTCAACCCCTGATGCACCATCAATTAAAAACAGCAATAATTATGCATGGGAAAAAAGCCACAGATAATAGGCTTCCATTAGATTAAGTAGTTATATGAATAAAAAAAAATAAAACCTATACTTCGGCTAATTAAACCCACTCACCATCTGATTAAGATGTGTTGTGAGACCATGGAAAAGTACCAACCACTAACTGTAAGTAATCCGACACAGATGGGAATTAATAGTATCTTCCCTGGCTTAGAGATAATGGATCTCCATAGAGGTTAATCAGAATCATTAATAAGCAACAACAGGATGGACAGTACCAAACAGCTGGTGCCTGATGTTGGGGTCAGGGCAGGCCATGCTCCTGATAGAAACAGCTACTCTATTCCACTCTATCTGCTGAGGTGAGAGCCCCAGGAGGCATTGATGTGCTGACCATAAGATCCCAGCAGACTGGAGGTTGTCACGTGATTCTAGACCCTCTAGTCCTGGCTCAAAATGGCTGAAAAGGCATTGTGACTCAAATGAGAGACGGTCCAGTTGGTTGACTTTGCAGAGCTCTGTGCTTGATGCAGGCTTAACTCAGAGCCAGTTCCTGGGACTCTGGGAAGGCTTGGCTTATATCCATTAATGACAGCCGCCCTCTCTTGTGGGTGTGGTTTGGGTTGCCATGGGAACCAGTGTTTTATTTGGTAGAGCCATCTGGACATGGCCCCCAAGGGGGTCTGGTTGACTTATTTCAAGGCTACTGTTTTGGAGGCTGAGAATCAACAACCCAAATCCTCACACCTAGAAAAAGCACCTGGGGGAAATGACTTTGGGGACAAAGATGCCTGTCTTTCCCAGGCAGTGACATGGCAGCAGAGAAGGAGGACAGCCTGGGGTCTCTCAGCCAATGTGTGCTGCTTGCTTCTGGCTCTGTCCTTCGGAGCAGCTGTGAGGAGAGCACCAGGGCCCTGCCTTCTAATTACTGCTAATTAGGTAAATGCTGAGAAGTCTCTCTCTTCCTTCCCTCCCTCCTCAACCCCCCCAGAAGGCAACTGAGTGGCACATGGAGAGGTCAAAAGGAGCCATTTTCCTAATGGGGGCAGGCAGAAGTGACATAGCATGCATACCAAGCAGCTGCTGACCAGGGAAAGCAGAGGACGCAGGGCATCTAGGCTGAGGGAGAGCAACTGCCTTCTAGAGAGGCATGGATAGAGGAGAGGGAGGGAGGCGGAGGGCTGAGGCAGGACTGGGGCTCAAGGCGCTTTCCCACCTTGGGTTCCAACCTCCCTTCTCTTGGAACAGCAGGGGCAGTTGGGTGAGAAGGGCCTTCTGGAGAGTGGCTCCTATTTCAGAGTCCTTGAGCACAGGTCTATCACATCATGGATTTGGTTCTTCTGGAAGTCTTTATGGTAGGGGAGGAGGCTTGGCTTGTACAGTCTCTTGAGTAGCTCAAATGTTCAAATGTTCTTAGGACCCACAGGGTACCGTAGAAAGCATTGGTGCCCATGATTTCATGTTTGAGGTAATAAGGTGGTTTCAATATTTTTGGTTTTGTTTTTTCTGTTTTCTGTTTTGCACCCCCCCTCCTTTTTTTTCTTCCACGGGCATTTTTCTTCCAGAGCAGCCTTTCTCAACCTTCCCAAGGCCACAACCCTCTCACACAGCTCCTCATGCTGTGGGGACCTCCAACCATAACATTATTTTCGTTGCTACTTCATAACTGTAAACTTCCTGCTGTTTTGAATCTTAATGTAAATATTTTGGGAGACAGAAGTTTGCCAAGTGGGTCTTGACCTGTAAGTTGAGAACTGCTGCCCCAGAGTTTTGTAAAGCTGGGAGATGACAGGGAAGGATTTTCCCATTTTCCAGATTGGGAAAAAATAAGACAAACCAAGGGTGATAAAAGGGAAATGACGTGTGCCTGTTCATTTTGACTTTAAGGTCAAGAAAACCAAAAAAACAAAACAGTACTTGAAGCTCTAGGCAATTTATTAAGAGTCAATATATTTCAGAAAAAAGACTGCTTTGGCTTTAAGTTATGAGCGGAAATCAAATTTATTTGCAAACAAGCAAGTAACCCAAACAAATAGTAAAGAGGTGTTTGAGGTGATAAATTATCAAACTCTGTGTCATCAGCGAGGTCCCAGTAATTATTCTCCAAAACAGATTTTCATGAAACAAAATGCAGTGAAGAATACATTTGTCTTATGGTTCTCCTTAATTAAAAGTGGACACTCCTGTTGAGCCACACCTGTATTCTTTCATTTGTTATTCTTGTAGAACCTCTTTTCTCTTGTTACTACTGTGTGTATTTTTGAGACAGAGTATCTCTGTTTCTTGCCACTTGGGTTTTCTGATTCTAGTCCAAGGCCAACTAGAGACAGACCAATACCAGACTTTACACCCAAGACTGAGAACGTGCATCCAGCACTGACCAGTTATTGATGGCCAGGCTTCCTGCGTGCTCTGTGTCTACCCCTCCCTGAGCCTACAACAACTCCTTGACAAGGGCAATATTCCTGTTCCATTCCCACCACACATGAGAAAACCAAGTCATAGAGCACTTTGATAAGTGGCTCTGGGTCATAAAAAAGCATTTAGCACTTGGTTCCAACCAGGTTTCCTGTAGAATTTTAATTCTTTATCTCCTCTTCTCCTCCTCTTCCTTCTCCTCCTCCCTCTCCTCCCCTCTTCCTCCTCCTATTCTTTCTCCATTTTAAAAGATAGGGTTTTATGTAGCCCAGGCTGGCCTTGAACTCACTACATAGCTAAGGATCATCCTGCCTTCCTGAATCCCCCCTGCCTCCCTCTCCCTATTACTGAAGTGACAGGCATGTATCACCATGGCCAGTTTTGTGCCTTGACTTTATTCCACCTTCTCAGTCTTCCATACCAGTCTTCATGAGGTGCTCACATAATTCTCATCCCAGCCCTGGATCAAGTGCCAAGGCATTACTGATCATGAGGCGACCTAGCCAATGTTCCAAGCTCACAAAAATGGCATCTCTTTTCTTAGATTTCTAAGCCCATGTGATCGATCTGGAGACCAAATGAATCAACCAGTGGCCCTATTGGTGTATCCACATGAGTCTTAGAGATAATAACAGTACTAACAACGTCACTATGTCCATGGTATCTTTGTTGAGCACTCACTTCACCAGAGGTCTTCGTCAAAGTCTTTACCTTCCCTCCCTCCCTCCCTCCCTCCCTCCCCTCCCCTCCCCTTCACTTCCCTAACTCACTCCTCACTTCTTTCTTTGGATGTGTGTCCCTCTGTGTGCAGGACTTGGGGGTACAGCGGAGGCAGAGGTCAACCTGGTTTTGCTCCGAGGGTGCTCTTCACCTTGTTTTCAAGGAGCAGGGTCTCTTGGCTGGGACCTGTGGCTAAGTAGGCTAAGCTGGTTGCCCATCAAGCCCTAGGAATGGCCCTGTCTCAGTCTCTGCAGCAGTGGGATTTCAAGAGCAGACTATGCTGCTGGGCTCTCTCTGAAGGTACTGAAGACTTAACTCGAGTCCTCGTGCTTGCACTTAATTGACCGAGCCATCTTCCCAGAGCGTGTTGTGTTTTGTTTTGTTTTGTTTTGTTTTCATCCCTTCAGAAATGCTTTGGTTATATGGACCAGGCTAGCTTTGAACTCATGATCCTCTTGTCTCAGCCACTCCAGTGCTGGGATCAGATATGCAGCTTCCACCTTTCTCTATTTTGTCATTATACCAACCTTCTGGTGGGAGAATTGTCATAGGTGGAGAACCCAAGTTTCAGAGTCTGAAACATGTCTCCTCAAGTCCCACAACTCTGAAGAAAAAGGGTCAAACCTTCTGATGCTGGACAGTTTCTGTCCAGCCGGTGGATGCTTTCCAGACTGGCTAGGGCATTGGTGTCTTCTTTCTTTCCTAAGCCCCAGCTGCCTGCCTGGGCAGGAGCAGTCAGTCTGTGGCTGCAGCCTCGTCTATTTCAGAAGAATAATGGTTCCTGTCACAGATTCAATCTGCTCCAAATGCTCCTGGAAGTGCAGTCCCCAGGCTACTCATGCTGAAGGGCTGGGCTGGCTGGAGAGGGTGCCAGGGTCTGAGCTTCTCACTGACCCTGTTGAACTCTTAGAGCCTTTGGGATGCATCTCTTGACATTCTGATTTGCCCTGTGTCCCTGTTAGTTGTCAGGTGCCCCCTAGGCTGTAGGCACTGCTGAGGATCCCACAGCCTACCACCAAGAAAGTGCAAATACTAGCTGCTCACTAAAGGAGTCCTCCAGGACTCTATGGAATTCTGCATCAGGCTTACCTGGCAGAAACTACACCTGATAAACACCCTTCGCAATTAGTTGCATTGTGACCAAGCATAAATATCCTCCCACATCTTAGCTTGTCCCAGACGAAGAGACCCCATTACACTGGCCTTCTTTGTAGACAATGTGCAAGAGGCTCTCCCACTTCACTCCCCGCTCCCCCGACTGGAGAACTGCCAAGGATAGATAGGAAGAGGTCCTGCTAAGAGTTCAAGGTTCCGGGAAAGGATGCTGCTGTTGTGTTGGTTTTTCGGCAGCCTCATGGGTGAGAGGGCATGGGATACACGAAGCAGGGCAGCCCAGAAATGCAAAGCTTGCAGGTCAACGTACAGCTGTGCTTTTGTGCATGTTAAGGAATAAAAAATGTGTGCATGGGTGTATCTCTCAGACTCTGTTCTTTGAGACAGCAGTCATGTGACTTGTCAATAACTGTACTGGGGAAGGGGTGTGTGTGTGTGTGTGTGGTTTGGAACTAATTTCACATGGATGTGCTTCTCTGGTTGTGGAAAAGAGGCAGACCACAGAGGCTTCCATAAAAGGCTCCAGGGACTCTCAGCCCCATTCTGTCTAATTAGCAGAATTTCTCTCTGTCCCAATCTAGTCAGTTACACACCCACCAATTTGAAGAACCAAAATATTCTCTCTGGAGTCTGTTTCCTCAATAGACAATGGCAAGGTACCTTGATACACAGGATAGTCTATGTGGAAACCTGCAATGGATGACCTTGACCTGACTCCAGCCCACAATCTGTCACTGGCCAGGGTAACTTCGGGAAACTTCAAGGACCTCCTGAAACTGGGCAAGCAGATAGCAGCCTCTCCTCCTCGGGTTGCTATGGGGAATGTGAATGTATCACCGGCTGAAATGTCAGGCCTTTCCTTCTCCCTGCCTCCTCTCTGCAGAGGAAGGGAGGGACTTGAGTACATATAACCTCAATTATCCTGGCCACTCTTTCAACAAGTGCCACCAAGCCCTTTGTGCTTGCTCTGTGCAGGTTTGGACAGCGTGACTTCATGGAGGCACAGAGTACTGGAAAGACAGCCTCTGTACTCCAAGCATGCAATGCTCCAAATGTGTTGAAATTCATACCCCCTGGCTCCCCTGATGGTCCCATCCTCCCTCCCTTAGAAGATCTTCTCTCTATCAAGCCAAAGGGGCCCAAAGAGTAATGAGTGCCTACCACAGCTCCACACCTTCATAACACCCCAGATCACTGAGTGAATGTACTTCTTAATGTTTATATTGAGGCACGGTATATACAGCATAAAGTGTTCCATCCTGCTCCCTTCATGTGGTCTTCTCAATGGCGGTAAGGTCATTCATTGTGTGGATGGACATCACCACCATCCATTCATCTGCAGAACGTTGTTATCCTTTCAAACAGAAGCTATGCCTTCCTTAGGCACAGCACAGCCTCTCCATTTCTGCCTCCAGCTCTGTGGCCTTTCTACTCCATCTCTATGGGTTTGTCTATTTTAGGTACCTTACGTATGTAGCATCTCACAGTTTATTCTTCTGGGCCTGGCTTATTTCTTCTCTGTCCATCCTGGACACTGACATTCTTTTTGTAAGACTGAATAATGTTTCCTTATATTGCACTAGCTACTATTCTTGTTGCTGTGGTCAGTGGTGCCACAAGAAGCAAGTTAAGGGTAGAGAGCTTTAACTGACTTACGGTTCAAGAGGATACAGGCCACGATAGCAGGGAAGACATGGTGGCCAGAGTGTGACGACTTCTGGTCACCTTGCATCAGCAGTCAGGAATCAGAGAGAAGACAGGAAATGGGACCTGAAATAAAATCTCAAGGCCCCATCCTCCTGGGCCCACCTTACACCAGGAAGACTCACTTCCTAAGGAGTTTACAACCTTCCAAAAATGGCAACATCAGCTGGGAGGCAAGTGTTCAAATCCACAAGCATCCTGGGGGCTGGTCCACATTCAGAGTACAACAGTATGCCACTCGCCCCTGCCTTATCTAGCCATTTAAACTCAGTGGTGGTGCAACGTTCTTCTCTTTCCATATGTACATAGCCAGTTGCTCAACTGTTCATGTGCTAACGGATCCAGTGAGGCGCACAGAGCTTGCCACGGCAGACTATGTCCTGTGAAAAGCTTTGCAGGAGAGTGACATCCTTGTTTTAAAAAAACTTTCAGATCCACCTAAATGTGGTATGTGTGTATGTATGTATGTGTGAGAGAGAGAGAGAGAGAGAGAGAGAGAGAGAGAGAGAGAGAGAGAGAGAGAGAGAAAGCATAAGTGTGTATGTTGAGACCAGAGGTCAACATTGACCGTTTTCCTCAGTTGATTCTTTACCTTATTTTTGAGAAAAGGTCTCTCATTGGATTTAGAGCTCCCTGATTGGCTGGCCTGGCTGGCCAGTGAGTGCTAGCTATCTGCCTGTCTCCATTTCTCCAGCACTTGGATTGTAGGTGTATGCAGCCCCTACTGGCTTTTTGCAAGGATTCTGGGGATCTAAACTTGGGTCCTCATGCATGCATGGCAAACATGTTGCTCATATTGATCCAATTCTCTGTCCCAACCCTCACCCCCAGCTTATATGTACTTAGGACCAGAAACATTGGCATAGAGGAGAGGTGTTGTGTCTCTCTGGTGGGAGAAATGGATGTACACAGGGAAAGGCTTTGCACAGGGGGCAGCAACTGAACTGTCCCTTGACAGATATGGAGGCAAATCGTCATCCAACAGTTCCAGGAAGGCCCTTTCAGGCAGAGAAGCAGCCTGTGTGGATAAAAGGTGGGATGTACCCCAGTGATGGTAGTGACTGGGGTACTGGCAGGCTCAAACCACTGAAAGAAGAAGACCCAAGGTCAGGAGGTCCAGATTAGCACAGGGTCCCTGTGTCAAGGGAATCAGGGTGCAGTGGGAAAGCCACATCTGGGAGACATCCCGAGAAAAATGAGTCTAATGTACATTTCCCCCTGTGGGATAGCTATTTCAGCAGTCAAGGGAGACGAAATGATGCCCGGGTGTCTTCATCAGGGTTTCTGTTACTGTGATGAAACACTACGACCAAGAAGCAAATTTGGGGAGGAAAGGGTTTATTTGGCTTATACTTCCACATCACTGTTCATTATTAAAGGAAATCAGGATATAAACTTAAACTGGATCCTGGGCAGAGCCTGGGGGTGGGAGCCATGCAAAGGCCATGCAGGGATGCTGCTTTCTGCTTTGATCCCATGTCTTGCTCAGCCTGCTTTCTTATGGAACCTAGGACTGCCATCCCAGGGACAGCACTATCTGTCATGGCTGTACCCTTCCACACCAATGGGGGCATTTTCTCAGTTGGAGTTCCCACCTTTCAGATGGCTCTAGCTTGTATCAAGTTTACATAAAACTAATCAGGACCAGGGTATTTCCAGTGACTAGTGATGCAAGACAAGGGGTCCTGGCTTTTGGAGAATTAACCATGGTTTTAGCCTGGGCCTACAGGAGATCTGAGAGATGCTGACTGTATGGTATTCTCAAGGGGAAGAGAGCCAAAGATGAGACACTGGATAGCTAAGGAGAGCCACCCGGTCACATGCCTGAAGAGTCATGAGCTCTGGCCAATTAAGGCCACAGTAGCTAAGACATTCAGGAAGGGAGAAGATGGGGACCTCATCTAAACCCTGTCAAACTAAACAGCAAGAAGCAGCTTGCCACAAAAAGAAGGGAAGGAGACCTGTTGTTGAGGCATGACTCTTGACCCTAGTTCTGCCCATTGACAAGCTACTTCACGTCCCCCAAATTGCTGGAGCTCTCTGATCCCTCCCTGGTCTACATCAGTAAGATAAGGATGGCAAGACCCACTTTGCTTATTTTAGGTTAGGAATGCAGGAGTGGTCCCAATAAGGAAGAGGGTGTCTGTTAATAACAGCCAGGAGGCTAGCATGGTGAGTGAGTGCTGACATGTTTGTGGGTGGGAAGCGATGGGTAGGGGTAGTCTGCAGAGTGGGAGTCAGGGAGGGAGGGGTGGGAAAGGAAAGAGTTGAGCAGGACACACACACACACACACACACACACACAGAGAGAGAGAGAGAGAGAGAGAGAGAGAGAGAGAGAGAGAGAGAGAGAGAGAGTCTCTTACCTTAGTCCTTGAGTTTTTATAGCAGAGATATTTATTCCTAGATTGGCCTGGGATGTGTTGGTGTTAGGTGGATCCTGGACTGAAGTCCCATAAAAGGTGACAGCCATGTTCTTATGTTGATGGTCTCACAGCTGGGACAGATGCAGTTAAGGGCACGAAGAGACCTGGGACAAGGCTCACTCAGGAACTCCCAGTGGTTCCTCCCAATGCCTACCCTGCTCACCTGCCCCTTGCTCTAAACCTCTCCAGCCCAGAGACTGGGCTTCCCCTTCCCCAGCTTCTGAGTCCTATATAATCCAGCAATTTAGGCCAATCATACTCTTGGCATCATGCCTCCCCTCCCCTCCCCTCCCCTCCCCTCCC
>NC_034599.1:42512958-42518081 GCF_900095145.1 Mus pahari | reverse complement strand
CCTCCCCTTTTCCTCTCTTGCTCTCCCAGCAACCCTCATCTCATGGTTCAATTCTGTCTAGACTCTCCCAGATGCCTCTCTCTGGCTTTTCTCTCCCTCATATCTTCAGTAAGCAACAACAACAACAACAACACCCCTCAACCATGCCTAGGAGCTGCCATGACCTCGTTTTCATGAAAGGAAAGAGTATACAAGTCTGAGCCCGGGGCTTGTTCTTACTGTCTACAGAATAGGCACTTGTCTGAGGCCGAGAAACAGTCACTTCCGGTGTTGAGTTCTCTGTGATGGAAGGCAGCACATGATCATATCCTTCCGGTAGTTGTTCCTACCAGCTCTGGGTCTGGAGCCACCCATCCACCCAAGGCACTTGGCTGTTTGCAGCCTCAGCCGCCCAGCATGCCTGTAAAAGCTAAAAATGCATTATAAAACTGTCGTAAGGTTTTATTAGCCCTCTTTCCTAGGGACCCATCTTGGTGCAGTGAATCACAGCAGCCACAGTGAACAGTGTTCCGAGTGCGGGGCTTGGAGTAACGGAGCAGATGGGTGAGGAGCTGAACTGCGAGAGTCAGAGAACCAGCAGGAGCGTGTAGCCACAAACCGGCTAGGCGATGCGTGACCTTGACGGACTCCTCTGCACGTTGGTAGTCCTTTTGGTTTGGTCTCAGAGTTGGGAATGAAGTCGAGAAGTGAAAAAAATCGAGATAAGAAAACTTAGGACAAAGTCAAGGTCAAAGGAACGTATCTGGCTGACTTCATTCTTCAACATTGTAACTAAAAGGGCTGTGCTTAATCATTGAGTTCTAGCTCCATTGTCTGTAATTGGGCATGAAGAAAGGATTATACTGGGTTGCTGAAAAGAGACAAGGGCAGAAAGTGCTTATTGACATATCGGAAGCACAGTGGTCAGAGTTATCATAGTGGGTGATGGCGGCAGCTGAACGTGGTCGCATCTGGCTCTAGTCCTGGAATTTGGGAAGATGAGATAGGAGAGTCTTAATTTCTAGTTCATCTTGAGCTAGCTAGCAAGATCTTGTCTCAACAGAACAAAACAAATTAAAACAAAACTCTAATTTTTCTTTCGCTAATGATTCTCTTGATAATTTAAGTTTTTGGTAATAATCTAAAATGAGTTTTTGGACAGTGACCAGTAATGAGTGCTCACTATATATTTTCTGAACATGTAAGTGAACAACTGTGTAATATGAAAGTGTCTAAGAAAAGTATATAGAGAAGGGAAGAGAATCCTAGCTTGAATGTCATTTCCACAAAACGAATTTGGCACACTTTCACCTCCATTTTTTTCATCGCAAACTGATGGTTCTAAGTCACTTCATACTCATGACTTCTCTGAGTCTCTTATCTGAATACTCTCAGTTCATTTCATGCCTTTACCTTTTGGGATGGTTTGAATTTGAGTGACACCCGTAGGTTCATGTATTTGAATGCTTGATCCCCACTTCATGGAACTGTCTGGGAAGGATTAAGATGTGTGACCTTGTTAAAGGTCACCGGGGGAGGGGCTTTGAGGTTTCAAAAACCCATACCATTCCCAGTTCGCTCTATCTGTATGCCTGCTTGTCTGTCTGCCTGTCAGTCTGTCTGCCTAGTGCTTGTGTAGCAGGTGTATGCTCTCAGTTACTGCTGTAGAACCATGCTTGCCTGTGTGCTGCCATGTTCCCCATTATTTTATCCAGTAAATATTAGCTTTCTCTTTCTTTCTCTTTCTCTTTCTCTTTACTTTCTTTTTTGAGATAGGATCTTTCTATGTAGTTCTGACTGTTCTGGAACTCACTATGTAGACTAAACTGGCCTCAAACTCCTAGAGATCTGTGTAATCCTGAGTGCTGGAGTTAAAGGCATGTGCCACCACGCCTGGCCTAAATGTTTTGTTTTGTTTTGTTTTGTTTTGTTTTTTTCTGAGTTGCCTTGGCTGTGATTTTTCATCACAGCAATAAAAATGCTAAGTAGACACCTACCTCTTGTCTGTTGAGCTGTTCTGGTGTTCTACTGAAGAGGATACACAAAACTCTCACATAATGTGCTTGCACTCTAGAAAGTACCAGAGTGGTGACACATACACACACAGAGAGCCATGATGGATAACTAAACTGCATGCGCATCCAAATGTGGTCATGTGCAGTGCAAGATGAAGAGGCAGAGCAAGGGGGCTGGAAACATGACCCCTCCCTCCCCAGCTGCCTGCTCCCTGTCTGGTGCCCATGCCTTTCCCGACACGGTGGACTCTCATCTCTCTGGAACACTGGGCCCCAATGAGCCCCTGTCCCCCTTAATTGCTTTTGTCAGGGCATTTTATCACACCAAAAAAGGAACCAACACACTCTCCGCCCTGACTTGCCCTTCCCTCCCTTTCTGTCCCCAGCTCCTCTATCTATACAGCCCAGAGCTCCCCTTCCATGACAACAGATGGTGCTGGAGAGGAAACTTCTCTTTCACTTTAATAGATTTTTGTTATGTTTTCAGTTTCTCCTCAAAACTTTGGTTTAGCTGGAAAGAGGAAAGGGTAGCTACCCATCTCAATGCACTAGAAATACAAGGGAGAAGCAGAAGACAAAGGAGTCAGAGGTCACGGCTGCCAGGGCTATGCTCAGGCCAAGAGAGAGAGCAAAAGGTACTGCATTCGTGTGGCGGTGGGGCTGAGAGTCCCGATGCCTGGCTAGACAATTACTTGATCCTTCTTCTGTCACTGGCATGCTGGGCAGTCTTGCTCAGGTCTCGTCACTCTCTGGTCCTGGAGGGTTGAACTGAGAGCTGTCTGATATTCTACAAATCTAGTGTACATTGATGTATCATTTCTACAAGGCCATACACTCACTCCTCAATGGTTAAGTCTGACCTGTCTTTGTGTCTCCAACTCAGAATAAGTAGAGGGCTTGAGCCTTAGGGAGTTTCCTTCCAGTCTAGGAAGCTCCTGCCAAGAGAGAGCTCTAAATTCTACTCTTGTCCCACACACCCAGCCTGGCTGAGCACCGACCTCTTCTACCCAAGGGACTTCCCACTAAGGAGAATCTGGTGGGAAAAAGTCAGTTTGTTTACTTTTCCTTAACTTGTCTGCAGTGGGCTTGGGGTGTAGGAGGAAGGAGGGTGGGAGTTTGTTTAGGAGTGAAGAGGCCCCTGCCAGCCTCTACTCTTTTGATGATCAATCGGCTGGAGTCTTCCTCACACAGCCTCAGTTCACAGCCCTGTGATCACAAACGCCTTTGGCTTCCAGTCCTGGGAGACTCTGGCCCTGGGCTGCTCCCACCTGGGGCCCAGCTCCCGTAATGAAGGGAACCTATGTCCGTGCATGTATCTCCAATGCCTCAAGAATGAGCTCTGCTGTCTGCACAAGGCCAGTAATCGCCCCCATATTGATCTGTGGATGGTAATTCTGAAGCAGCCATTGCTGCTCTGCAGGAAGGCGGAGGGCACACGAGGAGGACAGGGTGATTGTGGGGTAGTGGCTCTGACTGCCAAAGAGTGCCTGTGAGGCTGTCCTCAGCCATGCAGGGCACACTCGGGGTTCATGGAGACCAGAGCCTCTCTGCTTCCCCTAGCTGTGGGGAGCCTAGGGGTGAGGGGGAAGGACCACAATCTCTTTCCCAATCCTGATTAGTTGATGAGGCAGAACCGGAAGTGCTGTGGACGCTGTGGCCTCTGGGTCCAAGGCCTTCGGATGGCTTTTACATTAATGAATTGAGGTGTTATTTCTGACCCCAGAGTGACATTTCAGTGTGGGGCACCAAGTGAAGTGCCTTCCCGTGGGAAAATAGCTCAGATAGCTGGGCCACATCCAAGCGGAACGAAAGCCTCGCCGTGCTAGCGAGCTACCCAAACCCTGCAGATGAAGAAAAGCATGAAACACAGCTTCAGCAGCGCCATTTCTGTTTCACTGACCTTGTGCAGGAACATCCTTCAAGCCTTGAATCCTCTCTTCTAAAAAGTCCATATCATTGCCATGACAGGCCCTGGGAGAAATCCCAAGACTTTAATTCTTCATTTTTCTGGGTCTTGATTGAAGTCATTTGAAGAGATAGAGACAGAACGGGATAGGCAAGACAATGATGATGACAGGAAATAGCTGGGAACGTGATTTTTTTTTTTTGCTTTGTTTTATAGCAGACAAATAAAGTTTATTTATATGTTCATATTCTTGTTGCCTCATGGCCTGGCGGTAAGTGGCAATAAAATTTAAGATTTTTGTTGTTGTTGTTAAATTCTTTTTTAAAATTAGATGTTTTCTTCATTTATATTTCAAATGCTATCCCCTTTCCTAGTTTCATCTCCGAAAATCCCCTATACCCTCCCCCCCAACCCACCCACTCCCGATTCCTGACCCTGGCATTCCCCTGTACTGGGGCATATAATTTTTGCCAGATCAAGGGCCTCTCCTCCCACTGATGGCTGATTAGGCCATCCTCTGCTACATATGCAGCTAGAGACATGAGCTCTGGGGGTACTGGTTAGTTCATATTGTTGTTGCTCCTATAGGGCTGCAGTTCCCTTTAGCTCCTTGGGTACTTTCTCTAGCTCCTTCATCAGGGACCCTGTGTTCCATCCAGTAGATGACTGTGAGCATCCACTTCTGTATTTGCCAGGCACTGGCATAGCCTCACAGGAGACAGCTATATCAGGGTCCTGTCAGCAAAATCTTGTTGGTATATGCAGAAGTGTCTGGGTTTGGTGGTTGTTTATGGGATGGATCCCCAGGTAGGGCAGTCTCTGGATGGCCCTTCCTTCAGTCTCAGCTCCAAACTTTGTCTCTATAACTTCTTCCATGGGTATTTTGTTCCCCCTTCTAAGAAGGAATGAAGTATCCACACTTTGGTCTTCCTTCTTCTTGAGTTTCCTGAGTTTTGCAAATTGTATCTTGGGTATTCTAAGTTTCTGGGCTAATATCCACTTATCAGTGAGTGCATATCATGTGTGTTCTTTTGTGATTGGGTTACCTCATTCAAGATGATATCCTCCATATCCATCCATTTGCCTAAGAATTTCTTAAATTTATTGTTTTTAATAGCTGAGTGGTACTCCATTGTGTAAATGTACCACATTTTCTGTATCCATTCCTCTGTTGAGGGACATCTGGGTTCTTTCCAGCTTCTGGCTATTATAAATAAGGCTAC
>NC_034599.1:42457356-42511628 GCF_900095145.1 Mus pahari | reverse complement strand
GGGGGGGGGGGATATGTTTTAAATCCTAAGGCACTAACAAAAAAGTTCGCTGATGTTGTTGGGCCATATTTCTGCAGCTCTCTGTACCTTCAATCAAGATGTCCAAAGCAAACGGGGTTTTGTTTTGTTTTTTTTTTTTTCTCTCTCTCTCTTCCCAAACTTACTTTTTAATTGGAAACAGACATGACTCTTACCACAAGGCAAGAGTTTAGAAGGGATTGAGGTTTGCCCAGACACCCCAATGTGCCTTCTTCTCACCACCCTATTCTTACCCCTCCTGCCAGCTCCTAAGGCTACTTACAAGAGACCTAACCTCTATAGAGCTCACATGTAAACCCGCAGCTAGTGTTTGAATTAACTGATCACTTAAACCCTTTGAACTCTGGGTTACAGAATTCCCAGGAACCTTCATGGGCTGCTCCATTCTCCCTAGCCCTGTCTATCTCACTCTGCTATCCCCTCTCTGCATTCCCAGCTCTGGTCCTCATCTCTGGTCCCTCCAGGTTTTGACAAGAAAGACCTGTCTCTTCTCTAAGAGCTGCCCTGAGACTTCTCTAAGTGGCTGGGGGGAGGGAAAGATCTCGTTTATTTCTGGTACCAGAGATAATCAGATAATTGTGCAATTAGCAGTAATTTTATCCCTCCTGTAATTTTCCAACAAGAGTCCCCTTTAAAAAAAAAAATAAAAGGGATTTCTTCCCTCCCCTCCCCATGTTGTTGTTGTTTTGTCTGGAGTGTCACAAGAAATTTGGTGGGACACCCACGTGCGGCAGCGAGGGGGGAAGGGAAAGATGCTGGAGACAGAACTCCTGAGGGAGGGGATCTGCCAAGCGGACAGCTCTGTCAGGCTCCTCCACCAAGTGCAGGCGGTTTGAGGGAAATATGCGGGTGCAGGCGGCTCTAGCCTCCAGAGATCTGCTCCCTAGGCTGCCCCACCTCCTTTCCCCTGGGCCAAAGGAGAAGGAGTCATGGTGGGAAGCACCAGAGGCTGGGGGGGGGGGGTATCTAACTCCTTTTGGAGACCCAGTAGGAAAGAGTTCTCCATTTCTGTCGTAGCCCGGGAGCAGGTGGCCACGTTCTGGGACCTAAGCTCAGTCCCCCAGGTCCTGGATCCAGCCTCACATCCCACGCCACACAGGCTGTGGCACAAAAGGGACAAACACCCTCAAGGTCCTAGACCAGATAATTACCAAGCAAATTCCCATCAATTTCCTGCCTTCACCCCACCCCCACCCTCGGGCAATGCCTGCTGCGCGTTCCCTGATTCGGCCCCGGCTGTGCAATCATCGCCAGGTAACCTGCGGGGCCCTGTAATTGCTCTGGAGTTGCCTGGGACTTTGCGAGGTAAGCGCGCGCTGCGCTTCTGTCGACCCGGTGCGCGCGCACCCGACTTGCCTCCCCAGACCCCCACCCCCCAAAGGGCGGGAAGCGGAGGACAGAAGGAAGCTGGGTAAGTTGGGGAGCCAGGTGGAGATAGAGACCTGACTCTCAGATGCCAGATCGCTGCTCTGCCCTAATGGAGCTGGGGTGGAGAAAGCTCAGAGGTGGCTAAAGGAGGGGAGCTTAGGTGATTTGAGTCGGTTAAAGGAGCCACCTTGTCCTGCCCAGGGGACAGGGGCCTTGGGGGCCATGGGATCTTCTTGTCCCTTCCCTCCGGTGCAACGTCGCTTCATTGATGAGCCTTGTCATCATCCTTCAAGTGTAATTTTTTTAAATTGCAAAAATCTTACAGAGCTATTAACCTCAAAAGAGTTTAACATATGGCAGCCCGAGTCTCCCTCTTACCCTAATTATAAGGCTTGCAGTAATGGGGCTGTCTTTTAAGTTACAGCTGCGGCGCTTTTGGCTTTCGCTAACATTACATCCTATTAAAGAGCTACATTAAATGCATGCAAATTGCCGGAGCCACCGCACTCTCCCGACCAATGAGGGGGACGGATTTCAGCCTAGGCGGCGATAGCAGGGTCAGACTCACCCTGCTGCGAGCACCATATGATCTATCAATCAAACTCCTCTCATTAATTAACTAATTCATTAAATATCTTTATATATGAAGGCCCGGCCAGGCGGAACATTGTGTTGACAGGGACGTCCCGTCAGCACTTAGCTCTGCGTTCTCCTCCTCTCCCTTCCCGCACTAAACACTTGGTGACTAAGAGAGGTCAACTTCGCAGTGTGAGTGGGCAGGAGAGCACCCACTATTTGGCTCCTCCGGGTGTCCCTCTTGGGTCTCCTCCGAGTGACTCCCATCTGTCCGGCTGCCTCCCAATGAATGCCCCAGTCCTTTTGCCACTCCGGTGTCTTTTGCTTCCACTCTTTTGGCAGCCCCTAGAGGGCAGGACTCTTTGATTCACCTTTACCCCAGGGTCTAGCACAGAACTAGGCCCAAAGCTATTTTATCCTCTAGCGCTTTAACACCACGGTGGCCTTTCTCCCATTGGCCTTCTGGAAGCCAACAACAAGACGATGTGACCCTTTAGCAGAAGATGACATGCTCGTGATTCTGGAGAAGAAACCGACATGAAGGTTGGGGTGGGGGAAGAAGAAAGTGCAGGTTGTTGCTGAGGGTGGCCCAGGCCTGTAACCCCAGCATTTAGGAAGTGGAGACTGGATCTGCAGTTCAAAGCCAGCTGGGGCTATAGGATTCTGTTAGAAACTAAAACACAGGTAAAGCTGGCCAACAGTGCAGTTACAATACCCAAACTGAAGCAAACAAACTCTTATGCCAAATGGAAAGAGGCTGGATCATTCTACAAACAGTAGATATTTTAGAATGGATAGTGTGTGTGTGTGTGTGTGTGTGTGTGTGTGTGTGTGTGTGTGTGTGATATGTGGTTACTATCAAATTTTTTTCAACATACACCTATCTTTGTATATAATGGCACAGGTGGTTGTGCCATTTCATTGGCAGGGACAATAACATATTCAGGTGTGTATGATGTGCTGAGCACTATCTATAACTTCCTCACATGACCTCATTTAATGTAGACAAACTACTGTCTGGGATGGTCGCTTTTACTTCCAGGTAACAGGAAAACCAAACCAAACCAAACCAACCAACCAACCAACCAACCAACCAACCAAAAAACAAACCTGAAGTTCACAGATAATCTCAAGAACAAGGTTGAAGTAACAGAGCCAGAAGTCAGATTTGGGTTTTCTAGATTCAGGACCAGTGGCTTCTGCTAACGCCATCAGAATATAGAAAAGTCTTGCTCATGAGGTCAGCTGGGTGGGACGCTGTCTTAGTTATTTTTCTGTTGCTGTGATACAATGGCTAAGGGGACTTATGGAAAAGCAGAGTTTATTTGGATATATGGTTCCAGAGGCTTAGAGTCCATGATGCTAGAACAAAGACAAGGCAGCGGGATCAGGAAGCTGAAAGCGTACCTTTGAACCTCAAGCATGAAGCTGAGAGAGAACCAGAAACACAGGAAGCTTTAAAGACTCAAAGCCCACCCTTAGTGGCACATATCTCCCAACAAAACCACACTCACTAAGCCTCCTCAGACAGTGCCAGCAAGTGGGGCCCAGATATTCAAATACCTGAGACTATGAGGGGCAGCTTATTGAAGGCACCACAGCGTTTGTTCATTGGCTCCTCTACTTTAACCATATAGTTGCCAATTCTTTGTTTGGCAAGAGCTTGTACTAATACCGCCTTCGGGCTGGGCTGGTGGGCTTGGGAGTACGGAGCTCATAGCACCTGCTATCGTTCTGGCTCTTGACTGGGTTTATAATTGCTTGGAATTACTTTCTATCTAGAATTCCCTGGGTAGACAGCCAACTGCTGTCCCTTCTAGATGAGAGAGAGAGAGAGAGAGAGACCCTGTCAGTTGGATGAAGGAATGGAAATGGGATAGGTAGCCCCTAGGGCATGTCCTATAGAACTTCCTTTACCATGCTGTAGCTTACCATGCTGTAGACAGAACATCAAGTTGCAATGGAGGGGTGTTTGCAGAAGTTAGCCTTGGCTAACTTCAGTTCATGCAAGTGCCTCCTGCACCCAGTGAAGTGCAGTGTGCAGGCCAACATGCAGAGCCTAGGAATTCCTGGTGAAGCACATGCCCAGATCCTCCCTGTAAATGTTGCTTTTCTCTCTCCCCCCTCCGTGTCGCTCTCTCTCCTTCCCTTCTGAGACTTGGGGCTAATGGACTTTGGCCGTTAGCACCTGTGATGTTGGGTACCAACCTCACCATGGGCCTCTATAGCTTCTTCTAGGCCCTTTGATTCCCAAGAATAGTTTTGGAATGGGGCGTGCTGTGATAATGGGGGTTAATGGTAACCCCAGCATCAATTTTCCCTCCCAGAAGAAAATTCTCCAGGCTTAGGCTGCACACACTGTAATAGTGAAAATGGCTCTGGATTTGAAAAATTGGCACGTTGTGATCCAACAAGGCAATTTTTGAATTGTTCCATGCAGCTGTGCACCTCTGGATGCTGTGGGGCTTGTTTCTGAAAGCCACGGATGGGAGAGCATTTCCCAGCCAAAACCAGCTCAGACTTAAGGCTTGCTCCTCTCCTACCCTCATTGGTTATTTTGTTCACCTTCCCAAAACCCTTGGAACTCCCTCCCGTCCCTTAGCCAGCCCTGAGAGCTGTTGGATAAAGACAGCATGCTATGGTTCTCTAGTGAGTTTAATTCTGCAGGCCTGAGGGCAGAGAGCCTGGGAGAAGGGTTTCCTGAAGTTCCTGAAGAGCACAGCCTTCCATAGGCTGCCAGTGATGGTCTGAGCAGCTCAGGAATGTACCTCCCAGACAGGTTTCTCCGGCTGGTTTCAGAGTCGGGTCTTTCTTGGATTGACTGACAAGAACCCCAAAAGAGAAGGTATCTTTGTTCATTGTGCAGGACACCTACCTGGTTTTAGTGTGCTGTGTTTGCTCAGCCATAAGAGGAGAACAATTTGTCCCGCTTTAATAAACATTAAAAGGCACAGCAAAGCATTGTGGAGGATATGTATTTCAAGTAATGGAAGCATTGGATGGGAGCACCCGCGAGGCAGCTTGCCCATTACTTAGTAAATGTCCTCGTTGCACAGATGGGGAAATGGAGGTTGCCCAAGGTCACATATCTGGTCAGTGGTTAAGATCGTCATCTCGCTACACGGTGCTGCAAGCCTTTTGGGTAATGACCCAAGTGGCCAGGGAGAGCCATTGTTCAGTTCCTCTGCTCGGGTGGCCATAGCTCTCCTTCCCATCTTATTTTCTCCTTCGTGAGTTCTATTAACGCGGGCCTTATTTGGTGACTCAAGATGAAGAATGTGACAGAGTGGAACAAATGGCCGACCCTGCCCTTGCTGCAGCCCCTTTAATCCCATTCCCACCAGAGGTCTGGTGACCTTCAGTACGTCCCTACCTTATCCGTTACTCCTCAGGATCAAGTACAGTCTCATTTGCATGGCCTGTTTGTCATTAGTGAGATGAGTGTTCCAGTTCTCCTAACCCATGTCTAGTCACTTTCCTGGATGACACCCGGTCTCACTGAGCATGACACTGCTCTATCCTTTCGCTTCGTGCAGCCCCCTTTCGTTCACGTTCCCTTTCATGAAGGTTTTGCCTAGAAAACTCTCTATGCTCTCTCTCTCTCTCCTCACTCACTCCTTCCCCTTGTTAGCTTAGGTTCCTCTTCAGATACCAGTTTCTCTGCATTGCGTCCTGAAGTCAGGAACAGATATCCCATCCATGGTCTCTAATGGTTCCACATATCACATAGGCTGCAGAGGACGGAGCTAGGCCGTCTCCATGGTCATGTCCATGTCCACTGACTTAGGCCAGACGTCTGCAGGGCTCATGGCAGGCACTCTGTGGGTAGCTGCATAGACTGTAGGAGAGCAGTGATGTTGAGGAGGAGGATGATGATGATGATGATGATGATGATGATAAAGACCTGGCATTTGTTGGGAGGCATTTATGTGCCAGGGATTACCTAGAATTCGTTATGTAAATTGTCTTATTTATATGAAGCCTTCTGTGAATGAGGGAGATGAGGAGAGCAGAGAGAGCAGGGGTTCTAGTCCTGACTGTCACCAGCTGACTCTGTGACTTTGGACAGTTACCATGGTTTTGTCTTCTTCAGAATAAAGAGAATGGGAGCTGATAGAACTTAAACCCTGTTTTGTTTTGCTTTTTTTCCTTAGGCAGAGAGGGGGATGAGGAGTCAGTAGAGTGGGCCTGAGGGAATCCACAGGATTCAGAGAGCCAACAGTCTGCCTTTCTAGTCTGGAGGCAGGGGAAGAGGGATCTGGCCGAGGCAGGGAAGGGCAGCGGGCTGCTCTCTCCTGCTGAGGTGGAGCTTCTAAACAGAGGAACTCACTGCTGGCTGAGTCATTAATGCCTTCTCCTCGCTGCCACCTCGGGCATTGTCTGATTTAAGTGTAATAGCTTGTTTGGTGGATTCTGCCTTCTATAGACATCCCCCCAAGAGTGAAGAGCTGCATTCAGCCGCAAGAGCACAGGCCTTTGTGCACGGATGGCCCGGCCTCTGCGGAATGTGTTTGGAGTTGGTTATCAAAGGGAAGGATAAATTAGAGCGTGAGGCTTTCAGAGAGAAAGAGGGGACTCTTTCATAAGCAGGACTGAGCACTTCGGCAGCTGACTTGGGGCTGGGAAGCCCAAAGCTGGCCCTCTTGCCTTTTGGCAAGGGCAATGCTATAAGCAGGCCTGTCTGCTTGCTGTTTTAACTCAAACTCCAGCCAGGCTCCTGGAGGGCAGAAAGGTGTGTCAGTTAGTGGGTCCATAATACTGACGAGTTGTCCACCAGTGCCTGGAGGCAGTGAATGGGTCACTTTCTTTCCCTCCTCTACCTCCTTTTCCTCTCAACCCAGTTTTGATGCTTGCACCGGCATCACCCCCTGGCAGTGCTTCCCGTTCTTAAGGGACCTCCTGAAGGGACACCCTTCAGGAACTTAGACCTTTCCCTCAGTCCTCCTCCTGTCTGCCTCTCTCTCCGGCCTCTCTAGCACACCTGTGCAGGGTAGTTCTCAGGTGTATTGATCAGCCATAAAGATGGGGCTCCCAAGGTAAGCTACTACCGTGGGCAATCACTTCTTTCCATGGACTTGTCTCCTCTTGCCTGGATTCAGGAGCCAATCAGGGCACAGCTATCGGCTGAGTCACAGATGGGGCTGCTGAAGGAACAAATTGTACTGGCTTTCCCCCCCAGCAAGACTGCCACACCCTGAATTTCAATGGGTCTTTCAACCCCTCCCAGAATCTGTAGCCTTCCTGCCCATTTTCCTGTTGACAAATTCTGTCTACCTGGCATCCCGATCCAGAAGGAACATTCTAGGCCCCGAAGACCTGGGTTTTGTTTTGCCTTTTCACACGCAACTCTTAATACCTCAAATTTAGAAGTGTACTGTTTTCCTTCGGGAGGGAAGCCAAGTATTAAAACTCATTTTAGGTTGCAGGTATTTTAAATAATTGCCTAAATTGGTGATGTAGCTAAGATAGTAGAGTGTTTGGCTGGCCTTCAGGAGACCCTGGTTCAGTTTCCATCTCCTGGGAGATGGAGGCAGAAAGATCAACAGTTCGGGATCATCCATGACTGTGGAGTACATCCCGTAACTACTCAAGTCCCTACTGGAAGTACTTTGCCTCAATGTTGACAAAGCACACTCGTGCTTGGCAACACAGTAATTTACCTTCCAGGTTAGAGGAGAGTATGACACACTCTGCATCTATGCCCAGACGCAACACTGGATGTATGCTTGAATTATCTGTAAGCTTTTAAACACAAGTCTGAGCCTTACACATACAGACCAACTTGTTCAGGGTAGAGGTGAGTATCTGTATTTTGGTTAGAATACCTTCTGTGGTTTGGATGCAGTAGAAAGTTATTGTCCCCAGGACTCCTAGGAAACTCCTCTCATTAAGCACCCCAGCACCCCAGCTGTGGACAGATAGAGTCTGCATAAGAAGACTAGTGTGTGTGTGGGGGGGGGGGGGGTGTGATTCAGACTCTAGGACGACTCTCAATGCCAGGAGCAGATTTATCATTTTGCCCACTGCGTTTCAAATTCTTCCCTTCTTTTCTCACCCCTTGAGGGGTGCTTTCTTGGTGTTCACTTAAAATAATTTAAGCATACCACAGTGGGGAAGGAGCCTGGCTCCTTGATGTGCCTGTCATTTCAAGGAGCTCAATAAAAATTTCGTTTCGCCGTTCGTTCAATGCAACTTCCGCATAGAGGTCTTATGTTGCAAACCAGATTTCTCTTTTCATCTGGTCACCCCCAGGGAAATTGTATATTTGAAATTCAAACAATATTTGGGCAAAAAGAATTTCTCATTATATGCGGTGGGGAAGGGCAACGGGAGGAAAGCGCTGGGAAATGATTGAGTGACATTTCTATTTGCCAGTTTGACTTCTCCACCAGGGGCAGCCATGGTTTGGGGCTGCCAGAGAACTTCAGCTTCCTGGTGTGGACTAGAAATGCCAGACCCCTGGAAAAAAAATAATTGGAAAGAAGAAAATGTAAGGGGCTAAGGGTGGGTCTGAAGAGTCCATACGACCTCAAGCTGATATTGTCGGTAACAAAAGGCACAAGGCAGGCAGAGGTTCTGATTTTCAGGCATCTGATGGTTCAAGTTCTAGACTCTCAGGCTAAAGGACACTCAGAAATCATCTGGGTCTATCTCTTTAACACTATGTTCATCGGGTCCCTGGATGGAGTTGCACAGAATGCATTGATTGAGCGCCAGCAGTATTTGGCACATAGTACAGTGTTTAGGGATCATGGGGGTGGATAGGGTTAGACATATCCATTATACACCTGAGTAACATATGGTTTCTAGGAGGACCCCAGCAACCCAACTGTCAGGGAGACTGTGATCAGTGCTGTGTAGGAGGGGCTGGGAGGAAGGATGTCACATTCAATTCAGAGTCCATTAGCACCCAGGCGCTCCCCTGCAATGACTTCCTAATCCAGACAGCTCATGCAAGTAAGTACTGTCATTTGTGGGGGTGGGGGGTGGGTGGGTGGTGCTACTGATACTTAGAGGGGTGAATTTGCCTTCTCTGAGGCCACTTATAGGAGCCCGGGGGAAAGAATGACCTAGTGACTTTATGTGTCCTGGATTTTACCAACACTGCTTTCCTGGAGAGGCTTAGAAGGGTAAAGACTAGCTTTTGGTGTCACCAGGGGAAGGATCATAGAGAACAAAATTACTAATGCTGGTGACACTTGGGAGAGAAAATGTGATGCTGGAGAACAGGAGGTCAGAACAGGCATTTAAAGGCACACCGTATTGAGGAGTTTGGAGTTCTGTTGGGACAGAGTTGAAAGGACACTCAAATTGTTGCAGGAAAAGCAAGCATCAAATCATTGTCAGTCTTAGGTGCAGGAATGAAAATTTGGGATTTTGGCTCTGTCTTTTCCCAGCTGTGCGACATGGTTAGTGTTGGTGGTCAACTTGCCAGAGTCTAGAATTACCTGGGAGATGGGAACCTTGGCAGGACTGTGGACCATTGTCTTGTTTGTATTGATGTTAATTGTGGTAGGAAGACCTTCCTGCTGTGGGCAATACCATTCCCTGGCTGGGATCCTGCGCTACACAGATGGGGAAAGGGATCTGAGCTGAACATCAGTGTGAACTAAGTTCCTGCCGCCTCAGCTTCCTCAGTATGGTGGACTGTGTCCTTGAACTAGGAGTCAGACTTTTATCATAGGAGAATGATAGGTCTATTTACTGCTGGATAGATGATATAATCAACACATGTGAAGTATATAGAAAAAAGCCTGGCCCATAGACAGTTCTTCATGAAGATGTTGAGTATAGTTTCCCCTGTCGGGAACTTAGTTCCTAATGGTGTGTATAGACAGGAGAGATAGGCATCTCAGATGTTAGTCCGGAGTCTAGTATAAAAGCTTAGACAAGAAGGGTAAGAGGGGTTGTTGCATGACTTTTCCTGGGAAGATGCAATGTATATTCCCCAAGACAGAGAAAGGGCACCAACAAACAGATCAATGAAATGATTCCATCCGAGTCTAGCTTGGTTAAACAGTGAGTCTATTGGGGTTGTAGGAGCCTGGAGGACTCAAAAGCAGTAGTCCTCTGGGCAACTAATAGGCATCTATTCCACCCAAGAGTCCCACCACTGCATGGACCATTCATGAAAAGCTGTACTAGCAAAGAGTTCCCTTGGCAACAGCTATATCACCAAGAAGTCTCACCCCAACCAACTGTTCACATCTTTCATGGAGGTGATTGGAATCTTGGAGCTGGGAGAGGCTTCACAAGGATGGCATGTGCTTCCCCATTTCATCCACAAGGGAGAATTTTCAATGATAGGATCTCACTCTGTCTCTCAGGGTGTCCTAGGACTCCCTCTGGATTCCAGGATGCCTTCAAAATAGATATTCTTCCTTCTTAGTCTTTCAAGGGCTGAGATTTGCAGGCACAAGCTCCCATGCCTGGCATGTTAAAGACATTTTCATAGGCTTCACCTCATAAGAACTCCTGCAGGTGATCGTGGCTGCCCTGCATTAAGAGGGCAATGGGCATGCCATGACTGGAGGAAATAGCTATGTTGGATAAAGAGAAAAAAATGGTCATAACTGTGGTCTACCTGGGGGAATGGGGTGTCCAAGAAACACTCAGAGACGGAATCTGTGCTACAGTACTTCTGATTGGTGGTGGAGGTAGATTCCCATGTTGCCTCAGATAACTGTGGGTGAGAAGGACTGCAGTATCTCACAGCAATGGCTCCACTGAGAAAGGCTGCAGGTAAGTGGGAAACTGAGGAGGTTGGTTAAGTTTGTGGTGAGCAATGGGGGACAAAGAAGACAGGCAGTGTGGTCCTGCACTGGGCTTGCTTCTGTATCTGCTTCTGGACTTGCTTCCTGTCCCAGGAAGTCCTGTCTCCTGGTACCCCTCCCGAGGCCCCTGCATGACTTCATAGACGCTTCTCAAATGGTCAGGGCATTCGAATCTTGGGTCCCCCATCTCAGCAGCTAACGTGTCTTGAGGTGGGCTGGGTGGAAGGGGAGGATAGACAGAGGGAAAAATTTGAAGGGCAGAGGCACACTGTAGAAAACAAGAGTCACGTTTTGATCAGAGAATATAGTGAGTTCTGGGGCTGTTAAGGATCCTATTACCATGAAAGTCTTTGGACTGGGAACCCAGTGCCCTTGGGATTCTCCACCCATATGGGAGACTCAGAAATCATCTGAGTATACTCCATTCACCACCGCTCTGTTTGCTGGCTCCGTTGCTGCAGCCAACATCACTACATGGGTGGGCAAGGACTCAGATGGTTCCCTGAGTTAATACACATCAGGGACTCAGACAAAAGGAGCCTTGCAACCTAAGGGGTGAGTCTTAGACGAAAATTACCAGCCTGCTGTAAACCAGGCGCTCTGTGTCTGCAAAGCAGACTCCAGACAGGTTGTAGCGTGTCAAGCTGGGCCTGCCCAGGCTTGGCAGGGGTCCTACGGGAAGACAGAGTCAATTACCCAGAAAGGGTTCCACTTAACGTCCCCTGAAGCTCTTAGGCCCTGCCCTGTCCTCCACAGTCACACTGGCCTCTGCCAAAGCCCGTCAGCCTGTGCTGCAGTTGGCTGCCTGCCAACCCTGTCTTTGGGCATGTCCAATGCCACCCGTTCCAGGGGGCCAGCCTCCAGCCCTCATCAGCTTTGGAGCTCCCAGTGCTGGCCCTTGGCCAGTGGCTTTCCATTTTTCCCCTGCAGGCCCAACAGCAGGATCCTTAGGTGCAAGGGGACATCAACAGGTTGCCTCTTCTCTGATGTGCCTTGGGAGGAGGCCAACCTCTCGTGGCACAAACATGCATGCTCACAGGGTCCTCATCCTTCTCAGTTACCCTTCCCCCACCCAGAGCTGTGTGCAGTGGCAGTCTGGGGTTTGGGAATCAGACAGATCAGGGATTGTAGCCTGGCCCAGCCACACAGCACTGTGTGACCAAGCACGTGATGTTAAGCTCTTTGTTCTTGAGTTTCACTAATAGTGAGATGAGAATCACAACAGTACACAGTTCTAAGGATTATTGCGAAGATCAAAGAAGATGGTGGGCGTTCAGCAACGCTCGTGCCTGGCACATGATCAGTGTTCAGCAGACAGGCTTCTTCTTTGCTCTCTTCTCTTCCTTTCATCCTCTGGCTTCCTCCTTTATCCAGTCTGTCTCCATCAGGATGCTTGTGGTTTCTGCCTTTTAGATACTGGAATTGGTTGAAAATCTAGCATCTAGCCCGGTCATAACTACTATTCCTTGCCAAGTTTATTCTACATTTGCAAAGCACACCAAGGAGTTAGAGTTTGTTTCCCCCACTGGTTAATTGATAGGTTAGGGACCTTGGGTTCTCTTGGGTCCTAAGAACCCTAGACTTTGGCTTAAAAGCTGAGTTCTCACATTTCCCAGATGGTCCTTCCTTTTGCACCCTAAATGCTTTAGCGCGCCCCGTTTGCCTTAGCCATTTCTAAGATGTTTGTTGTTGACTTTAAACGTCCGGAAGTTGCAGAGGTTTGAGGTATGGTACTATTGTGGAATACCAACCTCATCAGTGCCCAAGAGGTGGAGGGCAAACATCACCATAGTTTAGCCATTAAGGTACTAGGCAAGCATTTATCCGGAGCCAACAGTGTACCTGCAACCCGTGGGAATGTGAATGGGTCATTATAGTAGGATGATGGATGGTGTGCTCTGACAGACACATAAAAAGGCCACCAACAGAAAGAGTAGAGACTTCTTGGACTTGTTAGGGAGCCAGGTTCTATGTCCAGTAGGACTTCTCTAAGAACTGGAAACATGGAACCGATTTTCCTTCTCGGATCATGAGTTCACTTGTTTTTTCCTTTTTGTAAAAATTCACGAAAAAAAAAAAAAAACTGTTCTAGAAAGAGCCATTCATTTCCTCTCATGGTGTTAGAGGTGTCAGGGCAGTCATTTGGCACCATCGTTTCTGAGCCCATGCATGAATGTCGAGGAGGAATGTCGGAACCGCATGTACCAGAGGAGGACACATGCCTCACTGCGGACAGAAAGTAGAGGTTATGGGGAGGGAGCTTTCAGTGGTTCACTTATCCCTTCTGCTTCAATATACTGAGCCCCCAGTGTGCTATATGGTGCTGTCCACTTCAGGGCAAGTCTTCCCCTCTTTTGTTCCACATGTCCATCATCTCTAGCGACATTTCCACGGATACTCTAGGAAGTGCGCTTTTCCAATTTCCTAGCGTCTCTCAGTGCAATCAAGTTGGTAGTCAAGAACCATTATGGCTTCCTCTTGGGAGGTGTGGATAGAAAGATGGTACAACTTCCTATCTAGTGAGCTCTAGCCCCCACAATGTTTGAAACTGTGGGCTCTTAAAGTCCATACCCAAATTTCTGCCCAGGGCAACTGTTTCTGGGGATCAAGAAGCATCTAGGGCAGAAGGCATTCTCTGTGTGCTTCTCAGAATTGTGTCACTGGCCTCCATATTTCTCTCTTGTCATGGGGGTGGGTTGGTGAGGTGGGACTGGTAGATTCTGTGAGCAGTGAATGCACCCCAGCCCTGTACTAATTGTGCTAGACAGAGCTGTTTAAATACCACCAGACAGAATATTACTCAAATTAAAATGAGGCCTTAAATGTCATTATTTGTGTCATTATTAATAGCCCCTAATTGTGTTCTCTAATCATCATGAAATTATGTTAGTATTAATATTCACGTCAAAGCTGCCTAGGGAACTTGGAAGATTTAAAAAAAAAATTATACCATATGTCAGTTCCCATGAATGTGAAGCAAATCCTGGTGTTAGTGCTTGGTTGGAGATGTCCAGTGTGAACTTGGGACAGGGCTACCCCTCCTCTCCTTCTCCCAGGCCCCTCCACCTGGCGGAGCCTTCCTGTCATCAGTAGGATCTGTTCTTTGGGAAGAACCTTTAGGTCTCAGCTATCCTTCTTACTGGTGAAGGGTTCAGACAGCGTTGGCTATTCCATCCTTTCTCTTCTTTAACACAGAAAGATTTGCTTGGGACAGATGTGGTGGCACGCACATGTGTGTAATTTCTTCATTTTGGAGACAGAGGCAGGAACCTGAACCAGTTTCAGGCTAACCTGGGCTACATGTTGATATCCAATCTCAAACAAACAAAGTTGCGTAGCACCCATGTCTGTCCTCACTCTTCATCTACCCATCGGTCCCACCTTAACATATTCTGGAATGTTCCCAAACCCTTCCTCTACCCAGGAGAGTGTATTCCCAACACTCCAGAAAGACTTTTCAGACAGTGCTGAGGCTCAGAAGTGAGGAGCTTACCAGGCATCTAAGGCACCTGCACCCAGGGGACCCACCTGTCATCAAGGATGACCCAGGGTAGAGAATCATACCATATTGTTCTCATTCCTGCTCTTTCTGCACAACCCACACTTTTCCTAATGCTAACCTTGCTGGGGCATCTTTGGGGAAATGGCTAGTCCTAGTGACAGGCTGGGGCTCCATTTGCATGCTTTACTTGCTTGACAGAGACAGGATCAGCTGAGGTATGCCTCTCCTTGTGTCACATGGGACTCTAGTTCTGTGTCCCCCTTATGCTGGCACGATGTGTAAGAGGTAGGGCGGCGACTAGGCGGGTGATATTGCCAATTAGAGCTCCCCTCCCTGTGGGGATGTGTGGGGTGAGTGCCCTGAGACACCCGGAGGCATCAGCCTCCTCCTGACATCACTCAGGGCTCCTCTTCAGCCTTCCTACAACATTCCTCTAGGCTGTCTGCTCAACGCCTCAGTCATCCACTAATGGAGTCCACGTGACCACGATGTGTCAGACAAATCTGGGGCAAGCGCCTCACGCTCTTCTCGGAGCCCTTGGAATTCTCTGGAACTGAGAATATTCAAATGCCTTTCTTGGTGAAACAGCAGGCTTCCAACCCCCCAAATATTATGACTTGAGTTAAATATAACCCTGAGCATGAAAATAACAGCACAACACACAGAGCAGAGAAACCATGGAGCAAGCAACGGGCAGACACACTGGCACATTCCGATGTGCCACCGTGGGTGGGGCAGGGACCCTCAGACCCCACAGCCACGTAGACGTAGACGGAAAACCCGCAAATCACACAGAAGTCTTGGGGTGTTCTGGGTAGGTGTGTTGCTTCTCTGATTTGCTAGGGTATGAAGTCTGCTGGTTTCTCTCTCTATACCTTTGTCCTAATCAGATGTGGTTTGACTTCCCGGTGGGAGGAGGAACTATCTTAGATGTGGTGTGGTAAAGGGAGATTCGCTTTCTTTCTCAGCTGTGAAGGGGAGGCTAGGGTAGCGAAGCAGTGTCAGATATGGCGAGGCCTGCAGACACCTATTTCCCAGCTCAGAGCACAAACAGCATCACCCCTCAGTCACTAGATTGCTTTTAAAGATGGTCTAGAGGGAGGATGCATTGACCTGCGCAGGGGAGGTAGGCAGATGTGTGGACTGTGGCTTCAGCGCGCGCCACAGCCTCTTGGCTTCCCTTGTAACCACATGCATACGTTTAAGCTGTAAACTCAGTGGGTCATAGACAAGTGGAAGGTCTCCTGAAAGTCAGTCTCTCTGAGTTCCAAACCCAGTGATTACAGTAATTGTTGGCCCAGGGCTGGATTTGAACCAGTGAACCTAGCCTAGAATCAACAAATAGGCCTCTTTTAGTGCCATCTGCCCCACTGAGTTACCCAGCAACACAACACGTGGGTGCTCCTCTCCCCAGCGTGTGGAGCCAAATAACAAGCAGCTCAGATGAATCCAAAAGAGCAGATTTATTCATACCGTCTCTATTCATACCTGTAATACAGGTACAGTTCCACATAGTAGCGTTTGTAAAGGCTTTTAAAAAATAACTTCCTTCGCCCCTCATCCGCGAAGTGTGTCAGTTTATAATTATCCCCTACCATATAGGTGAAGGCACTGTGTCTCAGGACAGGTATGGCCAAAGGCTTTATGGAGTTGACCCAAGCCTTCTGATTGTTCAGGCGATATTTAGATAGCTTCATCCTGATCCAAGGCAGTTTGGGAACGCCGTCAAAAATCAGGTGCTCACTAGACCATGAATTCCATAAAGGCGGTATCGATGATATTGTTGAGACCCCACCCATCCCCAGGTCTGTCTTTATTTTTTTCCCTTTCTTTCAAGCTGTGTCTCAGGAATACTCGGGATGATGTCCCAAAGGTCCCGTGGGAAAGCACCACAGGAGGGGGACAGAGCTTTCCTCTCCTGGGGTGTCTACTTCTGTTCTCTTCATTCTGATTCTCTTAAATCTGCAAACAAAACAAGAGCATTTCTCCCTTAGGCCCCTCTCCAGTGATCTAACTTGGAGGCAAGTGCGTAGGAGAGCGCCCCAGGAGAGGGAGTGGATGTTTAGGGGTTTGGGAGGTAGTGAGAGCAGTACCAAGGTCACTTGCTTCCGTGAGGGCACCTACCTGGACTTACACCTGATTGTGTCTCCCTTTCTCTTGCTTGAGGCAAATGACACACAGCCATTTCAGAAGGACTCAGGAATTTCTCGATACCCCCACCCCCAGCCCCTTCTATCCTCTGTCCAGCTTTCCACCTCTGTGCCCTATCAACTTGCCCCCACCCCCATCTTCTGCTCTACAAAGCCCTTGCTAGAAGTTGACAAAGCTGACTGGCTGCTTAATGTGCTACAGGTGTCGTTGCTAGGCAACCACCCCACTCTGCAGCTCAGGCTCTGTCAGCCCAGATCAAACCCCTGGTAGCACTTAACCCTGTAACTGCTTAACCCAAACACTAATTACCCAGGTTCACCAAACAGTACATTCATAAGCCATAATCAAGGGTCAGAGGGTGGACTTGAAGGGCCTTCAGCCCTTCAACCAGCGCTTCCTATTGTCAAGGCCTGGGCCAAACTGTTCCAGGCAAGATGTCAAGTCACTGTGCGTGTAAGTGACAGCCCCTAGTTGGTTGTACTGGGTGAACTACTGGACGGAGCATCGGTCATCCTTCGGTGGGCTGGATTCTGCTAGAGTCAAATAAATACCTCCAATTTGCTGGTTTTTGATGTTCAGGGAAGCGTTTGTGGTTTCTCTTTCTTCCTTTTATGCTACTTTTACGGTAAGACTTCTGGCTGGAACTTTATCGTTTTTTTGCTGAAATCCATTTCTTTGCTTTCGGATTCTGCTGGGCTATCCCTTGGATAGTTTCTTCCGACACCTGTCTTTATGCTCTGCCTTTCCTTAGGCTCATTCCCCCTGGTTGAATAGTGCACACTCCAGTGACCAGGGGCCAGAAGGCTCTAGTTACGTGCAGGTAGACACCAGGACTACCACACAGACCAAACTCCCGCAGAACTGATCTGTCCTTGGCTCTGGCTCCACAATGGGTGATCCTGTTGCTTAGATCTCAGAACGCGCTCTGATGCCTGCTGATGGGCGCAGGCTGTGCTTTACCTGTCTGTTGCTGTTGTTATCCGTCTGTTTGTTTTCTAAGCCAGAGCATCTCTCCACAAGAATGAGACCAGAGGATGGAACTTTTCCACAGGAGCTCTAACTCTACCTCTAAATCAGACTCCTGGAAAGTCCCACCTGGGTGAATTTTCTTTTTGTTGGTTGCCCTAGAGGCGATGGGAAAGTCCACGCCTGCAGGGCCGTGGAGGGCTGAGAATTCCATCTTATCTCCAAGAAGCAACTTCTCCCAACTTACACCTTCCCGTGATGCTCTGGAGGACTCAGGAGGCCACTGTCCCTCTCTATCTCTTCTGTTGGTAGTCGTCTGGAGGGATGGAGAGATTCTGTGTCCTCCAGGCGTTTGGGTTTGTGACTTAGCTGTTTCCTCCCCTCAGAGGCTACCCCAAAGTTACTATTCATTCTGGGGCTGGCATCGATCTCGTGGTCACGCCTACCTGCAGGCTCTCATTTGTCTTCATCCTGGCTCTAGCATATGGATAAGGCTAGCTGTAGCCTGCATGTGAAAAACCGACTTTCAAGGAGTCATTCTAACTCATCTCGTGAAACTGTCAATCTGTCATCTATCGCTGCCCCAGATATCCTGTCTCCATGGAGGCTGAGAGAGGTTAACCGACTTACCTGAGATCTTGCTGCCAGTGACTCGTGCACAAAGACTGAAATCAGGGTCAATTTGATTCAAAGCCCCTTTCGTGTTTCCTCTTCTAGCCTGTGCTGCCTTTCCGTTTCAGCCATGTCCCTTCGCTATCCGTGTCTACTCTTTCTTCCTTACAGTAGACAAAACCTCTAGAGTTCTGGGCTGCAACATAGATTGTGTCTTGGGCATATTGTGTTCTGAAGCCGAAGATCGAGGCTCCCTTTCCCTCTTATTTCCTTGGTTTAGCTACATTGGTCAAAAGGGAGGAAAAGGAAGAGAAAGAACCAGGAAATGTGGGCAGGGAGAGAGAAAGAAGAGGCAGGAGAGAGTGAGAGCAAGCATCAGGGAAAGAGGAGGAAAAGAAGGGAAGGCTTACAGGAGAGATCTGAAGGGAGACAGAATCACATGCACACCCACGCACCTCGTTCCTGTAGCCCGTGGCTCTCCTCCCCTCCCACGTCTTGAGTCACTAATGCCTTGGCTTTGGGCTAAGTCACTGTTGCCAGCTGGTGGCATTAAGAGTTGGGATTGCCAGCTCGGTCACAGGTGACAGATTTGGGAACATCATCACAGCCCTGGCTCCTTCCCAGTAGACCCAATGGGTCATGGAAATGCCCGGGGTTGGTGCTAACTGGGAACAGAAAGAGACTGCATATTGTAGGTGCAAGTGGCGAGGGGTATGCCCCAGGAGTTTAACACTTTCATGTAAGTGGTGTCTCCATCAAGTATTAATAATGTTCCTATAATTGATACTTCAGGGCAATAACCTCTGACAAAATGGCCCTGATTAGCAGATAATTGAGTGTGTTGGATTGTGTCCTGAGAGAGCTGAACGCCAGGCAAGGCCCATTAGCCCATCATAATGACCCCCTTTGTCAGGTATTAGTGTCATTAAGAGCCTGCTCTCTGAAATCAGTCCCTTTATTTAACTCTTTTCCCTAATTATATGGATCATTTTACAAATCAAAGCAAATGTTTGCATACAGCCCCTGGGCATGCAACAGAGATGGAGGAGAGGGTTGGCGATTCCTCCATGGAGAGTCCTTCCTAAGGAGGACCAGGCAACCTGAGTTTTCTAGAGGCGGTTCCCTAGGAAACCCAGTTAGTGTCACACGAGGGTACAGCATACCTGGTTGGCTGGGACACTGGGGTGGTGGTGGGGAACATGGAGGAGCTAAGGATGCATTCTCAGGAGAACTTGAAGGCCATGTAGAAGCCAACACCTGAATCACGTTGCTGGCAGCCTACACTGAGAGCGGCAGGATCTGTAACACAGAAATCAGTAGGCTGGAACACGTTGGAACCCGAGCCCAACCACAGGGTTCTTAGAAGACATAGAACACCAGAGCTAGTCATCTGGGTTGTGCCCAGAGCAGCTCACATCTCTGTCAAGAAGCAGGCACCCCTCAGATTGGCAGGGAGAAAGAAAAAGCTGCTCCTGAGCTGGGGAGATCTGGCCCAAGTGCCCTCACCGAGAGCTGGCAGCTGGGCAAGCAATGAGTGCACTGGGGACTCTAGGGGACTTACAGGATGGTCAGCCCACAGGCCACACAGATCAGGTTGAAACAACAAAAAGGCCAGGGGACAGAAACACGCTTCCGTTCTCTTCAGCAACACACTCTGACTCGTTAAGAAATGGAGATGATCTCCCGTTTATTTAAATGCAGTGACTGCCTGACAACGTTCCCACCTGCACCCGCTCTGTGCACAGCTTTTTATTCCAGGGCAGCTGCAATGTGAGTGTATTGGGAAGGAGGTCAGAGTCTCTAGCAAGAAGGCAGGGACAAAGGATGGGCAGCGTTTGGGCAGCCAGGAAGGATATATATTTATATATACCAAAGATGAAGAGGCAAGGAAGCTGTCCATTACAGGAAAGGGCCCCGAAGTTGCTGAGCTGGAGAGAATTTATTTGGTCAAGTGATAGGGTGATTTTCTCTAGAGGAGTATGGACCTCTGGTGGGTCCCGGGCTGGTACCTAGACCCCATTTCCTCTCCATAGCCCATTTCCGCACCTTGACTGTTTGTGGAGTGTGCTTCTCTTGTCTTAATCACAAAGGGCCTGTGCTCTCGTGATTTGTGTTGGGCCTGGTGCATTTCCCAGCATTGGCCTTGGGTGGAAGCTGCCAGCCAGGCAGAGAAACTGCCAGGGTTTTCTGCCGAGGAAGCAGAATTTTGGTGGTGGAGTGTGACATTCTCCTCTCAGAAATAATACCTTTCATTTAGGGTAGGAGAGGAGGTTTGACATCCCGTGAAAATATGATTTCAGCCCTGTTCTGCTTGAAGTGGAGTTTTTCGGTGGGGTCTAGTTGCTGAACCAAGGAAGCAAAGATCCTAAGCTGATGCAGGTAAATGGTGGTCTGAGGACCAGAAAGTAGCGCTCTTCCCAGAATGGGAATGAATACGGGGGAGAATCTTTCTGACTCTAACTCTCCAAGGAGCCCATTTCTACTCTGTTCTCAAAGAATATTACTGTTAGGGCAACACCGAGAATAGAATAATTTGGTATATGCTTAGGCAAATGAGTGGATTCAATATTTAATATTCTGGAAGAGTCTAAGTAGTTATATAGAATTGCTTTTTAAAAAAAAAAACAAACAAACAAATAAACATTTCTTAAACATTACAATGCCTGAACCAAGGTCCTGTGTACTGTTTATAGAAAGAATAAGACATGGTACCTGCCTTCGAGGAGCTACATCTGTGTTGGTGTTAGTATAAAACACCACCGCCATGTGATGCATTAAAGAGTAATGCTGTAATGGAAATGCATGCTGAGTGTTACAGTAACACATTGTGGGAGAAGCTAATGACCTCTGCCTGGGAAAAAGGGCAAGGTTTTCCTGAAGACATAGTGTTTAAGCTGAGAGTTGGCCAGATAAAGGACTGAAGTCAAGTACAACAAGCAAGGAGGGACAGCTATAGTTTATCAGGAGCTCTCCCGTCAATCGAGAGTAGCTGCGATCTATCAGGGACTCTTGAGTGATGATCACAACCCCCAATTGTATGGATCGATGACTGCATGTAAAATGCTCTGCAGAATCTGCTTCATCCGATCCCCAGCGTGTCTTCCAAGAGGAGTTATTTCTAACATCACCACTTCACAGTCGAGAAAATGATGGCTTTGAGGGAATTTATGAAGATTATTTAATCTGCTACAGTCACACCGTTGTTAAGTATTAAGCAATCAAGATTTAAACCTGGACTTCGGGAGCCAGGACAAAGGACTTTCCCATCTACAAGCTTGTCTACCCAATTGCTGTGCAGATGTTCATTTGTGTAATCAACATAGTGACTGGGAGAACTAAGGTTTCCTTAGCTCACTTCAGGAGGGACAATTGGCAGTGCCAGACCGTGGTCTGTGCTATGCAGAGTCACACTGAGAAGAGCTCACTGAGAAACTTGCAGAGGGAAATGGTGTGGTTCCTCCACAGATCCCCATTCTTACCACCCTAGTTTAGAAGAAAAATGGTTCTAAGCCTCAAGTTCTTTGGGATGAGTAGTGGATAAAGTGAAACCGGTGGTAGACAATGCAATGGTCTCTGCAATTATGTCCATGTCTTGATCCCTAGAGTGCTCAGCTAGAGAAAGGGGTATAGACAGAATTAAGGTCATTAGTTAGTTGATCTTGACATAGAGAGATGGTTTTTTTTTTTTTTGTGAATGGGAATCAATAAAATCCAAGCTTTTCTTGAGGTGAAGAAAGAAGCAGGAGAGATGCAGAGAGAGAGAGGGAGAGACAGAGACAGAGGGAGACAGGTACGAGATGCAGTGACCTCTATATACTGCAAGTGGCAAGGAGCCAGATCCTCCCCAAATCCAGGAAAATCTGCAGGGTTACCAACATGAATTTTAGCCTGGTGAGAACCACTTCAGACTTCTGAGCTCCAGAGCGGGAAGATAGTAAGTTTGTGTTGTATTAGTCCTGCGAGTGTGCGGCAAGAGGAGCCAGCTCGTGAAGAGCTTGCAAACCAGACAGAGGAGTTCACTATTGATTGATTAGTTTGAAAAAGTGAGCAAAGAGATAGTGAATGTATGGTCCAGTGCAGTTTCCCCATGAGAGATGTAGTTGGAGTGTCCTTAGGTTCAGTCACTCCATTTTCAGTTACCCAGTTCCACACATTCTTTGGAGAACTAGAGAGTAAAAAGTCAGTGTTACTTGACCATAAATATCCACAGAGACTGAATGATCAGGGGAGACAGGGAGGCATCTCTGCAGGAAGGTGGTATTGGATGATCCTGGAAGGGAACAGGCCAGCTTTCCATTGGCCCTTTCATTTGACGATTATTGACTGTTGAGGTACTGTACTCCTGACATTCTAGACAGACCATGCAATGGTGAATCAATGTGTGTTCCATCATAGTTGCCATGGGATTTATGGCTCTGGGACAGCAAGACAGTAAATAAAACATCAAAAGATACTAAGATGTACATCATTACAGATTGCAATGCGTGCTATGGAGCAAGAGAGTAGGGTGTTCTGAGAGCACAGTAGGACACTCCTGCCATAAACTTCAAGAGCTAACACAACACAAGTGCTTCTAGCTCTGGACTTCAGAGGTCTGAAGTAGGTCTCATTTACATTGATGCTTTCATGGAAGGCCTTTATTGGGGAGTGACGTTTAGCAGAACATTCATGTTGGAGATGTACTTTGTTCAGTAGTGTGCGAAAAGCGTGAAAAGTAGATTCTCCTGTGAAGACTGCCTTTGGTGAAGGCAGAGTGTATCTAAGGAACAGAAGGGCTAGAGGTAGTATTCATGGACAAGGGCCAGCCAAGACAATGTCATGTGGGCATGGGGGCTTTGTGGAACCCTTTAAGGATTTTGGGTCTAAGCCCAGGCAACACAGCAGGCACTGGCTGGGGTGTATGTGTGTATATAAGTGGTGTGATCTTATATGCACTTTATAAATATGATGCTGGCAGATCTTCCAGAATGCACTTTATAAATATGATGCTGGCACACCTTCGAGAATGTTCTAGAAGGGCATAGAGACTAATCTCGGAGAGCAGGGAGGAGAATGGTGTAATATCTAGGCATGAGATACAGGTACCTTCGATAAGAATAATAGCACTGACAGTGACTGGGTACATTTGACATTTTTTGAAGATAAGTTAATCTATGGTTGGCAGTAGGTTGAATATAGGAAGTGAAGGGAGATGGTGGACTAATTCAAGCCCCCCTCCCCCCGGTCTCTAGTAAAATGACTAACGGATGGAGGTATCATTTACTGCCATGAGATGGGTTGGGTGGGCAATTGTGATCGGGGAGAACGCCAAGCATTTTGTTTTGAAATATATGAAATTTAAGAACCGTTTGAGAGCCCCCTTTGAGATGTCAAGTTAGTTAGTTTTATAGGTGGAACTGGTGCTGTGAAATGAGCCTGAGAACGGGGCTAAAGAAATAAATCTAAGAAGTGTTATGTGGACGCCGAAACTGTGGGGAAAGACAAGAACCTGGAACTGACACTGGAGAAACTCTGGTACTTGCAGTGTAATTCCGAGCCTGTGGCGTCTCAACCAAGAGTCTACCTGCTCCCTAGCCTTGCTCTTCCTACTAGTAGTGAGGCAAGGCTGAGAGACTGATCTAAGAGACTGATCTAATTAAGGAAACGGGAGCAGGGGTGACTGAGAAAAGCCTATCTGTGGCTCTCCCCTTCATGCAGCAGCGTGCTCTTAGGCCTCTGTTGCTTGAGTTCTTGAGTAACTGTGTTAAACAGATCCCCTAAGGTATGTCCTGCACAGTACATGAGGAGGAAGTGACCTATTATGATAAGCTGCTAAGACTGACATCGAATGCTATTGTAGCCTATCCTACTGTGATAGTTTGTATATTCTTGGGCCAGGGCGTGGCACCATTTGGAGATGTGGCCTTGTTGGAATGGGTGTGACCTGGTTGGAGTAGGTGTGTCACTGTGGGTGTGGGCTTAAGATCCTCACCCTAGTTGCCTGGAAGTCAGTCTTCCACTAGCAGCCTTTGGGTGAAGACGTAGAGCTCGCAGCTCTGCCTGCGCCATGCCTGCCTGGATACTGCCATGCTCCCACCTTGATGGTAATGGACTGAACCTCTGAACCTGTAAGCCAGTCCCAATTAAATGTTGTTTTTATAAGACTTGCCTTGGTCGTGGTGTCTGTTCGCAGCAGTAAAACCCTAACTAAGATACCTACCTTACCTGCCTTAACCTATTTTATCCAACCTTACCCTACCCTACCCTACCCTACCCTACCCTACCTTACCCTGTCCTGTCCTATCCTAATGATGCTTTAAAAACAGACAAATGAACAACGTCAAGAGCAACAACAAAATACCCCAAACATAATATTGTGTTTAACAGCATAGACCCAGGACACAAACTCTACCCTAGTCTTGTCTTTTATAGTTACTAGATAAGTAGCCTGGACAATTCTCTGTGCATCTTAGTTTTCTCATCTAGGAAAGAAGTGGGAACAGTTTGAAAGTTAGGAGGAAACCAGGGGGCAGCTACACCCCACAGACAGAGGTAGGTGAGCTTCAGGAAGGGGAGAGTAACTGGTTAAATGATATTGAAGAACTGAGCAAGAAGAGCACACCAGAGAGGGCTCACAGGGTTCCAACGCCCTGGTGTCGGGAAGGGGTTAGGAGAGGGCAGCTGAGGAGGACATGGTGATGGAGTTTGAAGGTAAAAAGTAGAGAAAGTGTGTCTCATGTCTGAGCTGCTTGGTTAGGAAGCAGTCAATACAGAGACTGGGTGGTTACAAGAGGAAGGAACAGGACAAGGAAGGCTTTGCTTTTAAGATGGGGTATTGTAGAGTATAAATAAACAATTGATTAGAGAGTTTAAGCCGGGAGATGTGGTTTGGATGTGAAATATCTCCCAGGGCCGCAAACGTCTGAATACTTGGTCCTCTGAATACAGTGCTGATTTAGGAGGTGGGGTCCAGCTGGAAGAAGTGAGTCACTAGGAGAATGGCCTGCTACTCCAGCCCTGCCTCCAGGTCCGTCAATGCGTAACGTAGTCTCACGCATCTGCTGGTGCAGCTCTGAGCAACTCCCACCACCATGGGGACCTTGTCATGATGGACTGTACCCTTAAACC
The DNA here is from genome assembly GCF_900095145.1 of Mus pahari. Lineage (NCBI taxonomy): Eukaryota > Metazoa > Chordata > Mammalia > Rodentia > Muridae > Mus > Mus pahari. The sequence continues at coordinate 42,486,533 of NC_034599.1, read as the reverse complement.
ACAAGCCAACATAAATATTTCCTCCCCAAGGTTGCTTCTTTTCAGGCATTTGATCTCAGTGATGAGAAAATGAACTCAAGAGGGAGATCTTAAGTTTGAGGATGAAAAGGCACAGTGAATGGAAGAAGGCCCGGAAGTAGTGTTTTCAGGCAGGAACTAGACCACAGGAGATCACCTCTCACCCCACTGGACTTGGAGGGAGGGAAGGAGAAAGGGGAGATGGATGCAGATGAAGAGAATGTGAAGCATTTGGAGGTAGGGACATGAAGAAGGACTTTTAGATGGAAAGCCTTGTTCCTCACTATTAGAAGATGGGTGTAGCTCTTTGAGGATAACTGGGCAAACTGTCATCTTTAAGGGAGTGCACCCACTAGTCCTACTGGGTGGGCATCTGTTTTCTGTTGGTCTGGATTGATTTTGACCGTAGTTCTTTGGTAGGACAGAGTTCATCCAGAACAGCAGTTCTCAACCTGTGGGTCGTGACACTGTTGTAGAGTTTTTTAAAGCAGTGTCTAGCCCCAGTGTGCACACCTCCCCACCCCACCCTGCCCACCAAGAGCTTTCCTTGCCATTAGATTGTTCTCTATCTAGTGAGCTTTATCTGGGATCTTCTATCCTGACTCTCTGCCTCATGGGACTTAATTATCTAGAATGTCTTCAGCATCCTCCTCTTTCCAGCTAAATCTAAATTCTTCGTCTATGCTTAGATTTAGTACGTATGCCATTGGTCTTTATACAGTGACCTGCCCTGCTCTGTCCCTAACACTTGGCCTGTACTTCCCTCTGTTGAGGGTAGCATGCTCATGGCCAATATCTCCAGGACCTCTGTGCTGTGTTCCACGGGCATGCTCTCTGTATGGTTATGTAGGGGTTCTCGTCTGAGTAGCTATCTGTCTGCCCTGGATGCATTACCTTAAAAAATGGTGTAAATTTCATCAAGTGAGGTCCAAGATTTCACCTTACATGTCTTCGAGTCTCCTGGGACGCCTCACATGTAAAAGGACCTCAGTAAATGTTGGCTGATAGTTTCTCTAATGAATGTATGAAGCAGCTTTCAGAATAGAATGCCAAGGCTTGAGCTGGACTTGAACTGTGTCTTCTGTTATATTATTCTTAAAGTCTGCCTGGATTGCAACATTTTCCAGTGGTGAGACAAAGAACAGCACACACAGCTCACCTGCCCCCATCCCCACTGAGGAGAATGCGTCACAAAAGGATTCTCGCCTGTAGCATCCATGGCGGCCTTTGGATGGTGGAAGAATGTTGTCAGTGCTAATAAAAAGCCTTTGTTCATTGGTCAGGGCTTACTAATTGCCTAGAAAGAATGATGGCATTGCTGAGCTTTGGGAAGCAGGCAGCAGAAAAAACATGTTTGTACAGATTGAGGGGCAAGATGTGGGTCCCCTTGGCTGTGAGGCTCTGTCCATTCCAGGGTCCTTTGCCTTTGAATGCAGTGGGTGTGCTCATCTGGAGCTTGTGTGAGTCCTGGATCCACCTAAGTGTGGGCAAGTTTCTTTGTGTGGGGAGGATCTGGTAAACTTTTACTCAACTTGGCTCCCACCTCCTGGACCTTAGAAGTTACTATGCAGCCAGGCAGTGATGGCACACGCCTTTAATCCCAGCACTTGGGAGGCAGTGGCAGATGGATTTCTGAGTTTGAGGCCAGCCTGGTCTACAGAGTGAGTTCCAGGACAGCCAGGGCTACACAGAGAAACCCTGTCTTTAAAAAAGGAAGGAAGGAAGGAAGGAAGGAAGGAAGGAAGGAAGGAAGGAAGGAAGGAAGGAAGGAAGGAAGGAACGGGGTGGGGGGGGGAAGGTACTAAGCATGTGATTTTTAGGGTCTCAGTAACTCTGGGGCCAAAACCGGGGCAGGCAAGCATCTGAACGCCAGCCTTCACCGACACGGTGCCCATCAGGCCCCTCCTTTGCTTTCTGCTCCCCCCAGGGCCTCCCATTCCCTTTCCTTCATTATTCAGAGACATCATTCTTAGAGAAATAGACATCAGTCTAGCAAGGGTCAACGACGAGGAGAAAGGAGCACACAGTAGGTACTTTATAATTGCTGAAATTCCATGAAGAAGGCACAAGGGTTCCTACCACAGACCCTGCTAGTTGATGCTTTTGTACACAGGCTGCCTTCTGAAAGGAAAAGAGTAAAAATAATCAGTGAGTTGGGGGTGGGGAGGATGTGCTGAGATGAGAACTCAATTCATAAAATGTTTGCCTTCTAGTATGAGGTCATGAATTTGATCCCCAGAACCTATGTAAGAATATGTAAGGTGGTATACACTTGGGATCCCAGCGCTGAGGAAGCAGGGACAAGTGGATCTTGGGGCCTAGCCTGTTGGCAAGTTTCAGGCCCACTAGTGACCCTGTTTCAAAAACAAATAGTAGAGGATACCTGAGGTTGTCCTCTGGTCTGCACACACACACACACACACACACACACACACACACACACACACACACACACACACCAGCTTAGTGTTGTCAGTTATTTCAAATAATTCCACACTCACACACACACACACACACACACACACACACACACACACACACACACACCAGCTTAGTGTTGTCAGTTATTTCAAATAATTCCATCCTTCAGAATGAGACTCCATGAGAAGGGCCAACCTGGTAGATGAGCTGCCCAGTCTGTGGCTGGCCCACTCCCTCCCTCGCTGATAGGTGTGTAGCTTGCCTCCCTGAGCAGCCTGCCTCCCTGAGCACTCTCCTCCCCACTCTGCATGTGCTCCACTTCTCCTCTGCTTCAGGAGGAGGTCAGCAGGCTGTCTCTTACATTTTCGTCAGTCTCAGCTAACAGGTCTCAGAAAGGCAGGCAGGCATGGCTCAGCAGGATCCTTCCCAGGAAGATGACTGTACCCACAGTGAGGAAACTGCCTTTGTCCTCCCTGGTGTCCTGTATATATGAGTCTGAGTCTGAAGTTGGGGAGAAATGTGATTGCACTCTAGGGCACAGCGGACACGGAACCCAGTCGGATTAGGGATGGGAAGAACATGATTGCTTTCGGAATCACAGATGGAGACGTCTTATTGCCTAAGTGTCTGTCCTCCATAGTCCTACTCTTGCTAGAAAGGAACAGAGAATTCTGAACACATCCTTTCTAAGAAGATGCTCCTGGCGAATGAGCTCCCAGAATCTGAGAACTCTGGTCGATCCGAGGCTTGGGATTCAGTTGCCCAACCGTAAGAAACCATGGGGCATGCTGGGAAAATTCTCTAGGGACCTTCATCCCTCACTGATCTGGGAGCCTAAACTATGCAGGGACACAGGCATCTTTTCATGTTCTGACTACAGCTGTGATTTGTGGTCACCCTGATTTCACCTTCCCCACTGACAGCCCGAAGAGTCGAGCAGGAGAGGAAATGAGAGGAGGCGAGGAGAGATGAGTGTGTTCGAGGGAGGTCAAGAGCTGTTGTTTGTTCCCTCCCTCCCACAAATGACCTGGTTCGTTATGAAGAAGGTTCAACTGATATTGAGTCATAACATGAGGGAGGGGGAAAGAGCCCAACTGATAGCTCTTGGGGACACCTGGAGGCAGTCGATTTCTGGGGGGTCAGGTGGAAAGGAAGCAGGGTGGGGAGGAGGAGCGAGTGCAGAGGGTGGCCTGGCTTGAGATGAGACTCCGAAGCATCTGTGCTTTTTGTTAGCCATGGAACATGCACATCTAATCCCAATTAACTTCTGTCACCATCTCCAATTCAGCTTCTCTGTTAGTGCCAGTGACAAGACCGTAGTTGCTGGGGCCCAGGCTGGGAATACCTCACATTGCTTATGTGAAGGGACCAGGTGGGCTTACCCTGCCAGGGCATCAGTAGAGGTAGCCCCCGCAGTTGCTGCATCCATTTTCCAAGGTTCGGACCCTGTTTCCAGCTCCCTACTGTGAGATTATCTGGGAATTGGGGTTGATCTTTGGGGTCTTTGTTTTTAGGGCTTAGAGACTCTGCTAACATTCCCTACCTAGAACTCCCTTATAAGCATGCTTTCTTGCACCTACAGGCCACTGTAAAAGTGTGGAGGCTTGAGATGCCACCTCCAGGAGCCCCTGGATAAGGTGGGGGAGGATATCTAAGGGTTCCATATCTACTTTCTACAAAGAAAGAACTTGACCAGGAACTCTTTGACTGCATTGACACTATGGTAGCTAGTAGTGATATGTGGGTGTTTGCATCTAAATTAATTGAAATTTTGAAAGTTTCTGCTCTTCGGTCAAAGTATGGCATTTCAAATGCTGCAGAGCTGCACGTGGCTCTGGGTCACCAGGTCACACAGAGGTGGCACAAAGCATTTATGATGGCTACAAGTTGTGCTGGACAGAGCTCATATGAGACATCTCTTCCAGTTAGGCCTTTGTGATAGTCCCATGGGACTAGTTCCATAGTCTCTGAAGTCCCACTTTGTATTATCTCCTAGCATCTGCCAACACACATGTGCGCACGCACACACACACATCCATGCAGACACACACATTTCCACACATGCATATGTGCACACATGCACACACACTTCCACACTCACCTGCATGATGTATACAAACACATGCATATTGATGTCTTCCACCAGGGCAGTGTTGAGAGGTCGAAAGCACATTGGGGAAGGGGTAGCTAGGCTCTCAGATTGCTTGTAGCCTACAGAGCCACAGTATGAAGGTATGGTCCATCCACAGATGGAGAAACAAAGAAAACATTGTTCAGATACAAAAGGATCCTTTCATCTTTTGTCAAGAAAGTGATCCTGCCACTGTAACCAAGCGGATGAACCTGGAGGACATCATGCCAAGTGAGTTAACACAGGCACAGGCAGAGACACGATCTCACCTGTGTGTGTATTATCTCAGCAAGTCCAATTCACTGAAACGAAGAAGGCGGTTAACAGAGGGGGTGCATGGGGGTCAAGGGGTAGGGTTGAGAGGGTACAAACTTCCAGTTCTAAGTGGCTGGGACTAAGCTCAGGTGACTGCCTTGCATGCATGAGGCTCTGGGCTCCATCCTCAGCACCCCACAATAGACCTCCCTCCCCCTATAAAAAAGTAAGTTCTAGAGAGCTAGTGATCAACAAGTTAGTTACAATTAATAATTCATCATCAACTCAAATACTTTATCAAAACACCTTAAATATACCCATTTTTTTCTTAATTTCACCTCAACAAAGCCAGAGTGAGGGCCAGGGAGCTGGTTCAGTGAGTAAAGTATTTGCTATACAAGTGGGAAAACCCCAGCTTGGCACCCCAGCAGAGTGGCATGGCCTTCCTGTAATCCCAGCACATAGGAAGGAGAGCTAGGAGGTCCCCAGCTGGCTGGCTGAGTCAGGAAGACTTAGGTTCAAGTGAGAGACCCTGCCTTAAAATATAAAGGTGAAGGCTGAATCAGGAAGGCCTCGAACATCAACTTTTGGTATATACCTGCACATACATAAATACATACATACATACTCACATAGACACAACACATATAGACACATGCAAAAGAAGAAGCTAATATGAGAAGGGACCACTGAGCGATTAGTGGGCACTGTTCCTCCCCGCTCATGAGATGTTGTGAACTTTAAACTGAGTGAAGTTACCCATGATGCACTTGTTTCCTGAGGACCTACTGCCTGTGTGGCATTGGTCTGAGTGTGGCGTTGGGAAAGGTTCTGTATTCTGTGACACTTTTTGGAAGCGGAGAAAGCACCAGACTGCCAAGCAGTGGCGTCTACGTGAGAGTCACGTGCCCTGTCATGTGGGGCTAGGGTTGTGAAGACAACTCTTAGACCTCGGAAGCCCTTGCTATAAACACAGAGGCTGTGACGCACCCATGGCTATGTAGTGTGGTGCGTGCCTCATCGGAGGGATGCCAGTCCATTGAGGGGAGAGCGTGCGGGTCAAGGACAGGCACAGTGCCCTTGGACCCTCAGTTTCCCCTGTAGGAAGTGAGGCGTGGCATGGTGAGTGCCAGGGTCTCCTCCGTGCTAGGATTTTTCTCTTCCCAGAAGCTGCACAGCTGAAAGCACCACAGAGGCAGAGGCTTCCGGTGACCCAGGATCCTGCTTCCCAGCAGCGCTACCTGCACTTCCTTTAAAGCCTGTGGAGTTCCGGAAGGCTCTCACCTTTCCCCTGGCCTCCTCTCTCTGCTCCCCTCCCTCCTTCCAGGTTGCACAGCCCCGGCCCAGGTCTTGTCATATTTCCTACTGGATCGGGTGTTTAATTAAAATCATAATTAAAATTGATCTCCTCATTAGCATGCACCTGCTCTGCCTCTCACATCCTTGCTTTCCATTATCCACTGAAGATGTCAAGATAGACAGGCGAGAGCCAGACCCTAGGCCGACCCAGCCGTCTGGGGCTGGCCGATGACAACATCTGGACTGTGGTGGAAAGGCCAAAATTTGCGGCCGGACAGCAAACAATTAGCGCCAGGCAGCTGTCTTGGGAGAGGTGAGACGGTGAGGTGGCCTGCAGACAGGAGGCTCTGCGCCGTGGTTATACTGGGAAATTAGCTCTCACATTCTGTTCCTCGCCCTGCCCCTGCACACATGTGTATATGCACATGTATGACCCCCAGTTGACCTGTGATAAACCAATAAAAAGCTCCTTGCCCAGGAGTGTCTAGAGAGAGCAGCAAACCCATGGGGTCCTGTGATGGAAGCCAGTGAGGGTTGCTTTAATACTTACCATGACTGCCCTTCAGGGGGCGCCGGTGAGAACAAAGGTCCTGCCTCCCAGAATGAGGCTAAACTTAAGGAAGGGCCTGGGTGCTAGGCTACAGGAGAGACAGTGTTTCACTCTTAGAAAAGGGGAGGGGGCCCAGGAGAAAAAACAACAACAAGGATGTAAACTAGTAGCCTTCCAGAGTGCAGGACTGCAGATATGAAGAATGTAGGGATTCATTAGTTGTAGTAAAACCTGTGTAACAACCTGGATGGTCTGGACTACTTCTAATTGATGGGGCGGTAGTTAAATAGACTCACGTTGTGTAACCACTTTCCAGAATTTTTCATTTTGCAACACTTGAGAGTCGGTGCCCATTGAACATCCCCCCCCATTCTTCCTCACTCCCTGGCTCCAGGTAACCATTATTACATGTTTTGCCTCTATTATTTTGATGACTTGAATATGTGGCATCCTGGCTTATATTGCTAATGTTGCATTCCTTCCCCTCCCTTCTTCCCTCCTCCCTTCCTTTTATCCTTCCTTCCCTTGCTTGCTTCTTTCCATGTTGACCATAGAGCCCAAGGTCTTGTGTGGGACCACATGGTGCCACTGAGTGACACCCTAGTCCAGGAATCTCACTTTCTAGGCCTCATAACATTCCACTGTAGGAATAGGCTCCGTTTTCCTTAGCCATTCTTTTCTTGATAGACCCATGCTTCTACCCAGCAGCCGTGAATAATAATGGGGCTATGAATACACATGGGGGTTGCAATTTTTCTTCAAGATTCATTTCAAACTCTCCTGCAACCATACCCAGAAGTAGAATTGCTGAATCCTATGCTGATTCTATTTTTAGTGTTTGGAGGACCCGCTGTGTTGTTTTCTACAGCAGTGATACAAAGTTTCATCTCTTCTAGCTGGGTAAGCCAAAGGCTCTGCACTCTTGCTGTCTCTGTTCTCTTTGGAACCTCTCTTCATCTCTGCCCCCTCCTTTCCTTTTCTTTCCTTTGAGCCAGCCTCATCGCCATGGGGTAATAGGCTATTGTGGCTTGGCTTTGAATCCCCTTGGTGTTTAGTGATGCTAGGCACCTTCCCACCAGCTATTTCCCCTGCATTCTGTGACCGTATTTTGTTATTATTAATCTAAGTCAGATTGACCTCTCATGGGGAGCTGGTGTGTCCAAGAGCAAGTGCAACTGGCAAGGGAATTTAGGTTTTGGAACATTGCTCTCCCACAGCTTTGCCTGTCACTGGCTAGTTAATATCCCTGGAGAACTGATGACTGTTGGGGCTTGAGGGTCCCATGCCCTCCATAGGCTTATGTGGCTGAACACTTGGTCTCCAAGTGCTGCCTTGCTTTGGAAGGCTGGGGAACTCCGCTGAAGAAAGTGAGTCACTGTACGGTGGCCTCGAGGCTTACGGTCGGATTTCAGTCCCTGCCCCATCGCTGCTTTCTGACAGCGGACAGTTTACCCAGTGTTTCATCTTCCTCTGATGTCTGTGCCTCCTCTGCCATCATGGGTTGTGTTCTTTCCTCTCTAAACCAGTGCTCCTCAACTTGTGGGTCACGACCCCCTGGGCAAACCTCCGTCTCCAAAAAATATTTACATTCATGACAGTAGTAAAATTACAGTTATGAAGTAACAGTGAAAAATAATTTAATGGCTGGGGGGGTCTCCACAGCATGAGGAGCTGGATTAAAGGGTCGCAGCGTTAGGAAGGTTGAAAAGTAGTTTTTCCTTATTTGCTCTAAGCCAAGCAAGCTCATTCTTGATGAAGTTGCCTGTCCGGAAGTTGATTCTAGCAAGAAGAAAGGGAGCCTGTTTGCAAATTTTTTTTTAAAAGGATTCATAACACTCAGCTAATAAGCTGGTCTGGAGCAAGGAATGAGGCAACTGGCCTTACACCTTTATTCTTTGTCTCCCTTATTAATCCACGACTTGGATGTAATCCCACAAATGGCGAGAACAGCAGAACTCCCTTGGCCTCTCAGCATAAGCAAGTGTTGTCTACTGAGCACATACATGCTTTACCTTAGACTGCACACCAGGGTGAGGAGAAGTGGAGGGGTATGCAGCGCATCTGACCCTCGTAGGCAAAGCCCGGGGAGGGACAGGTGAATGCCAGCCAGGTCAGAGCAAGGACGAGCCATCTGTAGCCTTGGAATGGGAGGGAAAACCTGACTCACAGGACCTGGGTCTCCCACCCAAAGGGGCCCTTAGGGTTTGAGCGAGATACATAAGGATCCATGGGGATTTTGTAAAGGAGCAGAGCCTCTGCATGAAGAGGAAGTCCTCCCACTGAGCTAAGGACAGTCCCTTCGTTGCAACTTCTTCAGTCTCAGGGAAGGAAGGAGAAATGCTAATTACCCGCGTCCATTACCTGTCATTGATTTAGAGTGGAAGAGCAGGGCCAGGTTGAGGCTTCCTTCCTCCCCAGCGTGCTTCCTCTTGGCCTGTGCTAATTACTTCTTAACCAGTGTCCAGCAAGCGCCAGGGGAGCCTTAGCCTTCTTAACGGTCCTCTTTCTACCCCTCCCCCATCCTCCCTCCTTCCCCCTCCCTCTTCAGTGTTTGCCCTTGGGGACTCCTGGCAGAGGTCACCCTCTTGGGAAAGAGGACTCCATAAATCCTACCCATGTATGCTCACCTATGTTACTCCTCAGAGTAGCCAGTAGGGAGCCTGGAAGCTTTTGGGGAGCCAGGTCAAGTGCCGATGATGTAGGAGCAGGAGCCAGGGGGAGGCTGGTGTCCACTAGGGAGGTGATTAGCTTTCCTGTGCCCCTCATAATAATCTGTGAGGTTAACAAACAGCCTAGAACTGAGACCTGTGGTGGTGTGGGACCTGCTCTTCCTAGCCTTGTAAGGGGAGCAGCCCTTCTTAATTGCTAAAGTCTCATTATTCCTAGAGGCCCTCAGCTCACCAGCAGTAGGAGACAGCACCAAGGATCAGCCAGGAGACTTGAGGGCTGAGGGACTGATATTGCCTCTGGACCGTGGGACCCAACTTGTGGAAAAAACTCTGGAACTTAAAAACTCAGCTTATCCATCGATTGGTATTGATTGCTTACAATGTGGCCTGGAGAACATTCAAGGCAGTCCTGTGTTTTTGTCTTTGGAAAGATAGGAAATGAGCTGAAAAAAAAAATACTCCCAAACAACTCCCTTTTATTTATCTCATCATAGAACACTCCCCATGCATATACCCACGCATGTGCACGTACTTGCTTCTGAGCTCCATATCCCAAGGCAGACACTGAAAATACTCTTCTCACTGAACATGGTTGTTCTCATTTTGGCCATCTTAGCCCTTCTGGTGATTTGTCCTATGCTAGTCTTGAAAGCTGGGGACACAGAGGTGAGTCTAAAGGGGACCTAAGCAAATGCAAAATGTGAACCAGGCTTGGGAAAGCTTGCATGGGTCACCAGAGAGAAGCCCGAGAGAAAGCTTTGAGGAGATGCTGGAGCAAGCATCCTAGTGAACATAAAACGCACGCAGACCATGCTCTGTAGGGGAACAAGAACCCAGTAGACAGACTGGGTAGGGAGATTGCGGCTGGGCGTGAAGGCTGCTGTCGATGGAAATCTTGAACGCTCCTTTCTCCGAGTTTACCTTTCATGGACTGTGAGCACATTTTCCCTGTGGATGATAATGTGAGGAAGGCTGGGAAAGGGTTTAAAATCTCTTTCCTAACAGGTGGAAATGTGTCTTACACAGAGACTCTCAGCTACACTCAGCCTAATTGTCCCTTACATCCAGCAGGGCAGGGGGACAGCAGTCTTGGCTGATGGGTCACGGGCCTTACATCGGCTCTTATCTACCTCAATTCTGCAGCTCCTCAGAATTCCCTTCATATCTTCTTCCCCACCCCCGCCCCACCCCCCCTTTTTGACCCTTGCTATCTGCAAAGCATCCCCACCCCTTCCCTAAATCCCCAAGCCTAACACCTGCTGAGAGCTACTCCATGGCAGGACCTGGTAGTAGTGCCATAAACTAATAATGATGATAGTGAATAAATGAGTTATTGTCTATTGCGTTCCTACTATAAACCAGGGCACCTGAACTAAGCACTTTGCAACAGTCTTATGCAGTCTGTTTATCAATCGCACGAAGGAGAGTTTAATGATTTTTCTAAGACTTGATTATAAGTGAGGAAATTGGGTCTCAGAAAGACAGCACCGTTTGTCACCTTGATGACAAGTGGCTGGCTTGTGTGTGTGTGTGTGTGTGTGTGTGTGATGTTGGAACTCTGTCTGTCTATTCCTTCAGATTCTGTGGGGAGCTGGGAGAGTCAAATACTCAAGCCTCTTTTTTTCCGCTGCTTCCCCAAGAATTTAGGATGCGCAATGTTCAGGTTCTCTGAGTTCTTTCTCAAGCCCCTGGACTCCACCCTAAGGTGGTAACCAAAGGCCCACCTTCCGGGCTGTGTGAGTCTGTTTCTATCGCTCTATTTCTTTGTCATAGTTTCGTTATAAAAAGGGACATCAGAGGAAGTCTTATTTTCTTTACTCTAATAGAGTAAGAGAGATTTTCAGAAGCAATTCTAAGGCTTTCAGAATGCTGTTTCTTCTACGACTGACCCCAAAATGAGGAATCTAGAAAGGTCTCTTGGCCACAAGGCTGGGTTTGAAGCCACACCTTGGACGCAGCTGTGAGGACTGCTTACCCAACCCTGTTCTGACTGCCTGGCTGCACCGTGACCTGTTCAGTTCTCACAGCAGCCCCATAGGTGTGAATTCTCTCACTCAACTGGAAAATTTGGGACAGAGAAAGCGAGCCTTAGTGCCTCTGGCTTGTAAGTGCCAGAGGTGGGACAGGAGCCACGACAACCTTGAGGCCATTGCTAATACTCTTTACCTGTCACTATTATAAACTGGGGACATAGAGAAGTGTGTGTGTGTGTGTGTGTGTGTGTGTGTGTGTGTGTGTGCTTTCATTTATTTATTTATTTTCTGGCAAGCTGGCCTAGGAAAAGTTTCTACTGTGAATAGCATAGTTTTATAATCCAAGTTCCAAACAGCTGATGTATTAATGAGCATTGCTGGGGCCTGCCTGCTTTGTGTCCCTTTAGCACCTGAACAAAAGACACTCTCCATGGGCCTTGGGTGGGTGGTTGATTGATTGATTTCTTTTTGGCTGCAGGGAGCTCTACTGGCTTCTATAACCTCCGAGGTTGGAGAAAGGAAGGAGGGGCGATGGTGTGTATGAGTGGATGACTTCCTCCCATGGGTAGCTCAGTCCCGCTGTGCATGCCATGCCTGTGCTGTGGGTAGACTCTTCAGGCAGGCACTATGGGAGCCTGGGCTCCACCTGCTGGACCCTTCCTTCCCTTTGGCCAGGAAACTGGCAGCTGCAGGTGTGAAGGAGAGCGAGCGGAACTGGCTTGGGGCTGCTTAGTTGTTTTTCTCCATCTTTTAGGCCTGTTGTGAATTGGTGCTCAGGGACCTCAGAGACAGACGGAGCAAATGGAAGGGGACTTGACTTCAGTGGCCAATGGGAAGGCTGACCTGGCTGTGCAGAGAGACACACATTCACTCTAAGAGCCCTTTAGAACTAAGGAACCCAGAAACTGCAGCTACCTATCCAAGTACTTTGTGTCCTAGATGCTCCACAGGGTGGGTGGGGGGAGAGAGACAGCCCATGAGGGGAAGGGTGGGGAGGGGAGGAGGAGGGTGGGGAGAGGGGGAGGGAGAACCTCGAGAAGAGGGGAAGGTTCAGTGTACAGAACAGAGGCGTGCCGGGAAATAAAGGATCTATTTTTTTTCCCATTTGTTCTCTGCAAACATTTGTCATTTAATTTCTTCCTAATTACACAATTACGTAATTATGTAGTATTAGTAAAATAAAGCCTAAAGACGTTTGAGTAAAGAATTACTTAAGTAAATAATGTCTGACTGAAGTAATTATTTCCTGGGTTTTCTATTTTAAAGCAGAATTGAATGAAATTAGCTCTAGCATTGTTGCTGGAGCTGAGTGGGGGCTCGGGGCTGCACAGGCAAGGGGTAGGCATGAGGCCCTTGTAGAGGTCCCCATGGGTCCTAGTATTGGGGCACCTTTCTCACCCTGTAGATGGGCAGAACCCTGTTGTGGGCCATGTGGCCCTGGGATTGGAATCTCTTCGGAGCCACTTGGCCCCCTCAGAAAGAGCAGGTCGTGTTTCTGGGGAGGATGGTAAAAGCATTGGGTGGAAAGGGATGTCCAGGTAGCAGGGGCTGCGGCCTGCCTAGCATACCAAGTTACAAAGCAGCACCTGCAGGAAGCTGTCGGGTCCAGGGAGAGGTCACGTGTCAACAGTATGCAACCAGGTGTCTAGGTGTGTATGTGTGTGTGGGGGGGGTAATGACACAAAGGCAGGTGGTCAGGAATAAGGACCTCAGGGTTCTGTTATCAATTGAAGATGTAGTGGTTCTGGGGTCAGGTTTGGGCCTTTTCTTCCTGGACTGGCATGCTGCAGAGAAGGTAGGCTTCATTAAGATTAGCATAACCCACAAAGTCTTTAGAGAATGAGGTAGAAGCCCAGGCTCTCTAGACCCCTTGGACTTGGCCATGACAGGAGGGAAGGCCCACCCTTCCCAGCATGGTCTGACCAGCCTGGAATTACAGGACCCTTGCTTACATGGGGACTGCCATTGCTGCCACTATATTGTTGACTTTCAGCAGGTAGGAGTCCTTCCCTACACATGCTGAGTTAACATAGAGGTGTTTTATAGAGCGTGTTCTACAGAATCAATCCGATCTCTGCTCCCTAATTAACTCCACGACTTCTCTGTCGGTGATCTTCCTCCTTCTCTTCTTCCTCCTCTTATCTTAAGTTTCTCTGTCTGTCTTCTGTCTGCCTCTCTGTCTCTCTTTCTGTGTATAAGTGTGTGTGTGTGTGTGTGTGTGNGNGAGAGAGAGAGAGAGAGAGAGAGAGAGAGAGAGAGAGAGAGATCCTTCTATGTAGCTCAAGCTAGGATGTGTCTAGTCAGCTCACCTCTTGGTCTAGCGAAGGGATCTGTTTTTACCTGAAGGCTGACAGACAGAGAAAAGGAGGAGGAAGAAGAGAAGGAGGAAGCTCACAAACCGACAGAAGTCGTGGAGTTAATTAGGGAGCAGAGAGTGGACCGATTCTGTACGACACCCTCTATAAAACACCTCTACGTTAACTTGAGTTTCCTGAGGCATTGGGCTCCCTGCTTGGTCCTGTGGTGCTCTAGTTTGCTTTTTTTTTGTCACTGTGATAAAACATTAAGCAACTTGGGGGGAAGACAAGGGTTTCTTTCAGTCTACAGCTTACGGGCTACGGCCCATCATCAAGGGAAGTCATAGACAGTAGCTTGAAGCAGGGACTGAGGCAGAGACCGTAGAGAACTTCCACATGCTAGTCTGCTTCTCCCGCTTCCTAAGCTTGCTTTCTTATACAACTCAGAACCACCTGCCTACAGGTGGCACTTCTCATGGTGGGCTAGACCCACCCACCTTCAATTAGCAAGAGTGTGTCTCACAGACACACTCCCACAGGGAAGTTTGATGGAGGCAATTTTCCAATTGAGGGTCCATCTTCCCAGGTGTCTTTAGTTTGTGTCAAGCGGATAAAAACTGACCAGCCTATGGGGAACCCTCAGCCAAGTCCCTGATCCTTGGTAGTCACACTGGCTCTGGCAGGGCTGCCGGCCCCTGAGAGTTCAGGAGAGAGGGAGCCAGCGCAGACAGGCGGTCAGAGAAGTGAGTAAATTCAGTCTCTTTCCCGTGGGTGTGGCTTTGGGTAGCCTTCGAACCTAGCATCCTTTGGGTCTATGCAGGAAGCTCCTGGAAATTCACTGGGAGCCTGGGAGGAAATTGAAAGGAATTCTGCTATAGCCCCCAAACCACCAGGCATGGCAAAACAGTCAACTCTTCTTGTGGGATTTCTCGCTTCTTTCTGAAGTAACAAAAGATTGACAATACTTAGTAAAGCCAAAGATCCAGTTCCCTGAAACCATTATATTCCACTCTCCTTAGGCAATGCTCAGGTATAGGGGACTCTCCTAAAGATGCACAGAGTGACACGGAATCAGAACAGTGAGGTTTGTAAAGGCAACAACAAACTACCTAAATGTCCATCCAGAGGAAAAGGAATTTCAAAAATTATGTCGTATTCATTCAATGGAATTCTTTCCTAATATTTATATATTTTATTTTCTGTGTATGATTGCTTTGTCTGCATGTAAGTTTGTGCAACACATGTGTGTCTGGTGCTCAGGGAGGCAACAGGCAGGTGCCACACACCCTGGAACTGAAGTTACAGATGGTTCTGACTCCTGTGTGGAAGCTGAGAATTGAACTGGTGTCCTCTGAAAGAGCAGCAAGTGTTTTTAACCTCTGAGCCATCTCCCCAGACCCTCAGTGGAACTTTTGATGGTAATAAAAGTAGATGGAGTAGAGGTATAGTATATTCCCAGAGATAACAACCTGTGAGAGTCTGTGGAAAGCAATAGGGAGCTGGAAGGCAAGTAGCAGAGTATCTGCCACTTACCAATTCTGCACTTGGGCTGGTGAGATGGCACAGTGGGTTGAAGTGCTTGTTTCCAAGCCTGATGACTTGAGTACAGTCCTTGGGGCCTACAAGGCACAAGGATAGAACTTACTCCTGCAAATTGTCCTCTGAACCTAACACATGTACCATGCATGCATGGTATACATACACACATGTACATGCACACATGTATACACACAATATAAAATTCAAATGTTTCATGATATTTCTTTTAAAAACTATGCACCATGGGAAAATATCATGGAGAATTTATGACTAATACACAAGACTATAAACACTGAATTCAAAAACAGTCAAATATGAAACGATGATAGAATACACCAGAGGTGGAGTTTGGAAGGGGTGGATATGCAATATGTGGGCATCAGAGTTTATATATAATGGTTTATTTCTCATGCTGTGTGGTAAATGCAAGGATATTTGTCATGTTGCTTAATTTTTTTTGAATTATTGAAATGTTTTATAAGAAATTAAAGTACAAAACACCAAATGACAATTAAGGATTCATTTTGTATTTCCTAGAAGGGTCATAATGTAGTGTGTGTGTGTGTGTGTGTGTGTGTGTGTGTGTGTGTGTGTGTACAGGCACCATGGTAGGGGTGGGTATGGCAAATGAAGCCAGGAGTGCTAGAGAAGACCTCAAACAGACAGGTAGGAGTTGACACCGAGGAAGTTTTCTGGGTTGAATACTTACTCAATGAAATTCCTCTCTTCACATACTATTTGCCTACGCAAGAAGCTAAATATTCATTGAGCAATTAGCCAGTTCAGATTTGTGGTATGAAAAGACAATTCCTTCTAATTATAGGATGTCAGTTAAAAGATGCCACACTGGGATGCCATTCACTGCCAAGAGAACTTTAATAAATTCTTGCTGTGATTTGGATTCACAAAGGTAAAAAAAAAAAATAAAAGGACACCATTATTTTTTATAATTAAATATTTGCCAGCGATGAGAAGATAAGTCACACTAATGTTTTAGGCTAATCAAAAGCTCTGCTTTTAAAAGGTCCCACCAAACATATTGTTCTCTCAACTCTGCCAGTAAGGGAGATTTTCTGGGCTGATGGCTGCATCATGGGAAACTTCCCTGAATGATGACAGCATCCTCTTTGACCAGTCCTGACTTTAGAGCATCATCCCTCTTGGAGGGTCACTAAGTTTATAGTGCCTTTCATGCTTTGTAATCGTACATAGTGGATTTTATCTCTCTTTCCCTGTTTTCTCCGTATCCTAAGTATACAGCTAGGTCTATTTTGCTGGGGGAGATGGGTGCCTTGGAAATATATGGAAAGGTCATCCCTGCAGCATCTTTGGGTGCAAGTGATGTGTAGAATCTACGTCTTTTCCTTGAGGCCAACTATGGTCCTTTATGGTGAGGACTTTGACTAACTTATTTTCTCCTCATCAATTCTGCTAGTGTCTTACTGCATGAGAACTGTTCTGTCTCTCCATTCCTCTCGGATTTTCTTATGATACTCTCCTGAATCACAAATCCTTTAGTTTGTATTTCATGCAAGCTGTATAGATCTAAGAATTGCTCTAGAATCTAAAAAGCCAGAACTAAGAAATCCAGGTGGATTCCTTTATGGTTAAGACTCCTATAGAATAGGGCTGTCCATTTTTGATGTTGTGATGGCATTGTCATCCACAAATGTGGGTGGCGTCCATTGCTATTCCAGGATGTGGGCCACCACCATGACTGAAGTTGGGCGCAGGATGTGGGCCACCACCATGACTGAAGTTGGGCGTGTATGCATAGAATAAGATCATGAGAAATTCCCAGATTCTGCATCATGTTACTCTCCTGTCTTTGTCCCCATGTCAGTCCCTAAACACTTAAACAGAAAATTGTGGCTTATGGATGACAGGGCACAAAATAGAATGCATATGCAGTAGAAGAATAGAGGTTGCTATGTGAGACTGGGCAACAGACCGTGACTTCTCCATCCACAACACACAGTTCCCACCCTCAACTATCCCACGCACCAAGAACTCTTCCATGATTTCTTTGCATACTAGGCAGCTAGAAGCACAAAAGAAAGTACCAGGCTCTGGTTCAGCTGAGTCTGCTTATATCTCATTGGCTGAAGCTTGGTCAGGTGGCTATGCCTCACTGCACGGAAAGCTGGGGAATGTAGTCTTTGAGCCAGGAACCATAGCTGCCCTGAATAAATTGGATATTGTCTTTAGGATAAAAAAGAAAAACAAATACAAGACTCATTTACTAGTCATCTCCGGGGNAAACTGTTGGTCTCTCATGGAATCCTTACATTTTTTGTTTGGCTGTTGAAAATAATATGAATTCCATTAATCAAGTTCTTCTTCATTTTGTTACAAGAAGAGCGTGTTGTTTACATTGTTTACAATCCACAGTTGCCCTGCTTTCCCTCACACACATCGAGAGCTATCTGCCATCCTGGGCTTGGGAAATAGACTTCCTGGCTTTCTGTCATCTTTGCCAGCACCCCCAGCACTCATAGAGTGACATTAGGACCAGAGAGGTGCCCTACCAGATCAGAGGGCTAACTGGAGGCTTTAAGCAGGCCATGACCTTCTATATAGCTGCACTCTCATGGTGCCTTTTTGCCCTCTGATTTACACTAGCAGCTCCTCCTTCAGCTTCTAAACCTGAGGCTCCCTGGGCCTGTCCCTAGGTTCGGATCATTGCAGAGGGCTTGGAGTTAGCGTCTCCTTGCTTGCCTTTTCTGTCCTTTGCTCTGAGATGCTGGGAGAGAACCTGAACTGCAGAGTTAAACTGTAAAACTGCTTTCTCTTCTATTGCCTGCTGGGTCCTCATGGGGGGGGGGGGGCGTAGGTATCTCCAGGTCAACAGACTGTCTGTCCAGAGAGTGCCTAGGAACCACACACTCTTTCAGTTTCCCAGGGAGCAAGGAGGGAATAATGGGGGTGGAGGGCAGAATTGTTTGGATTCTTCCTGCAGTTACCTATAACGGCATCCAGTCTTGGGTTTCAGATGACCGTGGAGTCTGGAGAGGAGAGTTGGCTATCTTGATTACTATTTTATTTGGTAAATTCAGTATTTCAGTCCATGCACAGGGTGACTTACAAATGTCAGAAATGCATTGCTTATAACTCTGCAGGCTGAGAAGTTGAAGACTAATTCAGTGATTAGAGAGGATTGCTTCTTGGTTCACACACAACTCTCTTCTCATTGTGCCCCCATAGAGGGAGAGCCCTGGGGCTTCTTTGATAAAGACACTAATACCAATTGTGAGGGCTTTGATCTCATGACCTAATCGGCTCCCAGAGACCCTACCTCTGAATATATTGCCCTAGGGGTTAAGAATTTCAGCCGACAGATTTTGAGTGAAACGTACAAATTCAGTTCAGCACCTAGTAGCTGCCTAGAAGCAGCTTCGGGTCCCACATTCCAGCCTAGGCAAGTTGGAGGATGTCAGAGCCGGTCACAGAAAACATGCAAGGGCAGGTCATTGTGGTTAGTTGACGGACATTTGAGAAGCATTTCATGCTGAGTCTATGGGCAAAAATACTTCCCTATGAGCTAATTTTATTGCTACAATGAACCTCATCTCTCCAAGTCAGAAGGTCATCTTCTGCAACCGCGTGGCTGGGAACCAGAGAAAAGCAGAATCAATGGGCCTCCAGAGGTAATTTTATATACCTCTTGCCTCGATTCCATTAAATCCAATTGATTAATAGCTAACAATTATTGGGCACTCATTATTTGCAAGCATCATTTTAAGAGTATTATTTGCAAAATCCTCCCAACCACCCTCCACGTTTGTTTTTATTCCAGTTTAACGGATGGCAAAACTAAGGCTCAGCATCAACTGTTAAGTTGACAGAGCCGAAATACAAATTTAGTTTCAGATTGCACACTAAGTCCGGCTTCTTATTCTGCATCATCTGCCTTCTGTGCCGTGTTGGAGGTCCACAGGAGCCTGGAGCCACAGGCTGTTGGATGCCACTGCAGACTCTCTCGGCTTTATTTTGTGTGCCTTAGTGTTCTGCATGCATGTGTATGTATGTACATAGATTGCCTGCGCGTACGCGCACACACACATGTGTAGGTCACAGTTCAATCCAGGTGTCATTCCTCAGGAATCCACTTTGATTTTGACTGAGGGTCACTCACTGGACCAAGGACTCGACAATCTGGCTAGACTGGCTGGCCTACAGACCCCAGGGATCTCTTTCCCAGCCTGTCTCTTTCCCAGGGCTGGGATTATAGGCAATGTGAGTGCTGAGAGTTGAACTCATGTCCTCATGCTTGCTTAGTTATCTCTTTGCTGGCTGAGCCATCTCCCTAGCTCCCCAGCTCAGGCTTGCAGGTGGTCCTGACCATCTCTTAGGAACCCGTTTCATGCTTCCCGTATTAATGAGCCTCAATGTGTCATCACCCGGAGGTAACAGGCTGATCGCATGGAAATATATAATGCAAGCTACATTTATATTGTACATATTCTAGTAGACACATTAAAAATAAAAGGAAACAGGTATTGTAACAAGGCTATCTACATAAAATATTTAAAGAATCACATCACACTAGTACATTGGCACTTAGAACAAAATGACTCCAACTAAGTCAATCCATTGACACCAATGTGGTCAGTGACTTTTGATACACTTTTTATATTAGAAGTGATACTCCTAACACATGTATCACCACACAACACTATCTTACTACACATAGCTCTAGTTAAAGTAAAATGTAATGCCAACTAGCTAAGCCATGAAATGTCTAATGCGAAGAGCTGGCACATGGTCCTTTCATTTGCAAATTGGAATAAAATGAAATAAAATTTGGATCCTTGATAGCTTTGGCCACTTTAGGTGCTTGGTACCTGCCTGTGATTGGCAGCTGCTGTATCCCAAAGTAAGAGTCTTTGTGATGGAGATGTGCTTTGCACATACTGTGCAGAGAGGGCAGGAGCTAGGCTAGAAGGGAGGGTCTATGGAAAGGAGTCAGGGAGACTGAGGCAGAGTGAAGCAGGTCACAGACAAGGATGGACAAGGAAAACGGAGACTCATTCAGGACAGTGGGGGCTCTAAGGAGCTCCACTCGACCAGTCTGACAGAATGGGTGGCCATGAAATGGATCGGAGGCAGGAGGGCCCCATTCGTTGGTTGGTGAGAGCAGTCAAAGCTCTGAATTGCAGTGAGGGCGGAGAACAAAGGAAAGGACTTAAATTGCAGAACTGTATGGAAGACGGACAGACATCTGAGAGTCAGGGGAGGCTGCAGGAAGGGAACCCTTAAAGAAGGTTGAGCTTGATGCTACACTTAAACGCTAGAGCCCAGACGGAAAGAGTGAAGGAGGGGGTGAGGGTGGGGAGCACAATGGGGGAGGGAGGAGGTTAGTGAGGAGCATGAAGGTAGGGGAGGAGCGGGGAGCATGAGGGTGGGGGAGGGGTGGACAGAAGAGGCCTGTTTTACAGGGATTGGAGTCATGGTGAGCTCTTCCTTGGCCTTCCCTCTGTCCGGTGACTTTGACCTCTTTCCCTCCTCCACCAAGTCCTCCTTTCCCTACTCCCCTGAGGAAAATCACATGAATGGAATGCCCGTCCTGTGACAGATACCTATAAGGTAATGGACATTTTTCCAGGCCCAGGCAGGCATCAAAGAGCAGGCGTGAACCCTTCTTCATGAAAGACACAAGTCACTTTGCAATATCTGGTGTTCCTGTAGGGAACTGGCATGACTGGGGGAGACCAGGCATCTAGCGGGACAATGGTAGTAGATACAGTTCACACTGTTGGCAGTATGAATCAGGCATAGTTTGAGATTTGAGACTAGCATCTCATTTGTGACCATCACTTTCCATCCCATAGTAAGGGCAGTGAGGCTCACAGCAACAGAGCAACTTGTCACTCATTCCAACAGAGGAGTGGGATTCAACTTACACGGGTGCCCTGAACATGTCTAGGTAACGCATGCCTCTGACCTTCCCTTTCATGAGGGCACCTTACCGCTCCAGACCTCCTTGAAGGGCAGGCTCTGGCCGGAACTCTCCAGAGAGGTTTTAGAGCAGTGGTTCTCAACCTGTGGGTCGCGACCCCTTCAAGAGGTCAAATAACTCTTTCACAGGGGTCACGTAAGACATTAGAAAACACAGATATTTTATGTTATGATTCATAAGAGCAGCCAAGATTACAGTTATAAAGTAGTAACAAGAACAATTTTATGGTTGGGGGGGGTCCCCACAACATGAGGAACTGTGTTAAACTGTTGCAGCACTAGGAAGACTGAGAACCAGTACCCTGGAAGCTTTCCTTCCTCAGAAGGGCATGGTGTCAAGGTGGAATTGGTGAATCACTGGAACTGACAAGCTTGTGGGAGACAAAGGACCTGACCTCCTCTCTAACCCCCTCTGTGGTTGGGGCAGTAGGAGTGGGGTACCCTCCCCCCATAGGTCCATCTGAGTCACTGCTCCTGGGGAATCTGCTTCACACCCTGAATTCCATGCCCTGAGGAATGGTAGCACAGGTACCCACCAGGCAAGCACATTCCAGAGAAAGGTCCTCACCTGAAATAGGAGCTAGGCTGGGGAGGGAGGTGGTGGAGAGGAGCGGGGGGGGGGGGAGGGGGGAAATACCGCAGGGCTCGCTCTGTACCCTGTACCGCAGCTTCAGGGATTTGCTCCAGGCTCTGAGAGCCAAGTGAATATTGCTTATTCATGTGCAATCTAATCCCCCTCTCAGGGCCCAGAGGCTGAGGGCAGCAGGAGGAACTGGTTATAGGCGAGGGTTTGTCCCTGAACAGGAGGTTCCTATGTTCTGTTAGAAATAAAACTATTCCTTCACATGCTTGCATTGGTGTGAGGGCTAGTGACAGGGAGGGGGTAAGTGTTGAGAGGGGGTAGGTGGAGGCTGGGGCTGGGGCAGGAAATTCCTTGGTAGACTGGAGAAGCGGATCTTGGTATGTAGCCTCAGGGGCCTTTGTCCCATGTCTCTTTGGGAAGACACCGAGCTGCAGATGGTTGTACACTCCCAGGCAAAGAACAACTTAATAACCCGCTCCTCGGATGATGGATTATCAGAGGCGGAGCAATAGAGCTATGGCTTGACCACCCCAAAGCTCCCACTCGCTAACATGATAATTCACAGAGGGGCATGCGAAGATTTCCCAACTGTGGCTAACCGATTGTTGAAGACCCAAAAACAGCCACTTGGGACTACTTTTATGTTCCGCTCTCGGCTTAGAAGCAAATGGCTAAGAGACCTGGACGCAGATCAAACAAATGTGCTAGGAACCGAATGCCAGGCACAGAACTGCCGTTACTTCCCACTGCGGGCCCGGCTTGCTCCCCTCCAGCCACACAGGAGGGGCACATCAGAGAAGGCTGCAGCTGGCCTGGGTTTGGGGAACAGTTCCAGTACACAGACATCATGGAGCGGTAGGCTGTCACCTCTGTAGGACACAGTGATTAAGCAAGAGGCAACAAGTGATCCACTCTTTAACCCTACTGAAGCTAGGGGCTGGTGGCCAGAGGCCTGCTCTGTCCCCACAGGGGCCATTGATAGTTATAGGTACAGTGAGCTCTGTTTTTTTCCGAGAGGAGGGAAGGACCCCCTAGAATCACCGAGCGAATGAGAAGGTACCTCTCACCACTAGTTATTTTCCTTCACCTGCAGCCAAAGCATTAGCCGGCAGTGGTTTTGTTTAAATCAAAGGCCACTCGGTTGAGGATGGGGAGATGGCTCAGTGGGTAAAGGGCTTGCTGTGCAATCGCAAGGAGCCAAATTCAACCCCCAGAGCCCATGTTAAAGAGAGCTAGGCGGGCATCCCGTTCCATGCCTGTCATCCAAACACTCAGGAAAAAAATACCTTGAGGTCTGTTAGCCAGCCAGCCTAGCCTAATTGGTGAGTTTCAGGTAAAAGTGAAAGACCTGGTTGTTTCAAAAATCAAGCTGGATCCCCTCCTGGGGAGAAACACTCAAGCCTGACCTGTGGTCTTTGCATGCACATGAACATGTGTAGTACACATGTACAGCACATACATGTGGTCCTAATCCTCCCTCCTCCACATGCGCACACGCGCGTGCACATACACACACACACACTCTCACACAGAGCTGGTGTAGGGCTGGCATCCTGAGGTTATCTAACCACAGAAGAGCTGAGTTGCCTTTTTTGTTTGTTTTCCAGATCAGAAGGAGTAATACTCATGTCTATTCTCACTGCTTAAGAGAGCATGGGTCCTGTTCAGTCTCCCAACAGTCCTGGACGCAGTGATCCACTTGCTCTTTTCCTTGGCTGAGAGTCCCAGTATAGACTCTGAGAGACAGAGGGGGCCTTGAAGGACAAACCTCTTCAAACCTCTTCTTTTGCACAGGAAGAAGTCTAGAAGGAGGCACTGGGCTGTCCCAGGCCACTGAGCTCTCCCATGTAGCTAGTACACAGTTGACCTTGGACGTCAGGAACTCTGACTAGAGGCCTCAGCTTTTTCTATTGCTCTGTGCACTACTGTTCTGATCCCAGTCCTGTTCATAAACACAGTGCCCAGGATCAAA
This sequence comes from Mus pahari, assembly GCF_900095145.1. Taxonomy (NCBI): domain Eukaryota; kingdom Metazoa; phylum Chordata; class Mammalia; order Rodentia; family Muridae; genus Mus; species Mus pahari. The sequence goes on along the minus strand of NC_034599.1, from coordinate 42,462,868 downwards.
GTCTCTCGAAACTCTTGCCCAAAATAAACCCAGGTCATTTCACAGCAGCGCTGTGTTACTTAAGGTCAATTCCGGGTGAATTATTAATTTGCTGATGACTTCATTGGCTGGCTGTGCTGAATAGTTTTATGTCAACTTGACACAGGCTAGAATCATCAGAGAGGAGGGAGCCTCCATTGAGAAAATGCCTCTGTCAGATCTGGCTCTAGGAAAGCCTGTAGGGCATTTTCTTAATTAGTGATTTATGGGGGAGGGCCCAGCCCATGCCCACTGTGGGTGGTGCCATCCCTGGGCTGGTGGTCCTGAGTTCTATAACAAAGCAGGCTGAGCAATTCACATCGAGAAGTGACACCCCTCCCCAGCCTCTGCATCAGCTCCTGCCTCCAGATTCCTGCCCTGTATGAGTTCCTGTCCTGACTTCCTTTATAATGAACAGTGATGTGAAAGCAAAAGCTGAATAAACACACACACACACACACACACACACATTCACATACATACACACACACACACAGAGTAATACACACAGACTACACACACACAGACGCATACACACATATACACACACAGACACACACACACACAAAGACACAGACACACACACAGACACACACACACAGAGTAACACACACAGACCACACACACACACACAAAGACACAGACACACACAGAGACATACACACAGACACAGGCACACACACAGACACACACACACCTAGAGTTGCTGTAGGGATGGTATCCTGTGGTTATCTAACCATGGTTCCTCCCTAGGTTGCTTTAGACACAGTGTTACATCACAGCAATAGTCATGATAACTAAGATATTGGCTCATGGCAAGTGAGCATAAAAAACAAACAAACAAACAAACAAACAAAAAACAGTAAGGTGACTGCATAGATGAGAATCAAGGGGACACCTGACAACATGGTTTAAGTCCTATAACAACGCCCTGTAGTTTATAAGAAGGAAGTTGTCCTACAACATTCTAGGCTGGTAAAATTGCATGAGGAAGGGAAACGTTCTTAGGTTTACTTTGTATGTGAGGCAACTAAAGCTGAGAGAGGTGCAAGAACTTTCCTGAAGCTACAAATCAAGTCGTTGAGGGAGATGGGATTTGAACTCTGGCTTGTCAGGCACCAAGACTATACATCTCTAACTCCAGGCTAATCCACAGTTCAGAGGAAGGCAATGGCAATTCCATCCTGATCAGGAAAGAGACATCCAGGGCAGAAGAATGTATTTCTTCCCCTGCTGGGGGTAAATAATAATATGCCATGTGGTGGTCTCAATAAGGATGCCCCCCATAGGTTCAGATATTTGGATGCTTGATCCTCAGTTGGTGAACTGTTTAGGAAAGATTAGGAGGTAAGATCTACTTAGAGAAGGTCTGTCACTGGAGATGGGTTTTGAGGTAAAGAAGCCCACACTGTTCCTGGTTATTTCCCTCTGCCTACTTGCTCATGGAGCAAGATTTAAGCTCTTCGCTACAGCTGAAGTTCCATTCCTGCCTTCCAGCTACCACGCTCCTCACCATGATGGTCACGATTACTAGCCCTCTGGAAGCCTGAATCTCACATTAAAGGCCTTCATTTATAAGTTGCCTTAGTAGTAACGTTTGATCACAGTAACAGAAAAGTAGCGAGACATACTGTGTTTATAAAATGTTTCTATTTTAATAGAGGGCCATTCCATAAACAATTGATCTTCTTGGCTGAGAGTCACATTGTAGAATGAGACAGAAGGGACCGGGATGGGTGTAGGGTTACAGGTCCTGCGTCCATTCCACCACAGGGCTTGGCCACTCTGGGAGGCAAGACACCCAGAGTCAACTGCGATTACCCCACACCTTCTTTGGGTGGGTGTTGGGCTGTAGGGCAGCTCCAGGACACCACTCCAGGGGTGGGAAAGCACAGCAGTCTGAGGCAAGGGACAGCAGGAGCTGGTTCTGGGGTCCTAGTCACTCAGCTATCACACAGTGTGCAGCTGATGACGGGTACCTTAGGCTTCTTCCTGTCATGACAAGGCAGAACAGCTTCCGATCTCACTTGGTCTAAAGGTGGAACCCTTGTCACTCTGGTTCTTCTCACCACTTCTCACAGACTGGTTGGGCACATGATATGGCTATGTTGGAACAAGGAAGGTGCTAATGAAGTGGCTCTCAACCTTCCTCATGATGTGACCCTTTAACACAGTTCTTCATGTTGTGGTATCACCTAACCACAACATTATTTTTGTCGCTACCTCAGAACTGTAATTTTGCTATGGTTATGATATGTAATTATCTGTGTTTTCTGATGATCTTAGGTGACCCATGTGAAAGGGTCATTTGATGTGCTCCCCCCAGGCCTGGGGGTGGAGACCCACATGTTGAGAAGTGATGTATGTGAGGTCTGGGTGAGGTTTAGTTAAACCTTCAGAATGGATCATGTGGTTAAAGGCTTAATCAACAGAGTCACGATCTTGGGAGATGGTGAAATACTTATGAGGTGGAGCCTAGAGGGAGGTCTTTAGGTCTTTGGGGTTATGTTCCTATGGTCTCATCTAATTCCTTGCATTCTCAACAGGGGCTGCTGTAAAGTGAGCAAGGCCAGCCCTATCCAGTTCTCTCTGCTTTCTGCTTGAGGTCTGGTTGTTTGTGGAACCCTAACTCCATTGGTGTCAGAGGCAATGTCAACCCTTGTCACAGTCTATCAGTCACTGCTCCTTCGATCCTAGGACTAAACACCTGACAGCAATTTACGTGAAGACAGGGTTGCCTTTTGTCTCATGGTTTGACGGAATCATCCACCATGCTGGGGAAGGTGTGAGGAAGGAACAGCTCAAGAATGGAAGGGCAGGAGAACGAGGCTGCTTGCTCACATCATCTTCCAGAGGAAGCAGCGACAGGAGAGGAAGTGAAGAGAGGCTATAACCCCCAAGGCCCGCCCTTCAGACTTCTACTTCCTCCAGCTAAGCTCCATCTCTTAAAGGTCCCACAACTTCCCAAAACAGCACTGCCATCTGGAGACAAAGTGTTCAAACACATGAGTCTGTGGGATTGACTTCACATTCACACCACAATTAATGTTTGGATTTACAAGTCCATCAGCTAAATCAACTTCCTCCTAGGTAGTTTATACCAGGTATTCTGTTAGCCAAACAAAATGTTGACCAACATAAAAGGAAGCATTTCCCCATTTTCTGGACTCAGAAGACACTAATATTTTCTTAAAACCCCCTCAAGGCTGCAAAAAGTCTGACCATCGTGAAGAGATAAGACAGAAATAGATCAAGTGATCAGAGTGTAGTCTAAAACCAGACGCAAATATCTGCTTATGTCATTTTGATAAAGGTAACAGAAAATGCTGGGATGAATTTTTCAATAATTGATGGTAGTCCAACAGGACATTATTTAATTTAATTTAATTTATTTTTTTGAGACAAGATCTTGCTATGAAGCCCAATTTGGTCTGGAATTCACTATGGTACCCTGAGGGAGAAAGGCTCATATTTGTGGCAATTTTTCTACCTCAGGTTCTTAAGTGCTGGGATTACAGACATGAGACTCTGTAAGTGGCTAATAGGATTGGAGGTAGAGGAGTTTTATCCATACCTCACACCAAAAGAAGTTATATTCCTAAATAAGAGATGAAATAGGATAAAAATCATTTGGAAAAAAGCAGAATGATATTTTTATGATTGAACATAGATGACTATTTCTTGTATAGGCTACCAAAGACCACAGTGTAAGTGAATGAATTTCATTGCATTAAAATTAAGAACTTAAATTATTAAAAAGCCTAAAAGAGCAAAACATTAAGCTGACAGACTAGATAAATCTACCTACAAAGCATCTATCAAAAGAGTCATATTCAGAGCATGTAAATAGTCTTAGTTGGTAGAAAAATGTGCTAAAAGACTTGAATAGGTCCCTTTAAAGGAAGACTTCCAAGTAACCAAAGCCACATGAAAAAATACTCAAACCTTTTGATCATCATAGGTCTGTGAGTTAAACCACAGTGCGATATTACATTTTCAACAAAATGGTTACAGTGAAGGAGACAGGTATTGAGAACACAGGAAAAAATCAGAGTTCTCAAACAAAGGTACAAATATAAATGGGATCAACATATATATATATATAATAAATGCCACATATATCACTAGCAAATATACATAATGTTATATATATATATACATATATATGTATATATATATATATCACTAGCAAATACCACCACACCATTTTTGCATATATTGTACCATATATATTGTATTATATGTCTGGTAATATATATCTTATAAACCAGCAACTTTAATGATCAATAGATAAAAAGTATATGTATACTTATTATCACACAGACACACAGACACACACAGAGACAGACAGACACACACAGAGACAGACACACACACAGAGAAAGAGAGAGACAGAGACACACAGACACAGAGAGAGACAGAGACACAGGGAGAGAGAGACAGACAGACACACACAGACAGATAGACAGAGACAGACACATAGACACACAGAGAGACAGACACACAGAGAGACATAGAGAGACATACACACAGACACACAGAGACTGATAGACAGAGACAGACAGACAGGCACTGTGTGCATACACACACACACACACACACACAGGTGGGGATGGTGAGAAATAGAGGTGATATCTGTTTGTTTATTTCCCTTTCAGGTCTGTCACAGCTAGCTAGCTGCCACCCTCCTAGTCACCCTACCACACAGATCCTCCACCCCAGCTCAGGAAGCTGACATGCAGAAACAAGCCTTGTCTGAGGCCTCGGCTGCTTGTGCTGACATGGGAGTCACTCCAACCCCGTGCGCATCTTTCCTCCACATCCTGTTGCTTTTGAGGCATCAGCTCTAACGTTAGAGCTCAGAAATCTTGCTTTGAGTCCTTGTTCTGTCATTCACGCTCTATGATCTTGTGGAAAGCGCTCTTCTAGGTAGTTCTTCATCTTTTGACTTATATATAATTCAGGGAATTTTAGTGGGAGTAGCAAGGGTGACTGTGGTAGCTGGACTGATAGTATACATAGCACATGTGACCTGGGGCCTTGTACTCAGCAAATGCAGTGTGCCGTTTCTCCGTTTAAAACAGACTAGCCACGCACGCCTTTCTGAGGAGCAGGGAGCTGGAGAGCAGAGCAGAATTTACCATGCTCCCTGCTGGACGTCACTCTGCCAGGAGAATTAAATGAAAACAAACAGGGAGGGCACCTTTGGTGGGAAAAGGGGGCATTGTTCAGACAGGTTGTGTGCAGGTAGCCATGAAGCCTTACTCTGGAACTGAGGGAATTTGCTAGGGATCTTATGCAAATCGATTCTAGGTTGGTGATTTTCACATCAACTAGTAGAGTTCATTTTGTTCTTGACCAGAGGTGGTAGAAATGTGTGTGTGTGTGTGTGTGTGTGTGTGTGTGTGTGTGTATGTGTCTGTGTCTGTGTGTGTGTGTGTCTGTGTGTGTGTCTGTGTGTGTGTCTGTATGTATGTGTGTCTGTGTGTATGTG
>NC_034599.1:42442720-42457331 GCF_900095145.1 Mus pahari | reverse complement strand
TGTGTGTGTGTGTGTCTGTATATGTGTGTCTCTGTGTGTGTATGTGTCTGTGTCTGTGTGTGTCTGTGTCTGTGTGTGTCTGTGTCTATGTGTGTATGTGTCTCTGTGTGTGTGTCTGTGTCTGTGTGTGTGTGTCTGTCTGTGTGTCTGTGTCTGTGTGTGTTGGGTAGGAGTGGGGCTCCCAAAGGTTTCAAGAGTTACTCTTTTCAAGGAAGAGGGTTCTGCAGTCCCCTTTCATATCAAAACTGAGATCAACCTTCTGTTAGTCCTCCAAGAAGAGTCAGGAAAGTAACTAGAAGGGAAATTGCATTTGTATTTGTTCAACACCGAGTCGCCTCTCCCCACGTTTGTCAGTATGTCTGCCAAGGAACTGTTAGTTCCCTGGGGTAAAGGGAGGGGTGCAGGACACTGGTGCTGTAGGTGTGCCCTTCAGGGCAGGACACAGCTGGTGTGTTCTGTGAACATACGGGCATCACTGTCTTCTGAACGTGAGGGCCATGAGAAACTAGCTACAGTCACTCTCTTGGTTGGGATTGACTTGAGAGCGTTGTTTTTCTGTGCCCACAGCCAAAAGACCCCTGTCCCTTCAGAAGGCTCAGTGGTCCATGCTATGGGACCAGTGGAAGAAAAGGGGGAGCTTTAGGTGAGAGGCTGAGGAGATGGGTAATGAGCAGGAGCCAGACCCCAGTCTCTCTCCCTCTGCAGCAGTCTTCTTTGCTGTGTTCCTAAATTGTACACATTGATCTGATGTGGATAGGGTTGCACAGTGAGTTGGCACATTGATCTGCTGTCTATAGGGTTGCACAGTGGGTTGGTACGTTGATCTGCTGTGTATAGGGTTGCATAGAGAGTTGGCAATAATCTGCTGTGTATAGTGTTGCATAGTGAGTTGGCAGGAGCACTCAAGTGTAGCAGGCCTGCATGGGAATATATATTAGGTATATGTTTAAATGAACTGGGAGCTGGGGAATGACCTGACAGCCCTGGGGCACCTAAATGTCCAGTTCCCTTCCAACAAGTCCCTTTGGAGATTGGAGCTGTCAGTCAAGAGTCCCCAGGTGTTCCCACCCATGCATGGACGGGAGGGCTAGGCAGGAGTGTCCCAGGTAGCCTGGCTGCTTGGTATGAAGGAGGAATGCTTTCTATGTAGTGCTGGTCTATGCCAGCTCAGGGTCATGAACCTTCTAACCCCTGAGAGGGGATCCTGGCTCGGGACTCTAAATTCAACCTGGGGATGGCCTATCTCCTTTTGACTTTTTCAAATATTATCTCGATTAATTACAGAGCAATTGTCTGTTTGTTTCCTTTGAGATTGCCTAGCCTTCACATGCCACCCACTCTTCTCAGAGAGTGACTTTGAGTGACATCTAAAGTTTTAAGGGTCAGCTGTTTCCTAGTGACATGTTATTAGAAAATGCAGCATTTCCCCCAAATAAGAAGGCTGTTCCCTCCTCACTGCTCCTCCTCTCCCCCCACCTCTCCTGGTATGCCATAACTCTAAAAAAGCCTGCAAGATACAGTTATTTATTCTCCACCATTCTTCTCTAGACTTAATTTTGGGCTGAAGCCAACACTTGAGTGAAACAAAGAAGCGGCCATGAAATGCTCTCCTTCAGAGCAAAAGTGTTTGTTCTTGGGGCAGCTGCCCAATGCTTGGCACTGGGGGCTGGGAATGGGGTGAAGGATAGGGAGATGAGGTAGACAAAGGTAAACTCAGAACCCCACACCCATGGCCCAGAAACTCAGCAGTTATGAAAGACCCCCCTCGCAGTGGGTAGAAGGCAAGCTGCCCAGAGGCAGCCTCCTCCAAGGTAATTGCTTACTTCCCGGGTTAGCCTTGGTGAAATATATAGTCCATTCAATAAAGCTATTGTGCTTCTCCTTGGGAAGCCACGAAGGAGGATGATTGCTTGGGAGCCTGAAGACAAGGAACCCAAGTGGGTTAGGGACCCCCATGGGGCAGGCAAGTCAGAGAAATCTAGCAGTGGGTATTCCTGCTTCTCCCTTATCCTCCAGGCTGGGCCTCTTTGTAGAAGGAGGCCAGATACCTGGGTTTCCTCAAGGATGATGAGCAACTTGACTCTGGTCTTTTATCTTACAGCAAAGTGGGACAGGATAGCCCTGGCAAGGAAGGACTTAGCTAGCAAAGTGTGGGTATAGCATTCTGCTCTTTAAAAGAGGGCAGTTCTCCTGGGCGAACTGTATTTTGTTAATGAGTTAAGGCAGAATTTTTTCCCAATATTCTGCTACTGTTTTGTTTTATGTTCTGGCTTTTGGCTAATTTTATTTCTATCCAGGGATAGAAACACACACACATATGCATACTACACACATACACACTTACACATAAACTTATATGCACACACATACACATACACACTCACACATGAACATACCTATATACACATTCACATACATATACACACATATATACTCACACATATACACATACACATACATAAACACACATACACATATGTACTCACACATATACACATACATACACATATATACACACTCATATATATATATATACATATACACATATGCACATATACACACATGCTTACACATACTCTGACATACACTCACACATACACAAACATGCTCACATACATGCACACACACACTTACACATGCACTCATACATACATACACACATGCTCATGCACACACTCACACATATACATACATACATACTTATACATACATACACATACATATACACACTCACCCATACACACATACACATACATACACACATATACACATACATATACCCACATGCTCACACACATACATACACCTATACACATACATGTACATGCTCACACACATACACACATACTTATGCATGCACACATACACATACATACATATACACACATGCACACATACTCACACACATGCTAACATGCTCATGCGCTCTCTCTCTCTCTCTCTCTCACACACACACACACACACACACACACACACACACACACAAGCAACTCAAAAGTGTAATGAAAAAAGGTTGGTTCAGACTGCAGGCGAGGTCAGAGTCCACCAGGCCCACAATCTAATCTGAAATTTCCCTTCAGAGCAGGTGTAAACCAATCAAGGCACAAGGCAGATACACCCCAGTCCACTTTACTAGGCCTTCAGCTCTCCTCGATGATTCTGCTCTGGTCTTAGGAGAACAGGGCTGAGTTAGGAGGCTACCTCCAGAACCGAGCATCTGAAAGGTAGGCCAGGCCTGTGCTGGCAAGTTGGATGGGGCTCAGCACAGTCCAAAGCTGGAGAGGGGTGACTGGGAGGATGGCAGGGAGTGACATCCAGGCTGACTTGTAAGAAGAGGGGACTGGACTCTAAGTAGAAGGATGAAAAAGGGTTCAGTGTCAGTTGGGGACACTTGTCTGTCACGTGAGCTGCCTGATACTGCGGAAGACTCCTGGGCAGGGGAATGGAGGGTGGAAGGGCCCCATGGAAGTCTAGACCAGTTCTATGATTGTCTTGGTGGCCTGGGCCTGGAGCTGGCAGGAGCTCAACCCTCCAGTGACTTTCCATATTGTTTGTCCTTTGCTTCAGTGGGACTCCAACTCACCACTTCTGCTTCGGTTAAAAAAGGAGAAACTCGCCGGGCGTGGTGACGCATGCCTTTAATCCCAGCACTCGGGAGGCAGAGGCAGGTGGATTTCTGAGTTCGAGGCTAGCCTGGTCTACAAAGTGAGCTCCAGGTCAGCCAGGGCTATACAGAGAAACCCTATCTCGAAAAACCAAACAAACGAACAAACAAAAAAGATAATAATAATAATAATAATAATAATAATAATCAATCAATCAATCAATCAATAAAAAATAAAAGGAGAAACTCTAAACACTACCCTGACTCATGTGTGAGACTTCAAGCTGCAGCCGTAGCAGCAGCGGGGCTTCCCTGAGGAAGACACGAGGCCTTTCAGTTGGGGGTTCTGGAGAAGTAGGCGGTGAGGGTAAACACCCCATCCTATGGTCTGCTCTGCTGTTGGAAGTCCTAGTCAATTACCAAGGGTCTCTGTGTTTACTCCATTAGGAAACTAGATAGAGCTGATCAATGCTAGAAGGACTCTAGTTAACTCTCAAGAGGAGGCAATTATAGATAGCAGAATACAAATCGATGTAAAATTCTCCCTTGCACACAGGGTGAGGGTGGCTGCCAGCAGGCCGGAGTCGTGGAGGTAGGCTCCTCCTTGGAGGACCACTGTGGACAAAGGACGACTTCAAAGACAGTTCTCCTGCCCCTAGATGCCAAAGCTGGCTAAGGGTCCACTTGTGGGCTGTGAGCAAGTCAGAGGGCCTCTCTTGGTCCCGGCTTGAAAGTGGCATCACCAGCATGGAGAGACACTCATGATCCATCAAGGGATTTCATGACGTCACTTGATAACCACCATCTTTTTTGTTGTCATGTCTATTTCTCAGATCAGGGAGATGAAGCTCAAAGTATTGAAATGGATGAACCAAGACCACATAACAGTTAGAACAACAATGTCTGAGTCTCTGACCTCTGATCTTACATCCCTCATGCTTTTCTTTAGGTCACATTTGAGGCAGATATTATTAATACTACAACCTGAGGTTGGGGTTCCCCACTTTATCAGTATTCAAGAGTTGCCCCCCTAAAGTGAGGAGTTAAATGCTGAGGGAAAATGAGTATTCATTACCGCGGCTCAGCCTTCCCCTGTGCAGTGGTAGTTAGCTTGACCCAATGCTTTTTTTTTTTTCTCCAAGCTTTATTTAATTATTTTATGTATATGAGTGCACTGAAACTGTCTTCGGACACACCATAAGAGGGCATAGAGCCATTACAGATGGTTGTGAGCCACCGTGTGTTTGCTGGGAATTGAACTCAGGACCTCTGGAAGAGCAGTCAGTGCTCTTAACCGCTGAGCCATCTCACCAGCCCCTGACACAAGTCTTAAGGGAAAAGTTCTCCTAAGATTTTTCTTGATGGAGATTTCTTTCTTTGCTTTGAAAGGGGGACATTCAGTAGAGATTACGTCTTCCTTGACACCATTTACTAAAAATTCCATTTTATAACCCGAATGAGTGAGACGGAAAGAGTTCTAGAATTTTCAGACTATCATTAACAGTAACTTCTGAAGATAGCTTCACAGTGGGTTAACAGACAGTATCAGCTCATGGCATCTCACCAGATACTCAGAAGCAACACGAAGCAGGCTACCTTTATTTCTGTCTTACTGATGAAGGAAATGGACCTGAGGGTTTCAGTCTAGGGGCTGCCAAGGAATAGACCAAGATCTGCAGGGGGTGGCAAGCCTGGGCTCTGTGGGTCAAGAGCATTTGTTCCTGAAAGCAGAGCTCTTCCATGACATTATGGGAATGTTATAGCACGACATCTTAAGAGAGTTTGGGTTACCTACTTCCCCCGTAACCCAAAGTTTGTTAATGTCGGCTATTGGGATCCATGGTGTTCTGGAGACCCACCTCAACCCTCTGAAAGAACCTGCTCTGGCGTAAAGGTGGGGAGATCTGAGGGTCCCTCCCTTCCCTGGATGTAGATCAGCGCTGTGCAGATAGAAGGCTCTAGAAAGGTTGAGGTGAATGAATGCATAATTCAATGATGAGAGCCGAGCTTCCCACGTCCAGGCAGACCTGCCTCCCAGGGCACCATTCTGTGTCTTGTGCATCCTTTGATCCTGAAATCCTAAAACCAGTTCTTAGATCTTAATAAAACAGATTGGTGACCTTTTGCTGAGCAGAATCAGGCAAAGCAAGCTCAGGAGGAAGGAGATTCGAGGGTGGGGAAATCGAGGCAGAAACTTGCTGCACGCTGCTGTTGAAGGAGACCCAGCTTGAGGAGAGGAGCCATCCTTGGTTACTGCCCTGACTTTCAGATCTCGGGGGGTGGGGTAGGGGAGATGTCCCAGCCAATCTTGTCCTTTTTACCAGAGCTGTTGAGCACGTGGGACTCTGGCCTCCAGCCAGAACTCCTGCTTCAGAACAGAGGACTGATAAGCAGAAAACGTAGCTGGCTGGCGCAAAGCCTCTCCTGGATTTCATTTGTGACAAACTACTCTTTATAAACCCCAGAACTGCCCATCGTAGCCCGGAAGAGCAAAGCACCAGGGCTGAAAGGGAAAAACAATTAGAAATACAATTACTGTTGTAAAAGCCGGTCATAAATATTTGCGGTCTCTCTCTGGAGAGGAGGGACAAGATGACAGCTCACAATTCCTTGTATTGACAAAAGAGGAAACAGTCCATGAAACTGGTCATTTGCCTGGGTGTTTTTATCTATCAGATCCAAGAGTGGGGACGAGGGAAGCATGAACGATTGGATTAGCTGGTCGGCCTTGGTGCGCTTTTGCAGTATCAGCAATGTGCAGTTGCTGCAGCCCTGCCTTGGACCTGGGCGTGCACATGGACACACAGACACGCTCATTCTCAGGCTCGGGAGGAGAGCCTTCCATGTCATTCAGCAGAGAGGGCCACAGACTCATAGACAAGAGAAGGGCTTCACCAAGGCCGGACACAGACAGAGGTGAGAGTCTTTCCCTCTCTGATGCTTGTCCTCATTGTCTGAGAGAGAAAAGACATGGTGGACAGCTCCATTGCACTGTCAAGGGCCCAGACCCCTTGCAACGCCCTTTGAGTTGATATTATTTGTGCCCCAGACTTTCCTTCCAAGAGTCCATTTGGCCGTGCCTTGGGTGGTCTTGGCTCTATCACAGGCTCAATGTGGCAGGGCCTGTTCATCTGTCAGTGCCAGTTCTCTAGTGCCTGCCTTCTCTGACTCCATTCCCTGCAGCTCCAGGGTACCTCCATACTCTCTGGTGGGAGTGGGGTTGATGAACATGGCAGGGGATGGGCACGGGAACTGTGAGTGCCCTCTGATGCTCCGGACAGAAGCCCCCTCTGCAGACATATGCAACCACCTGGCACCTATGCCCACCAGCAGGAAGAGAGCTCCCCTTGCTGGGGCACTGTGCCAGCATGGCAGATGGGCATGTGTGTCAGCTGCCAAGGGACCTCAGAGAGGATCCAAATAGGTCTGCATTTTTGGAGGGCAGGACATTCTCTCCTTTCCTCCTCTTCCTAAATGCGGAGAAGACCACCTATTAAATGTTGCTTTGGTTTCCCGGGGTTCATCTGACTCTGCTCATCCCTTCGATCACCTCTTACCTTTCGCCTGTGAGGGAGATGAAAGATGTGTGGGACACACTGGCCTCTTTCAACCTCCCCACACACCTACACACATCCTGAACATGTATACCTATCTGCTGAGAAACGCAGGACCCCAGAAACCTGCTTGGTGGGGCTTGTCTTACGTCTTCTTGACAAATGGCTGTGGAGTTCGAGTTTGATTACTGAAAAGAGGTGGAAACCAACTGCCTCGTGGGCAGCTCTTGCTTTTCTGGCTAATAGAAGTTGTGGGACAAATTTATTCCATAATAACAAAATCTGCATCCGGCTTAATTCCAGCTCTGCCCTGAAGCAACTGAGAACAAATCTACCTTCCTTTCCCCTATGACAGCTCTTCAAATATTTGAAACCAATGCTCACATCCCTGAAGAGCCTTTGCTTCTCCAGGCTAAGCATTTCTTGTCCTTTCCATTCCCATAGTCATGCTTTGAGTGGCATAGGATCCAAATCGCTTGTTAGGATTGTGTCATTGTTAATTTTTTCTTGGGGAGAGTGGTCTTTGCTGTGTCAGACAGATCTCAGTTTGACTGATCTTCTGTGCAGTGGGATTGACTAAATGGGAAGGAGGCTTGGTGGTCACAGCCCAGGCTGCCATCTACAGCAACTCAATTACACACACATTTGAACTAAATAGCATTATTATATATTTGGGGGGGGGGGTCTGTCCTTGTTAAAATAGGCATCATTATTTATATTCTGAAATTGTTTTTTAAAAAAGACACGTAGTGGCAACTTCACTTCCTTTGGGTCATGTGGTTAGTCTACGATAAAGCAAGGGTAGTAACCGAAGGCTTTGGATTCCACAGGAAGTACTCTCCATGACCGGGACTTCAGCCACGAACCTGGCCATTGTAAAGGCAGGTCATGTGCCTATGTCACTATATACCTGCAGGGCACAGACAGTGGATGTGAACTAACAAGTGTCAGCAAGATTAGCTCAGGGGTGTAGGGGTGTAGTTTAGTGGTAAAAGCTTTGCACGTGTCAGGTTGGGGTTCATCCTTAGCAACACACGTGCACAAATATGCGTGCTTGCGCTCTCTCTCTCTCTCTCTCTCTCTCTCTCTCTCTCTCTCTCTCTCTCTCTCTCTCTCACTGTGAGAGCAGAAGGGAGGGGGCTTTTGCTCTTCCCTCTTGATTGAATGGCTTTAAAGATACAGTCTCAGTATCACTGATGTACCTGAAACACACAATCGGTGCTTATGACTCGGACTAGACCTTCGGTTTGGTTTAGATCCAATGGTTGCCCTAAAATATGCTCAGAATACAGAATAATTCTGAACATGGGAGGCAATGAGTTTAGTGTGGCATCGAAAATCACACACTGTAGGGTCCTTGGCTGATTCCTGTTGCAGCTTTGTTTCTCGATGACCATTGACCAATTAGCAGATCTTGTTTGTTCTCCATTCCTGTGTCCATAAAATACAGATAGCACTTTTAGAATATATCTTATTACATAAAACGTAAATTATATTATATAGAACTAGGTTATTCTTCCAAGACGTAAGAACATTTTCAGTTTTAACAATGGAGATAGCATTTATAATCAGCAAAATCAACTCTAGGTTCACAGTTTTAAGAGCCCTGCTGCTCTGAGTCATGTGACCATGCTCACAACGAAGATTTAGGGTTTTTCCAGCAATCTGCTACCTTGCTGCTTGTTCGTTTAACAACTTTCCCCTCTGCAGACCATGCTAACCGTGGATCTGTTTGCTGAGTCTATAGTTTGCCTTTCACGGGATGTCTTATAAATTTAATATATATGTAGTCTCTCAAGTCTGGCCCTATTAACTTAGCGTAATCAATTTGAGATTTATTCTTGTTGTTGAGTAAGTCAGGATTTCTTTTATTTCTGGGTAGGATCCTACTTTCTAACGTACATGTTTTGCCTAACCTAGTTGTTTTCAGTTACCTGTGGTTATGAGTATATTAACTATCCATATTTTACATAAGGAGGAATAGAGAATGAAGAAGATCTGCTAGCTGGTCAGTGGTTAGTGAGAAGCAAAACTGTGACAGGAATCAGCAAGTACCCCAGAGTTTGTGATTTTGAACACCACACTGAAGTCACTGCCTCTGATGCTAAGAATTATTCTATGTTTTGAACATGTTTCTATAGACACGCAGGTTTTATGTGAACATAAGTTGATTTCGTGTGGTAAACACTTAGGCCCAAACTGAAAGCTCATATGTCATATATGAATGTAACTTTGCAAGGATCTTCCAAGCTGTGTCCCCAAATGGTATATCATTTTGCATTCTTTCTGCTGTGCAGAAAGTTTCCAGTTGCCTCATAGGTGACCCAGTGCTTATTGTAGTTGACTATTAGTTATTTTTAGTATTTATTTATTTATTTAAAAGATTTATTTTTAGTTATGTCTGTCTGTGTGTGAATATATGCACATGAGTGCATTTGCCTACAGAAGTCAGCAGAGGGCATCAGATCCCTCAGAGCCAGAGTGACAGGCAGGCGTGAGCTGCCAGTGTGAGTACTGGGAACTCAACTATAGGTCTTTCCCAAGCACACACAATCACTGAGCTGCTTCTCTGGCCCCTGTTCTTTAGTTCTGGCTGCACTAACACTTAGGCACCATCTCTCATTGTAGTCTGAATTCCTATTTGTTTAACTGCTAGGAGTGCTGAACATGTATGCTATGTGTGTGGCTGCTTTGGGAAAGTGTTCACTGTTCATGGTTTTTAGAAGCCTGATTGCTTTATGAGTACTAAACTTTAGGGATTATTCGTGTGTCCTGGATTCGAGTTCTTTGCTAGATGCTGGTTTAAGAAATACTTCCACCCACTCCCTAAGCTGTCTGCTAATGCTTCCAACCAGGGTTTGTTAAGAGGCTTTTATAGGTGTTGATAAAATGCATTTTGTCATTATTTTTTTCTTTTACAGGTTCTGATTTTGATGTGACATCTAAGAACTCTTTAACCTGGAATCACAAGTTTTTGTTTATATTTCCCCCTACAGTATTAGCACCTCGGGACATGGTTAGGTTTGTGTAAGTGGTATGGGGAATGTATGTAATGCCCCTGAGGTCATTAGTACTGCTGCGCTTCTGTGTCTCCTACCTTGCTCCAGGCCAGCTGTTCGTGTCCACTGAAGACCTTTCACATAATGTCTGTGCTAATATTTACATCCCTAGTTAACTAGTCTGGCCTCTGCTGCCCTGGGCATTTCTTCAACTCAAACAGGATGGAGTCTCAGTCTTTCAGGCCACTCCATTCCCAGTCTGAGTGCCAAAGCAGAGCGTGTTAAGGGCTGGAAGTTGCTTCAGGAGAATCGCATCCGGGCCTTGATTGGGACACGTCCACTGAAAGATATACTGGGGTTAGCCTCTTTGTATAAGACCTATGGCTGAAGTTTTGAGAATTTATTGGTCACAGTAGGTACTGGCTTGGAGACAGGATGGAGCGTTCCTGGCTATGGGTGTGTCCATTAGAAGAGGGCTGCTGATCTCCAGCAGTGCTTCTGAGAGACCCAGGGGTAGAATAGGGGAAAGTGGATGTTAGTGGAAGCAAACCCAAGGGGCCTTGGTCATAGTCTGTTTTCACTTCCCCCTTTCCTGACTGTAAAGACCAATTCTATTCTTACAGAACATGGAAGATGCCGGTGGCCTCGCTGTTTTCTTCACAAACCTGACATGTTGTCCCTAAGTGCTAGTGTCCAGGGACAGGGAATTAGAAGGGGGGATATAAAGAAAGAGGGGGTTTATGTTGGTTTGTAGGAAAAAACCTCCAAGATAGTGGCGAATGGGTTTAACACCATATCAGAAAAAAAATCCAGATGCCTACCTCGAGGCACAGAGGACCTAGACAGTAGCCTGAACAGTTGTGTGGAAATTGTTCTGGTGAGGATTGGCATCATGTAGCTCCATGGACTTGCAGGAGTTAAGCTCGGTCAAGAAACTGAATTCATCTCTTTGCCTCTGATAAAAATCTCATGCGAGACATCCAGAGAGAAGAGCCCAGAAGAGATGGCTCAGCTTTTCCCGGTTATTAACTCACATATCCAGCTCTATGTTGACATTGGTTGAAGTACTGGTGCCTACGTTATCTATGAAGTGAAGTGATAGATAGTTGGTGGGCAGAAGCAGGTTGAGGGCAAGAGGCTAAAGACTGGGAACCCAGGATGGAGTGGGTGGAAAAGTTAAGTATCCAAGAAATTTAACTCTCCGGTGATTCCAGGTGCTGAGGGCACAGATTTCACAGCCCGCAGATTAGATTGCACTGCACTTTTTGGCTGTGTTTTTATGTTTCTTTGGGCTACTGTTTCTCATCTATGAAAGAGGAGCTATAACAGCCATCATCGCCAGTGACATGGTGAGCATTTAATGCTTGCCTTGTCTTCATACACATTTCCTCATTTAATACCCATAACACATCCTTAGCATCTCTATTTTCCAGGCGAAGTGAAGACTCAGTACATTTAAGGATTGCATCCACTCTTGCCTAACCATGAACAACTTCCTGAGCAGAATGACTAACACAAAAGGAAGTCCCACCTACCCCTTGTCTGTTTGTGTTGATTAATTCACTAATTGTGAGATAAGGTTTGTCTCTATATCTAGGAATGGCCTGGAACTCACTATGTAGCCCATGATAGTCTTGAACTCATGACAGTCCTCTTACCTCAGCCTCTCTAGTGAGTGATGACATGATTGGCGTGAGCTACCACTTATGACACCTTCCCTCTGTTTTGCTTATGGACATGGATGCAAATGAAATCCTAGAGTATAGGCAACTGCCACTGTTCACCTTCATGGAACACAGCAACCAGCCCAGACTTGCAGGAAACTAGAGGCATTGCACTCTCTATCCAGGAATTTTCTTAAGTGGCCCAAAATGTAGATTACCTTTGTCTAGGTCTTCACTTTAAAAAAAAATATTAAAATAGAGAATCTGATGGAACAATTTCTCAGATTGATCTAGGTGTATATCTTCTACAGTGTTTTGATTCAGATTTTTCTCACCCATGACTTCAAATTCATGAAGAGGTCTTGGGTGGGGTAAGGCTACCTGTGATAGGCGTCACAGATGTGGAGAGAGTGAGAAGATGAGACGATTACAGTGCCAGGGACAGAATTCTGCAGAACTCCAGTTTTCCTTTCAGCTTCTCCATATTCATAATTCTTAGCTCAAGGTACACATTGTCTTGGGGGCCTTCTGGCTCTGGCATGGTAGATGCCCTCCTTTGTAAATGTACTTTCTCTGTGCAGCACAGGGTAAGGAGCAGTAATTAAGTCATTAACACACTTCTATGTGATGCTTGACAAACCACCACTGTGGTAGCTTACCCTGATATGTGTTATACTGAGCAGTGACGTGTGTTATATTATAAACAAGTGGGAGAAGAAATCAGGAGAGTCATAGGAACTCCATAGAAAATATGGAATAAGGCTGATCCTGGGACATAGGGCTAAAGCAGGCCCACCATTTAGAATTTAAAATTCTGGTAGCCAACCTTGAAAACACGACTCAGTCAGTTTCAGAGTTCACAGTAGATATAAGAAGAGAAGAAAAAAAAAAGAGGTAACTAAAAGAGGGATGGAAGAGAAAAGGAAGAAGAGAAGGAAGAGGATCTGAAAGAGGATGAAGAGAGAATCGCAGGGCTGTTGAGGCGCTGTCCGGCTTTCTCCGTTCCTCGGCTAGGAAGATTCTTTCCCGAGAACTTCCTAAAGATAGCACCTTATGGTGGATGCCGCAGTTCCCTACAGCTTCAATCCTGTCCAACCTCATTTCAGAGAAACAGCTGTAAGGGGGACCACGGGGACATAGCCCAGTGGGCAGTTCTCTGCTGACCTGGCAGAGTCCCAGAGTGGGCCTTAATCTTTGTAGAGGGGTGGATGGACTACATGCCCTTTGGGCAGTCTTTCATCTGTTTTGTTTTTCTCAGCTGGGTTTTTGATGGACACTGTGTGGCACAGACTTCTGGACCACATTCCCTGCCAAATACCTGAAGTGACATCCTTGGGTTGCCAATTAAATACAGACCCATATGCCTTACAAACATGCTCTGTTGAGATCTGTCCACTCTGAGGTAGGGCTGTCATTTTTTTTCTATGAATACTGGCAGACCTCACAGGGACTGGGCGGGATCAGGAGTGTCCCCATCACTTCAGCTCAGTAGGGCTGAAGGACTTTGCAGGGTTATTTGGTTCCTGCCAGCCCACAAGTGTTTGTCTTATAAACAGAGTGACTGTTCTCCTGCATCCTGTAGAGACCTGTGGATCCCACCAATCCTGTACGAGCATTTTTGTCTATGGAATTTCCAAGTTTCCTTCAAGCTCAATATCACTAATCTCAGAAGAAAATGCTCTATGGGAGGAGGGCTGTTAAACACTAGAAAAGCCTTCAGTAGAATGGTAAAATTGCCTGTTGTGAAGATGCAGAAACCCATGCTGGTTACGGTAAATTGGAACCCATCTGCCTGGAGGCAGGAGGCTCCACGGGCTGGTCTAGAATGCTCTTTGGGATATCCCAGGTGGCCCATGTAGAGCCTGCTTACCCCTCTGTCTGGCATGTAAGCCTAACTTGGCTGTAGTTATGTGCTCCTGTGGATGTGCACATGGCACGTGTAGACACGTATGGGTACATGCCTCAGCATTGATTTTCCTCTTCCCTAGCAGAAACGGTGGCACCAGGAGCCCCTTATAGATGCATTCCTGGGAAATGTATTCGGCAGCACAGCATTCTTCTCATAAAAATACAATAAACAGCCCTGCAAGTGGTCGACAAAGTAATGACTCCAATCCCGTGGTGTTCTTGGAAGGGCCTCTTCAGAGCAAAGCAGAGAAGACCAGACAGAAATCTTTGGAGTAATTAGGTTTCCGGAGTGCAGATAACTCTTAAATCTGAGCATCAGAAAGGGCCAGGTCTCTAAGTCAGACATCGGCTGGGCTGAGCCCCTATGCTTGCTGTGCTGTTCTGCCTATCCCCCTAGTCAGAGGTTGTTAGCAAAGGGCAACCCCCTTCTTCATACTTCCACAGGACATCCCAGATTACATGGAGACCCACCCTGACCTCATGAATACATTTATCCACCAGGTGTGTGGATGCATCCGTTGGTAGACTGCTTAGCTAGCACACACGAAGCCCTGGCTTCAATCACTAGCACTGAGTAAGCTGGGTATGGTGGCATATGCCTGTAATCCCAGCACCTGAGAGGTAGAGGAAGGAGGATCAGAAGTTCAAGGTCATCCTTGGCTACATAAGGAGTTTGAGGCCAGCCTGGGATATATGACATTGTGTCTTGAAGAATAAGATTGGAAAGAAGATGAAGAGGAAAGGGAAGGAAGAGGGAAAGGAAAGGAGAAGGAGAAGAGGAGGAGAGTTAGAAGGAGGAGGAAGAGGAGGAGGGGGGAGGAGGAAGAGGAGGAGGAGGAGGAAGAGGAGGAAGAGGAGAACGAAGAGGAGGAGGATGAAGAG
>NC_034599.1:42437311-42442704 GCF_900095145.1 Mus pahari | reverse complement strand
GGAGGAAGAGGAGGAGGAGGAGGAGGAGGAGGAGGAGGAGGAGGAGGAAACAAGCAACCCCACAAATAGCTGGGGTAATGGGATGAGAATCTGAGAAGCCTAGGATGATGGAACAGAAATTCCCTTTGTTTGCTTCTTCACCTGCCCTTTCTCTCACCTCCTGTCAGTTCTGGGGACTTGAGAGAGGTACAAAGACTGGCAAGGTACATAAGGTGCACAAGAGAAATCATACAGACTCACTCCATCCTCCAAACCTCCCTGCTTGCTTTCATGAGAAGGGAAGTGGAACTTCCTCAGTTCCTCTGGATTCTTCATAGCCCCAGGCCCCATTCCTCAGCTCTTTCCCTTGGAGACTCAGTGGGGCACCGTGAGCTAAAAACTGATCCTTTAAGGGCTGCCAGTGAACTGGGTGAGGCAGTCTGAGTCAGGGGATACAGGCTATCAGGGAGTTCTGGAGCTGTGGTGGTGCCCAGACCTGTAGGGCGCTTAGGGAAAGTAGATTAAGAAATCTTTTGCCAGATAAGAGAGGCCTGTAAAGAGGCCAGAGAAAGGAAAAACACACTACTTTGCTCACAAGGCATTGTAATTACTAAGATATTGATTGGGATAATAAGTTTGCCAAAACTCCAGAGAGGGAGATATATTCCTCCAGGTATTTTGCTTTTGCGACATTTGCTGAGTTCTCTTGTGAAGTCAGGTCAGTTTGGAAGCCCAGGTCTGGCTCTGAAGCCAGCAAACAACCAGGATGTAGAGAAACGGTTGCCTCCCTATAGAAGGAAGTCCAGTGCACATCATGGCTCCCTGTACTTCTCCCAGCTTTCCTGTAATCATCATTAGCTTGATCTTTGCGACTATTACTAACCCTTGGGGCCCGATGGGCTTAGTCTGAAGTAAGGAGAACTAGCCCCCAGAAGAGTTAACAGACTTTAGACTTCCCTTCATCAGTTTTCCATAGCCTTCCCTGCTTCCCCCTGAGCTATATGCCTCTGTATTGAACATGTGTGGACTCATGTGCAATCACACACATACGCATGCGCACATGCACACGTGTACATTTGTATGTGTGCTACTTATAAACCAGCCCCACTGTTTTTTTGTTTTTGTTTTTTTCCTAGACCCATACTCCTGTCTACCTGGCACCCAAGTTAGCGGCATTAAGAATTCTGGTTTTGCAGATGGAGAAAACTGAACTCAAGACTTGTTTTCTGGACAATCCTGAGCAAATCATCTCTTCTCATCCTCAGTGTCACAGAATGAGAATTTCTAGTCTGGCTGGGGTGGAGAAGATGAAGTAGGGCCGTCCCTCTGACATTCTGCACGAATGATTGTGCTCGCAAAGCTTTCCCTCATCAAAGCCAACAACCAAGGTTCTTTTCAAACCCCAGGCCCAGCTCTGAGCTCGAGTCTGTCCCTTCCAGAACTGCCTTCTGCGCACCCCCCACCCCGCCACATCATCTACATCTCTTGTAGTGCTTATCGTGGTTTTGATTTTGAACTTGAAGAGGGTAGAGATTTATCTTTTTCTTCTTTTGATGTGCTTTGCTCTAATTCTGAAAGTTAGCACTGCAATAGTAGGTGTATGATACCATTTCATAATTTTTTATAGTTGACACCACTGAGCATTTAAAATGTGCCTTTCTTTATATATACATTATCATATTTAATCTTCATACAATCCTATGAAATAATATTACTCTCTTCTTTTTAAAAATTAAAAATTTGGGTCCTATGTACCACATGCATGCCTGCTGAGAATGTTGGACCCCCTGAACTGGAGTTACAGATGGTTGGGAGACACCGTGTGGGTGTAGAAGACTGACCCCCAGTTCTCTGGAAAGGCAAGCAGTGCTGTGACCCACTCAGACTTCTCTCCATCCCTTTTCTGTGCTTTTGGTATGTGTGGAAACCAAGTCTCTAGAGAGAATTAATCATGTCCTGGCCATACAGCCAATCATTGGTTGAGTGTTGCTACAAATGAAGGAATTTCCCCAAAGCCTACAGTCTGTCTGTACCAGGTGCATCTTAAACTTTTCTATTTGTGACCTGTTTTACCTCTGGAAGCTTTAAACAGCCTTCAGTATATAGGCATGCAAGCCAGGCATTTACTGATGGTGAACTGTAACAAAGATTATTTTAGAGCTATTCTTTGACATACATATACTTTTACCACTTATTAATAATGAAGGCAGATTTGCATACTAATGAGACAGACATGCTTGTTTGTCTAATGCATTCCAATCCAAGGATACATTAATTTGATGCATGCAAAGAATAATAGTAGGGAAAACATTAAACATCTTTGTTTTCTGTAATTAAACCTCATGTTTCTATAAGAGCAGAAAAGGCTGTATGTATCATGAAAGTACAGCCTACGGTCGTCTGGCGTCTGAGCCACGGGGTTTCAGGTACTATACTTTGGCATTGTGAAGTGGGGTGGTATGCATGATGCAGACTGCACATGTTATCTGTTCAGAACCCAGGCTGCGGGGAAGTCGCTTGATGCTATATGACTGAGCTAAGCCAGAAACACCTTGGATCCATCATGGCTCTGAATTCCAAATACATTTTAGCTGTTATACATTCTGACGTTCTTTCACTGCTGGCAAATTTTTCACAACCCCAAATTTCATCAGACCTTCCCCATGATTCCACATAGGGTGCTGACCCCTGCAGTTTATAAATCTCCATCCCATTCAAGTACGCTAAACCCAGCACATCTTACACTGGATGGATCCCAACCCTCAGGCAGGCTGTGCAATAAGCCACTTCCAGTTCTTAGCACGCTTTGGTGACATAGCAACTGAGTAGCTTGGAAAGATCGCAGCTCCCTCCTGCTTCAGTAGAAGAAATGCCCAGGGCAGCTGAGGCCAGCCTAGTTAAGCAGAGATGTAAATATTAGCACAGATACTATGTGAAAGGTCTTTAAAGACTATCTACAGCCTGGCCAAGGGGTGGGTGGAAGATCCAAGAAGTCTCGCAGCAGTAGGAGCATCAGAGGCACCTCGAGGGACATGGTGAGACATGCCAGGATGTCTTGTCTGTCAAGGAAGGACTTCCTGATACATCCAGGCTGACAGAAGGCAGAGGAGACAGTTGGGTCGAATAGAAGAAAGTACTGGTAGGAACCGAGGCTGAATAAATAGCAGAGAATTGGCGTTGGTGTTGCCAAAGACTGAGGAAGCACAGTGAAAGGGCACACCAAAACAAATGACTGATAATGCAAGTCAATTCATAACAATAAGAACAATGGTTGACTGTGTGTTTATCACAAGCCCAGTGGGAAATATCTATATTCCTAGCCACATAGATCTCATCATCTTAGAGTTCAAAGTCTTACTCCTTCTTAATACTCGACTGTTGACATCTACAGGGGCTTCCAACCCCTTTATGTTCTTTCAGCAAGCACTTATCCCATGCTTACTGTGTGTATGACACTGTAAAGGGTGGATCCAACCTAAGCAGATTTTCAATGTAGTCACAGCCAAGGTTCATATATAAGGGTGACACAGTAGGGATGTGTTGTTATACAGGTGCACACAGGAGGGAGTTACAGAGGACAGGCAGAAAGTGGAGGACTCTGTTAAATGTAGGGGGATTAGATAGGTGGGGGCAAGAGAAGAATATGCTGAACAGAGATGATGGCTTCATGACAGTTTAGCTGTTCAAGGCTCAATAGAGAGCCCTGTACATATCTAGAATGGGGTCTGTGGAGAAATGCAACAGGCTAAGCCTAAAAGATATGCTGGGACAAGATGACAAGAAGCCTTTAAAAGACATAGAAGAACATGAATGGCCTGGCTAGGGGAAGATGGAGGTCTACAGATTCCTGCAGTAGGCACAGCTCACACTTATTTATCCAGTGTGTGTTATGTGGTCGGTATGGAATGTGGTACCAAGACTAATGACCCAGAACTGGTGTCTACTTCCTGAATAGGTTAACCCTTGCTCCAGCTATTTTCTTGTTATAATCACTGATAGCATCTGGTTTTACTCTAAAAGGTGTTCCTGGCATGGGGGGTGGGTCTGTAGAGAGAGTACTTGCCTCGTATGCAAGAAGCTATGGTTACCATCTATAACGCTGCACCCAAACTGAGCATGGTGGTACCAGCCTACAATCCCAGCACTCAGCAGGAGAATGAGAATTTCAAGGTCTTCCTTGGCAACATAAGGTGTAACATAGGCAGGGCCAGCCTGAGCTACATGAGATGTGGTCCTACTTATACAGTATGTTAAATAGTCATGCTACTTTTCAATCTGATTCAGAAAAAGACCACTCATCAAGCACGCATGAATGGTGTGAGTTCAAGTTGGCAGGTGGTATGAAGTAGAAGCAGGAAGGGCTAGCGAAGCACACACTGGAGAGAGGCCCAAGTCTCCTAAGGTACCTAGACTTCTCTTCAGGCATCATGAAGATACATGCTTCCAAGTTGGAGCTCAGAGCTCAGCCTCAGAAGTCAAGGGATTTTTATATTTGTCAATGGGTTATAATCATTCTTTTTTTTTCACACCTTAGTTATTAGTCATAAGAATTGGAGGAGGGGCGGGGAAGCGATGCTTTTCAATAGCATTTCACGACATATGTGAGCACTCATAGCTATTTTCTCATCAGAGTGGACAGGGCAAGGCCAGTGTGTCAGGTGGAGGGAGGGGAGTGCTCCACCCTGACTCTGCCTTGTCCCAGGCACCTGATGGAGGTGAGTCACTTCCAGCTGAGCTTCAGCTTTTTCATCTTTAAGTAGAGAAGGTTACGATGCCATGGTGATTCTGAGCATTGCAAATGATGTGAGTCTGGCACCTAGCACAGTACTATGCGTTCAAAAATAGAAAGTATTCATATGCATACCTATGACCCAGGGCAACTGTCTAAGAATGGGCGTTGGAACTGGTGAGAAATGGCTTCTGATGGGAAGTTCACCGAGGCGAGGCATAGAGTGGGGAGCAGGAGACAATGAAGGAAAGGCAAAGGCCTGATGCTCTTCCACCACTGAAAGGAAGCTGAGTTGGAAAGAAATACTCACCCTTGTGGGTTAAACTTCGTGGCCCTTAAGATCCAGAGCTGGCGGCCAGGGTGACGGCTCCAATGGTGAAGTGTTTGCCATACTAGCATGGGACCAGATTTTGGATCTCAGATGTCCACAGCAAAAGATGACATATTGGTGTGTGGCTGTAGTCCTAGAACTGGGGCAGCAGAGACAGGAGGATTCCTGGGGTTTACTGGCCAGCCAGTCTAGCTGAATGAGTGAGTTTTTCCAGTAACAGGAAACAGATGGACCAAGTAGGTTGATGTAGACATCTGGCTTCCATACAGACACGTGCACATCATAAAGGCACCTCATCCTCAGGAAAAGATCTCTCTCTCTCTCTCTCTCTCTCTCTCTCTCTCTCTCTCTCTC
>NC_034599.1:42421948-42436964 GCF_900095145.1 Mus pahari | reverse complement strand
TCTCTCTCTCTCTCTCTCTCTCTCTCTCTCTCTCACACACACACACACACACACACACACACACACACAAACAAATTCACTTCACACTATCTTACCCACCATCCTCTACCCACCCTGATTTGTATGTAGCTCTTTCTGTGAGCAGAGGGTAGGTCCTCAGAGTAGTGGGAAAGGTAGCTAGTTCACCCTGCACCCCAAGAAGATGTGGCAGAGCAGGCTAGCTGGAGATGAAGACAAAATGGAGCCTCAGGACTGCATGGGAGGGGGAAGCTGGGGGCTCAGTTGGTGTTTCTGAGCTGACATGTTTGACCAGCTCCATTCATAGTTAGCTGGTCTGTTGAATGATGCAGACCCGGCATGCCCAATTCACTTTCTTCCTGACTTAGCCAGGGTGTTCTGCAGGGTGTTGGTTTTCTAATCCTGACATCACCATGGCTCACTGACTGTCTGGCTTCAGCAGTGGAAATGAACTGTCTCTTTGTTCTAAGAGTGCAAGGCCAAGGGGCCTGTTAGGTTTCTTCTGAGGCCTCTGTCCGTGGTTTGAAGATGACCACCTCTTCTCTCTGTAATTTCTTGGTCTTCCTAGAGTCTATTTTGGTCTGTGCCTTAATTCCCTGTAACAATGTCAGTCTAACTGGATTAGGGGGCACCCTCATGACCTCATATTACCTAAATTACCACCCCCCCCATAAAGACTCTTTCTTCAAATGCAGTCACATTCTAAGGTACTGAGAATTGGAACACCAACATTTGAATTGAATTGTGTGTGTGTGTATGTGTGTGTGTGTGTGTGTGTGTGTGTGTGTGTGTGTGTGTGAGTGTAGGGTTTGGGTGTGACTTAGCTGGTAAACAAATAGCTGGATAAGTCTCACTTTGGTCTTAGTTCCTGGAGAGGCAAAGGGGGGATGGTTTGCATGGCTGTTGTGCAGGTGGCTTGGAGAAGAGCTTCCTGAGAGAATGCTCTCTCCTCTCAGCTCTGCAGGTCCCTCTCCAAAGACTTGTGGCCTGATCTGGAGCCCCCAAGGCAATGCACTGCTGGCCTTGAAGTCCCTGGATACTTCTTCCCACCACCTCCATCTTCCTTTAGGGTTCAGACTTTGCTTCTATGTCTCTGGTCTGGGAGTAGGTGTCTGTTCTAGACTTTTCTCTCACCTGAGATTGCTCCAAAGCACGTGTCTTTTGCAGACATTCTTTTACAAGAAAGGGACTCCCCCCCAAGACCTGGTGCAGAGCTCACACAGCATACAGGGCCCAGGAAGTTGCTGCTTTTTTTCCCTCCTACCACTTTCCCCCTCAGCGAGGGAAGAGGCAAGAGACCACACCTGTGTTTGTGATACCCTAGGCATGCTGAGATCTGCAAATATGTCATTAGCCCACCAGGTCGGCACAGAACATCTGCTTCCAAAGGTGATTTAACACAGGTAGGATCCTACTTAGAGATGGGCAGTGTTCCAAACATTTGCTCATAAGTTACTTTTATGAATGGGGAATGTTTTCTACACTGCAGAAGCATTGAAGTGGTTGGGAATTTCCCCGGGAACTCAAGTCTGTCCAATGTACATGTAACTAGCTGAATGAATACGACCACTTTCATCTGACACCCAAATGCTACCTATGGTGTTAGTTAGGTGCGAACATAGCTGTGTTAACTGTGTATTGAGACCACAGTTTCTCCCTCATCCACATAATTCTCTTGACAGTGGCTTGTGAAAAAACAAGGTTCTGTGGGAGCGAAGAATGGGGTAATAAGGTGGTCAGCTATTTCTGAATAGCTATAAAATAATATGTAAAGAGAAGAAGTTAAGTTTTAAACATATAAACGTAGGCTCACCTTCTGGTTTCCATCTGTGTCTCCTGTGTTTTCATGACTGTGAGGAATCTCTGTGAAAACAACTGGAAGGGATGAACTATTGGCTTCTGCTCATGGTTTAAGAAGTTTTAAATGGAGTTGTCTTGCTCCATTGCTGCGGGCTTGTGGTATAGCATAGCAAGGAGATGGGTGGAATTACATTGCTTACTTTAAGACAGCATGGAAGCAGAGAAACCGCAGAGAGGATGGGACAGGAGATAAGATCTGGCTTTCAAAGGCATTCCCTGCAAACTTAATTCCTCCAACCAGGTCCCATCTCCCAACCTTTCCATGAGTTCCCAGTAACTTTTGAATCCGTCAATGGGTTAGTCTACCCTGATGGCTTTGCTTCCTCAGTCCCCACTTGGCACACTGCTCGGATAGGGGACAGAGCCTTCAATACACAAGCTTTATGGAAGACTGCATATTCAAGCTACGAGAGTATCGTAGTAATAATCCTGCAAGACAGAGTTCTAGCTTTTTCCAAGAGAAATGTAGTCTGAGACTTAGAGGTGTCCAGTGGACTCTTCAGGGTCATACAGGAGAAAGCATTAACCCTCTCAGAAAGTCATGTAGCTCACAACTGTGGCTGACTTTTAGGCTGTCCCTTCTCCAGCTTGGCGGGTGGTGGGGATACTGGACTCTGGATTCTATCGCCAGATGGCTCACCTCAGATGAGAGATCTACCCTCCCCTGTAGATACCATAACACTGAGAAAGACACCAGAGCGTTCCCACAGCTTTTAAAGGGCCAGACAGAGGTTTGAAGATCATGGCAGGTCTTGCAGATTGCAGAGGTTTTAGAATAAATGACCACTTTCGTCTTTGGTGATTTCCCAAGGCCACTGAGGCCTGACAATTCTGGCAGGGAAACCAAATTTAAATGAGTCCCCTTTCCAGTCTGCCCAAGGGGTAGCATTAGTCAGAGAGCTAAAGACTTCTCCTTCCTGTTTCCTGTATTTGGAACATGGTGTAGGGAGGTGCGGGAAGAAACATAGCCATCATTTTAAAGGCATTTTGCATCTGCTTGGGACAAAACGAGCAAACAAACGATCTGGCGCTAACCTGGAGCAAATGATGCAGGAATTTAGAAGCAGCATGGGATGGGGGGAAGGGGAGGAGGGGACTCAGCTACAGAGTAGCCGTGGTCCTCAGACCTGTGAGTAGATCCTCTGGAGAAGGGTACTTCTGAGAAATGTTGCAGAAGGGGACAACTCAGAAGAATCTCCTCGTTTGGTGCCACCACTGAGTGCTCCACAGGTCGGGAACCTGGGACTGGGGTGGTGGTGATAAATACCTGGCTTAAGTTTCTAGCTATGGAGTGGAAGACCCCAGGTGAGGGTCATTTCTCTCTGTGTGTTCCGTTGCTTTTCTGCTTAGATCAACAGGGGCTAGAAAGAGGCAAACGAAAAGACGTTGGAGGGAAAACCAGACAGAGCTGGGTTCATGGGCAAGGATCTAGGTTGGAGAGAAGAAAGCTGATGGAGAATATTGTGGGGACCAACTGGGCAAAAGGCCTGGGAGTTGAGTGGATTAAAATTTGGGGGTTTACGTTGGCAATAGGGGACTGTGTGAGAGGCTGCTGTGCTAATGCCTGAGATGACCACAAGGAAGGGTTTACCTGGGCTTGGCAAGATGGATCGTCTGATAAGGGGACCTGCCGCCAAACCTGATGGCCTGGGTTCAATCTTGGGACCCACGTGGTAGAAAGAGAAAACTTGTTCCTGAAAAGTGGCTGTCAACCTCTGCCCTTGAGCTGTGGCATGCACAGGTGTGTGCCCATACAGACACACACACACAGTATAAAGGATTTTCAAAGGGTTAATCTTCCAACCCTCCACTTGATATCACCAGCCCCTGGTATTCACCCAGTGTGGTGATCCGGGGCAAGAACTCGGAGTTTTCTCTACGTTGAAAGACAAAATAAAGTCTCAAACCCAGGAGACCTCTTAGTAGCCAGACAAGAGATTATGACTCCTGGGGCCCAGGGTTGAATTCACATTAGTCAACAACCAGATATTCCCTCCCTATACCCATCTGTCTTGGGCAGGACCGAGAGCTCCTTAAAGAAGCAGTCTTGTCTCTGGGATGCTGATGAGGCCAAAAAGGAAGCAGGAGGATGAGCAGCCTGCTGGGGAGGCCAGGAAGGTGCAAGGATTGGGGCTGGTGTGCTGCTTGTTGCCATTGGTTTGTTGGTGCTACAGGGTCATGGCTCTGGCACCACGGGGGGGGGGGGGAGGACAGTGAAGGTCAAGAAGGTCAAATTGTAAACAGAGTGAAGTGAGATGAATCAATCTGTGCTGACCTATGAGCCAGCCTGCTGATGGAGGGAGGCCTACAAAAGGCTCACAGAAGTGCAGGGCTGCAGGGGATGGTGGCCAGGAAGCTTTGCCTATGTGCACAGCCAGACTCGGTCAGGAATGAGCAGGTGCTGTCCTGGAGTGCCCAGTATGGGTAAGCTGGCAGGGGAAGCCTTTCTCCTACAGCACTAAGAGCTCTGTGAGTTTAAGGTTGAAGTCGTCTCCAGGAGCAAGCCTGCTCATTCTGTGGTCTGTGGTCCCCGGAGAGGAGAGAAGCACATATGTTTGCTCAGGTTGTCATTCTTGGGTTATGTTTGTGGTAAAATAGGTGAGAGACCTACAGAAAACTGTAAAGCCTCATTTGTAGCCATGCTACAGAAGGGAACCCCCACAGGTAGTCCAGGGACTCCCACAGGCCATTTCTTCTATGTGTGTACATTCTAAAACAAGGTTCATGTTTTGTTATGCTTACATATGATAGTCTTGTTTTACCTAAGAGTACAGTATGGGCCTTCTTCTACCCTTCAGTATAGCTCTACAGCATCTTTAAACAGGAGTCTTGTACCCTTCAGTTCTTGGGTTCCTGTGTACATCGAAGTGATTCTCTATTGCATATTTTAATCAGCTGCAAATTTAGACCATTAAAGTGGTCATTGTATCAGACATCTTTGTTTATCAATAATCTCTAAAAAAAAAAAACAGTTTTAATTATTTTCTTAATCTGTTTTTGTTCTCTCTTTGTTTAACAATAATCTCTAAAAAAAAAAGTTTTAATTATTTTCTTAATCTATTTTTGTTCTCTCTTTATTTCTTTCCTTCTTTCTTCTTTTCTTTTCTTTCTTTCTTTTTGAGAAAAGCAGCTCACCATGACCACGGCAACTCTTATAAAGGAAAACATTTAATTGGGGCTGGCTTACAGTTTCAGAGGTTTAGTCCATTATCATCATGATGAAAAGCATGGCAGTGTGCAGGTAGACGTGGGGCTGGAGGAGCTGAGAGTTCTACATCTTGATCCGCAGGCAGCAGGAGATCATGTGCCATAGTGGGCTTGAGCACAGGAGACCTTGAAGCCCACCCCAGTGACACACTTTCCCAACAAGGCCTCACCTCCTAATACTACTCCCTAAGAGCCAAGCATTCACACACACACACAAGGCTATGAGGGCCATTCCTATTCAAACCACCACACTAAGTATGCTAGGCTACCTCAGAATTCACGGTTCTTCCTGTCTCAGCCTCTGAGTGCTGAGACTCTGTGAATGCATCACCCCCCACCCCTCGTCATTTTAAGATACTTTCTTAGATATGGAGTCATCGTTCCATGGGTTCTTGCTACACACTGGTCAACTACCTCCCTTTCTTCTGCTCTTCGTTTGCCCCGCTGCTAGAATGCTGGGCTAACGTACACCTCTGTTCATCAGTGACTTCACCCATCCTACACTCTTGCCAATGCTGTGTTATATATTCTTTCCAGGGGAAAGGCTGCCTTACCAGATTTAGGCTCAGCTCTCTGACAACATAAGCTTCAAACACTGAGGCTAATTTATTCGTGTCTATTGAAAGAGCTTAGTAGATTCACCCATAGGGAGAGCCAGAGCCTGGACAAAGAAAGCCGAATTTGATCAGGCAGCCATAGATACCAGGCAGGGAGAGAGGGACCTATGTGGTAGAAGGTACTTACTTCATCATTTTCCAAAGCTCAGCATAGCGAGCTGCCAGGCAAAACCCTTCCTCCCAGAGCTCTTGCTTAGGAATGCTTCCTGGCTGATCAGGAAATGAGAGAACAAAGTGAGACCACACAAAGGCAGGCTTAGCGCAGTGGAAGGCCAGCCATGTGCAAAGTCCCTGACGCTAAGCAGAAATGAAAACCTTAATGGCGAGACACCCAAAGAAAATGTATTCCATATGCACCAGCTTGCTGGCAAGGGAAGAATGCAAATGTAGTTGGGGATTATCCAGAAGGAACAGGCACATGCTATCAGACACTTGGGGCTGGCTTTCCACATCTTGGTGCTAGTTTTGGCTGATGGTACTTGAGGCATTAAGTATGAGATGGGCTTACCCACACTACAGCCATTTAAAATAATGGCAAGAGCCACACTACATTGGTCAAAGGTCTCTAGGGGTGGAATGTCTACTAACCATGCAATGAGGTAATCACCATGATGTGTATTCATCTCATAGATGAGACAATGGATGTGTTATGAGATTGAATAAAGGACCTGCTTATTCAGAGTGGGAAATCTAGTTCTTACATCAGTCCTATCTGGTCCAGGACCTGCATTTTTTCCACACCAATATCTGGGTGAGGCCTGATGTCCCGATTTTTTGGAGGCTGAGAAAGAGATGAGGAATACTTAAAACCCCCGGCGCCAGAAAGACTAGGCCTAGCAGCCACGCTGAAGTTGGCTGCACTGGCTGAATAGACAGTGATAGACTTACATGCTTCACTGTATGCTTCCATGGTCTTGGTGAAACAGCCAACATACAAGTGAGGGTGGCTCAGGGTAGAAATGGCCACCAGGGCCCTCCGTATGCGCCTCCTTGTGGCTGGTGATCTTAATCTTTTTGGATAGGACATTCCCAGAAATCATATTGTTGGTGGTAGGTGGTTGGGGATGTGACCCTTATGTTCTCCCCCGTGGAGGCCAGATAACAAGGCCCCGGGGGGCAACTTCACAGTAGTGCAGCTTTTATCAGTCTTCATGAGACTCCTGGTTATGGCTAGAAGAACTGATCACCCACTTTCCTTCCTTCCTTCCTTCCTTCCTTCCTTCCTTCCTTCCTTCCTTCCTTCCTTCCTCCACCCTTCTCTATCTCTCTGTCTGTCTCTGTCTCTGTCTCTGTCTGTCTGTCTGTCTGTCTGTCTATCTGTCTGGCGGTCTCTTTCCTTCTGCATGTGGGTGCTTGTAAGTCTCAGGTGGGTGTTCCTCAGGACTCATCCACCCTGGATTTTTGTTTGTTTGTTTTTTGTTTTTGTTATTTTTGTTTTGATCTCTCATTAAGATCTGGGGTTCCCTGACTAGGCTAGACTGGCTGGTCCGCGTGCCTTCAGCGTAGTCCAGCCTTCCAGTGCTAGGGCCACAGTTCATGCTACCATCCCCAGCTCTTTTAACTTCAAGGCTAGGGACTGAATCCAGGTTCCCATCCTAGCATAACAATACAGATGGGGCTATCTCCCTGTCTTGCTTTTTTTCCATTTCTGAATACTTTGTTTGAATTCTCAGGTTAGCATACACTGTAATGGATTTCCTTAAGCTCTCTTCTTACATGTGTGTTCATTTCTGGCCCCCTGAAGATGTTTGGCTTGCCTTTAAGGAGGTGACAGGGGTTGGGGGTAGGGGGAGAAGAAGGAACAGAGAAGGGAAGAAATTTATCCAGAATCTCTGGGAGACCTAAAAGGTTGGCAGCACCCAGGCAAACCCTCACTTCCCCTCTCGTTAGAGTCTGCTCAAGTCCCTAACTTTCTCCCACCGAAACAGGCGTTTTGCTGACCAAGGAGAATTATAGTGCTGACTTGCTGTTTTGCTGGAAAAACACTGGACAGACAAGAATAGGATTTTTTTTTTTCTATTTAAAAAACAAAACAAGACAAAAACCGGAGGCACAAAGCTTTTAACTTAAGTGCTGGGGATTGACTGCATTGAGCAAAATGGAGAAGGACTGTTGTCTACCTAAGACACTCCAGCTTCTCTAGTCTGGGGACTAGAAACTGATTCATCTCACACTGTCCCCAGACTCTGAGGCTCCAAGGGCGTGGCATGCAGGGAGGGTGATGATGTAGTTTTTATTGAGTCCATTTATATGGGAGGCGAGAGCATGATGAAGTGCTGGGTGACTATTCTGCTTAGATCTCTGGACGTTGGAGTACTGTGCCCATTTTGCAGATGGGGACACCGGAACTTAATGAGGTGTGGCACATATATATGACCACACATTTCACAAGGGATGGTTA
The DNA here is from genome assembly GCF_900095145.1 of Mus pahari. Lineage (NCBI taxonomy): Eukaryota > Metazoa > Chordata > Mammalia > Rodentia > Muridae > Mus > Mus pahari. The sequence goes on along the minus strand of NC_034599.1, from coordinate 42,428,861 downwards.
GAGCTGGGGCTCAATCCAGACCAGGATCCATGTTCTCCACCTCTAGCGTCTGTCATCCCACTTCTCATGGATCAAAGGCATATGCTTGCTGAGATGTAGCACTCAGAAAGTGGGGGCAGGTGGTTCAGGAACATTCAAGGTCATTCATCTTTTTCTATGTGTTGAATTTGGGGTAGCTTACATTAACTCAATGAATAAAATAAAAAATTTAAAGGCTGAATGCTCCAGGGATATATATATATATATATATATATATATATATATATATATATATATGAATATATATGATAATATATACCCTTTCATTAAGAATTGCAAATAAATGCTGATGACAGGGCCTCTGGGAGTGTTTCCAAGTCAGCCTTGTATGATTACAAAGGATCAATAGGACCAAACCAAATGGCCTGTTTATTTTCTAGCCTGTCCATGAATAGGAAGAAGCAGGCCAGAGAGAGATCTGTGGGCAAAGGTACGGCATGGGATTGTCTGCTACCTCTCCCCACCACAGTCACTCTTTGCTCTTAAAAAATGAACAGTCTCAAGGGAGGTTCCTCAGAGTGGGGGACAGCACCCCACCCCACCCCCTATTAGCCTGTAAGTAGGTTTGAGAGGAAAATCCTTGTTTGGCTGAAGGAGGAAGAACCATGACAACACGCTGGGCTTTAGAAATGTAAGTATCCACACAGTTAGATGGATGAGGATGGTGGAGAGATGCCAGCGGAAGCCTGGATGTGTGTGAGTCTGGCAGACAGAGATGGATGGGAAGACACAGAGAGTGGGAGAAGAGAAGAAAAAGCCACAGGCATGGGGGGAAGGGAAGCTGGGGAGTAGCTGAGCCTGACATGACATTCAAGGGGAATAGGGGATCCCTCTGACTCCGTCTGTCACTGGGGGTAAGGAGATCATCTTAAGTAGCCCTGGATGCATAACACAGACGGATGCTTGCAAGCATGCTCAAAAGCTGCCTGGAGTAGACATGACTCAAGCCAGGCAGTGAGTTCCCTCATCACTTGGGAATTTGTTAGGAAAACACAGTCTTAGGTCCTCCCCAAGTCCCACTGAGTCAACAGCTCTGGTCCCAGGCCAATGTTTTGCTTCTACAAACCCTTAGACAGTTTGACTGCATGCCATGGTTTAAGAACAACCGGAACAGGAATGGGGAGGAGGAGGTCAGATCAAGACTGGAGAATTTTAGAATCTGGCTTATGGTGTTGAGGAGATAAAAAGACAAAGGACTCAGATTTTTGCTCTGATGTGAAGAGGACATAACATATAGAGAGTCTGGAGGTCTACCAGATGGTGTGAGGAGCTGCCTAAAATCCTGGATGGGACAAGGCAGGGCATGCAGGAAGCAAGAACAGTTTACCTGAGAGCCAGTGAGCAGCCCAAGAACTAAACATCTCCTTAAAGGGTTTATGAGTGATGTTGGTGACACTGGGGCGCTGGGTATGATAGAGAGTGGGGACTCAATGGGCTTGGAGAGAGATCCCTTCTCCCGTTCATTCCCCTTCTCACCGAGTGAATTCAACCGAGGCTAACATGCCCAGAGTGTCTTCTGGTTGTTGCTCTTTTTTGTCTTCCCTCACCTATGGAGGCTTGAGAGCCTCTCCCCCCCCCCCCCCTTCTCCCTTTCCCTCTCCCTCTCCCTCTCCCTCTCCCTCTCCCTCTCCCTCTCCCTCTCCCTCTCCCTCTCCCTCTCCCTCTCCCTCTCCCTCTCCCTCTCCCTCTCCCTCTCCCTCTCTCTCTCCCTCTCTCTCTTTTCTGGTTGTCAAGCTCTTAGGAAATAAGCTTGGGCACCACACAGAATGTCCAGGCTTGGAGTGATATACCATAACCATAGAACTACATTGCTACCCATGAGAGTAGATGGAGTCTGCTGGAGGTGAGGTGCTTTACTTACTACTGAGCCTGGAAAGAGATGGAAGGACTGACAGCCGATGGCTGTCTTTCTTAAGGAGCTAATAAATGCCCAGACAAGCAAACACAGCAGACTCTGAACACCCCACTCTCAGCCATGCTCAGCAGCAGAGGGTCTGGGCTCTAGGTACTGTACACCTATCACTTGTCGGTACAAACACTTTAAAATCATCTTACTTCTGCAAATGTAAAAATAACCATTAAGGTGCTTATAGTTTTGAAAATGTTCAATTTGGGCCTTTTTTAAATGTAGATTCAAATCTGCTCTGGGGATCTGCTTGAAGAAAAAGCACTTTGTATAACTTTCCATTTGGCTTAGCGCGCAGACCACCTGCAGGCCTCTTAGGGGACCCCACTTGGAGACCCACTGTGTTAGCAGCCAGCCTGGGTAGAGGGAAATAGCTGCTGTTCTTCTCAATGCTTCGGGAGGAACTGGCTAATGAATCGAAGGGGGATTAAAACACCCTACACCCAGTTGAAAGCAATCTCCATTAGTGTAGCACACGCAACACAACCATGAATTAGTGTGTTGATTGGAGGAGACAAGCCATAAATTTCTCCTATTAAACTCCTTGACTCAGAATATCAGGCAGAGACTAATGACTTAAAAATAATACATGCAAATGTCATTGGCATACAGATGACCTGGGGTCTGGTCCCAGCAGTGGCAGGCAGTCAAACTTATGACTTAGAGCAAAGAATCCATTTAGGAATTGGGGCAGAATGCATAGCTCCGTGTAGATAACAGGAATATTTTTATGTTTTCTCAAAGAGCGGATACTCCAGAGAAGTGAGAGGGAGTGAAATAAAGGACATCAAGAAGCCCCCTGCCCCCAGTAGAGAGTATTGATGCTGTCTGCTCTGGGTTAATCAGGATTTCTCTAGGGAAGTCCAGGGATGAAGGTAGTGAGCCCAGCCTGAAATCTCCCCTTAGCCCCGCGCTTAAATACTTCTCCGTTGTCTTTCTGCATTGGCAGCTGAGAATAATTGCCTCCCCTTAACCTGTTCTAACCAGACCCTTCCCCAGCATCAAACTCTAGAGTGGCCTTCTTTCCAACTCAGCCTCCAGCCAACCCACTGTCACAATTCCTCAGGGTGGAGCCATGTTGACTCCAGAATCCTGTCAGGTGTGCCTTTGTGGAAATGAAAGTTGAGTATAGGTAGACCTACCTATTCTCTCTGACAGCAGAGACTTTATTTTCCTGGTAGGAATCCTGACTGTTTTTTTCATGTAAGTCTCTCCTTTGGCGCTATCCTATACCTACCTCAGCATCTGAGATCCCTAGCAACTCGGGTAGGATCTACATTGAATCCATCACTAAGTGAGGTTCCAGGGCTATTCCTGGCACTACCTGCTGGAGACAGGAGTGGACAAAGGCCTTAGGGACTCTGGGTTCAGGCTAGAGAGAAAAGAGATTCCTTATGGTCACGCCTGTATGAATGACGTCTGGTTCTTGGAGGATGGGGTCCTGCTTCCTGGATTCTGCTCTTGCCATTTGTCAGGCTACCCCGAGTCATTCCATCCTGGGACACCCTCCAGAGTGCCCTACCAAGTTTGCTTTGGAGGACAGTCACCAAATGGCAGGATGTCAGCATTGTCCCTTGTGAGACTCACCATGGTTTATACTTACCTCTGCTTATGCCAATCCTCTCAGGGTGGAGCTGGGTTCCCCATTAGTTCAAAGGAACTGGGAGAACCCATATCCAAGGGCCTGGGGCCTGGAGCCTGACCCGGAAGGAGACATTCCTACTCCATAAGCCCCAGCTCTCCGAGGCCTCATGCTGGAGAACAGAGCATCAAACACAGACCGGGAGGTGCTGGAGGGCTCATTTCGTCTCTTTCCTTCCTCTCCACCCCCTCCCCATTTTTATTATTATTATTTTTTATTAACAAGGATGAAAGTAAATGTGAACTCGAAACAATAAGGCATGGAAAATCACAGAAATAACTTAATTAAGTTTTTAAAGATTTCCATGCTTGAATAAATTAGCCTTCCTGCAAATGTCACAACATTCAGGAAAAAAAAATCGTAATCAATGGAGCACAATGCTCTCCTGCTCTTTATTTAAAGGAAGGCTCCATTGGTGCGGTTCCTTTTACCCCCGGCTCCTCCCCAGCAGCTGCTGCTCCTTGGTCCCCTGGCTTCAGGCAAGGGCACAGACTCTCGAATCAGCATATTCCATTCTGACTGCTGGGAAAGAAGGAAGATGGAGGATGGTGGGTGGGGGCGGGGCTGGGAGGCGCCCCCAGGGAGACTTTCTCTGTGTGCTTGTCTTAGTCCTGGCTATCTTTGTTTGTTTGTTTTGTTTTGTTTTGATTTGATTTGCTTTTTTTTTTTTTTTTTTTTTTTGAGGCAGGGTTTCTCCGTGTAGCCCTGGCTGTCCTGGAACTCACTTTGTAGACCAGGCCGGCCTCGAACTCAGAAATCCGCCTGCCTCTGCCTCCTGAGTGCTGGGATTAAAGGCGTGCGCCACCACTCCCGGCTCCTTGGCTATCTTTTCCAAGGTAGCAAAGGCAAACCTCTCTTTAGAGTTTGAGAGTGTCTCCTAGACTGAGGAAGATCCCCGCCTCCAAGCCAAGAGGGAGCATGATGGAAATTCGAAGGGACTCTGAAGGGACTCGGAAAGGCAAGGGGATAAGGGCACCTGTCACACCCTCTTGGTTCCCCTTTCCAGGCCTTTCCTCATAACAGGGGCTGCCAGAGATTGGAAGGTCCCAGAAATAGGCAGGAGAGGATGATGGGGAAGGGAGAGGGCCCTGATGTCCAGCTTGACCCTCCTGCCTGCAGCTTCACGGATGGGTCTCCATGGCCTTCAAGGCAAGAGGGCTAGGCTAATGAGTCTAGCCGCTGATGATTTGAACAGCAAGTGACGTCATGCTGGCTGCCCGGCCCTGCTATAATGCAGCTGTCAGGGCCCCATGGGGAAAACTTGGGGAGAAATACGAGAAGCCTAAAAAGCAGCAAAAGGCCCAGTCAAGTGAAGGGAAATGGAATTACAGTAATGCTGAAAGCCAGCACACTGGAGAATTAAAACGCTTTGTTTTGGAACCAGATTCTACTCGACCCAAGTTATTAAATTATTTATTGTTTGCCTCTCCAGTAATGGGAGAGATTGATGGTGTGTGTGTGGGATCAGGCAGGGCAGAAACTGCTTTAATTATCAGGTACATTTGGGGGCCACCCTGGGTCTAGGCTGGTGCCCCCTGATGCTTGGGGTGGAGTGGTAATGTGATTGATGGTCAGAGCTTAATTAGATCCGTCCGATGCATTCATGGTAGTAACCTGAGAGGAGCCCTGTCTTGATCCTCCGGACTCGCTGTGAAAGACTGTTTCTCTAGGATGTTTCATGACCTTAAGTAGTTTTGCTTGTGTGGCATGGCTTGATGTTAGGTAGCAATCTCCAGGGCCCAAGGAGCTCTCGGGCTGCCATCCCACTGGATAGGGGGTGAAGACGATTAAGGATCTTGATAGAAGATGGGGTAGGGTCAAAATACGGACGAGTCCCACACAGCGCGTTTATCTTGGCCACTGCTCATCCTTTGGCACTGTTGGGAAAGCAGGGCAAAGATGACGACACATTTCACAGAAGAGGGATGGAGGCTTGGAACTTTGCCTGAGCCTTCCAGTGGATGAGTGGCAGGTTCCCCTTGGCTTGGCTCCCGAGCCTAACCTTAATGTCTTTGCTATTGTACTTCATGGCTTCAGGGAGAAAGCAAGACAGAAGGCGGGGAAGTGAGGTTGCGAAGACTTTGGCTCTCCTCTGATAGTTAACAAAAGTCTAGTCTTTCTGTAGGTGTGGACCGGCTCCTAATCAGCTAGTCTCGGCTGGAAAGGAGCCGTTCGAAGCTGCCTGTTGATTGATGGATGGATTAATTCAAGGTGGCTTAAGGAGAGGGACCATCCTTTTAATCCCGAATCTCAGGATGAGCTGCTTTATGATCCAGATCCAGGGGGCTCTCAAAAACCAGGATCAGAGAGTGGAAGGGTACCTGGGCTCCTCGTCCTGGCTCTTCCTAAAGTCTAATGGGTTGTCAGTGCAAGGGACCAGTGATCTGATCCTTGGTTTCTGGCCTGACTTCACAAGGAGTGACAATAAGGAAATCACCCTCGAAGTCAGCCTAGTACCCTGCCTGCGGAGTCCTGAGACTCACAGTGTTAGCCGCTGTGTGTCCCCCAGTCAGGAGTGCCAGGGAAGCTGATTGCTACTGCCACAGGGACTGGAAGCAAAGGTCTGGGTGGAACACTTTGCCTCCTCAATTACTGCTGCACTTCCTTTTCCTGCAGATTTGGGGACTCTTCTGTTAATAATGACCTTTTTGGATTTATGCCCAGGACTTAGAGATATTATCTTCGGATCCAGGTAATGAGGTCGCAACTGATCCTGAACAAATGGAGGAAGTTATTTAATAATTACAACGCGCTGTCTGAGGGGGGCCTTTCATTTGTCGGGATGAGAGGCATCTGTTTATCCTCACTCTCATGCGGAAGACTGTGATATTTCGGGGTTAATTCTGGATGGGATCCATTTTGCGTTCCGCCTTTGTTGTCTTGTCTTGGCTTTGACTTGTTTGAAGGTCCTGCTGTGTTCGCCATGAGAGGTTGCTACAGTAGAAGGAACATTAGTGGAAACCAGGTTAGAAGGCCGGAAATACCCCTTTCCCTTAGTCTGAGGTGTAATCAGCTTCAGGGCCCATAGATGATGCTGGCAAGGGAGGTTGGAAGTGGCTGGAGACCTAATTTTTGGTTCTTGAGATAGGATCTCAGTAGATAGACCAAGCTAGCCCAGAACTAGTCATTCTCCTGATGTTTCATGTATTTACTCATTTATTTATATATGGCCCTACTGTATACCCCAGGTTGGCCTGCAACCTCTAATTCTTCTGCCTGAAACTCAGAGTGCTGGGATACAGGCATGTGTCATCATAGACTGGGATACAGGCACGTGTCATCATAGACTGGGATACAGGCACGTGTCATCATAGACTGGGATACAG
>NC_034599.1:42403396-42421563 GCF_900095145.1 Mus pahari | reverse complement strand
CACGTGTCATCATAGACTGGGATACAGGCACGTGTCATCATAGACTGGGATACAGACACGTGTCATCATAGACTGGGATACAGGTATGTGTCATCATAGACTGTGGAGGCAGAACATCTTTATATTATATCAATATTTCATACCATGTATTTTGATCACATTCTTTGTTCTTTCCCCTCCTCCAAATCCTCCCAGATCCTCCCCCAATTTAGAGGGGAAATTGGCAAATTCCATGTAGATTATGCAAAGGATGTAGACAGGAGTTCAACTGGCTTTCTTTTCTCTTTTTCTTTGCTTGCTTGCTTCCTCTCTCCCTCCTTCCCTTCTCCCCTCCCTCCCTCTCTGCTCCTTCCTTTCCTCCCTCCTCCTTCCCTCCCTCCCTCTCTGCTCCTTCCTTTCCTCCCTCCTCCTTCCCTCCCTCCCTCTCTGCTCCTTCCTTTCCTCCTCCCTCCCTCCCTCCCTCCCTTCCTTCCTTCCTTCCTTCCTTCCTTCCTTCCTTCCTTCCTTCCTTCCTTCCTTCCTTCCTTCGAGTGCAACAAGATAGAAGCATACAAGACCTGGTCCCCAGAGAAGACACTGCATCCCTTACCCTGAAGAGTGTGAGGGGTAGATGGGGCAGTGCAATCTAGGGCTCAGGAAAGCTCTTTGCTATTCCCTGGGGAGGCCCTATTACTCTCCAGGGTCTGGGAGAAAGGAATGGTAAGGCTCAAGGCACAGCAGGGCAGGCAGCTTGATATGAGTTACACAGAAAACCTTGCCCTGTCAGGGGCAGGACCCCAAGTTATCTCTTTAACCTGTTTCTGTGTACTTTTAAAAACTCCCCTGATCTATGACCATTGTGTCTCTGCTTATACATCAGGGGACAGTGATGTGACAGAAGGGGGTGGGGAGAAAGATGAAGGTGCATATGGTCCTTTAACTTTTGTCTGCTGGTTGTCCTTTTCTGTCCTTGTCATGGGTTTGTATCTGTCTTCTGTCCTGGAGCAGTTCTCAGGATTTGGAGCAGATTTACCACAGCGGTCCTGGGTCTTCTGGTGAAATGTTCCGATCGCGTATGTGTGTTTTGGAGACTGTCCACCCAGATTCTTTGTCTTCTCCCTTCAGCCTTCTTCTTTTCAATACCATGTTTTCTGGATCCTGAAGAGAGAATTGCACCCAATATTACTCAAGTCTGGCTTCATGACTGAGACTTAGTCTGGTCCAACTTCTTTCTTTCTTTTCTTTTTTTATTTCCAGTCTGCATTGTTTCACCAGTGCAGCCTCAGTAAGGAAATTATTATTCTTGTTATTTATTTAGTTTTGAAAAGTATGTAATTGGCAGGAGACCAGACATCTGACAGGAGAGATATAAAAGAAGATGTATCCCTCATGGCCAGGGAGGTTCTCCTGGCAGGGCTCACCCCACTGCTTGGAGCCATTCATTCCTCTGGGATGAGCAGAGAAATCGGAGCTGAGGAGGGTTGGCCTGAGAGAAGAGCTGCTCCGCGGTTAGAAGGGAGACATGAGTTGGCACAGTCCTCTGAATGTTATCCTGCTGACCTCGGCGCCATGGAGGATGGCAGGGGGAGAAGGACCTGCCCATCATACTGTGTCTCTGGGTTACGGTCTCAGAAAATGATTTATCCACACGTTTATAACGTGAATCATGTACGTAGCCAGTTCCTCACCTGGCTTTCTTAGGAGGCCACAAGGGTACAGCTCCCTCTCTGTGGGGTGATCTTGAAACCACAGCGCCTAGCACTGTGGAGGGACTCAGGGAACTCCACTGGGGAAAGACAAATCCCCGGTGGGTGCCTCACCGCTGTGGCTCTGGGCTACTGCTGACAGGCGTCACCCTCAGTCTCTCTGGGAGCTTCTGTTACAGAGATGTTTAGCTGCAGATGGCTTTCCAACCACTGTCCCAAGCCTTCCATTATCCAGCCAAGTGAGAGAGAGAGACAGAGACAGAGACAGACAGAGAGACAGAGACAGACAGAGAGACAGAGACAGAGACAGAAGGATCTAAGATCATAAAGTGATGAGGACTGAAGAGGGACTTGAGAAATCAGCCTTGGTTTTCTGAGAGAAAAGACTCTCTTCCTCTCTCCTCTGATTCCCCCCACTCACCCCTTAGTTCCTTTCCACCATCCCAGGTCTAAAAAGCAATTTTGGTGCACCCCCCCCCTCAGCTTTTTCCCCAACATCTCTGTCACCATCTGGAAAAGCTCGGGTAGGTGGATAAAAAGATCTCCTCTTGAAGCAGAGACATCACAGCTCAGGGCCCATCCTGCACTGGCCTCCACTGTGTACCCCACGAGAGCCCATATTCCTGTTGCCCATTCAAATCGTCTCCTTGAGAATTCCATTCGGGAGATCTATCTGCCCATCTTCCCTTCTAGGCTTGGAATGGGCCTGAGGCGCCATTAGTCTTTGGTGGGGACATCCCTTCACCTGTGCAGGGAGAATCCTTAGGTGGAGCGGATCCTGGGGAGTGATGCCGAGGGGCTAGGGATTTATTTATTTATTTATTTTATTTATTTAGGCTCACACTTCATCATGTCCCCTACAATGCTTGAGGTTGCAGAGGCATTGGGGGTCACTGGTTTGTCCCCAGAATGTCATTATCCAGTAGAGGGGACTCAGCAGTGAAGTCTCTGAAAGATCATCGAGCAGACTCCAGGGTGTCTAAGGTGGCGGCACTTTTCCCTCAAGAGTACAACGTTGTACCCTCCTTGTACTCTCCGCACTGGGATCTTTGCCTCCTTCCCCCAATCTGACTGATGGTGAGCTGAGGTGAGCCCCTCTGGACCCCGTGATCAGCCTTCCCGGCACTCCACACCTGAGCACACAGGCACCGCCCAACTTTGAACTTCCCTCCTGTCTGGGGACTGAAGCCAAAGCCTCTTACAAAACTGTCTTCTGAGGGCCCCTTGGCTGTCCTGTTTGTAAAGCCCTTCACAGCCAGCCTTGCCTTTCATTTCCTTAATCTTAAATTGCATCAAAAAGGGAGAGATTAGAGGTAAAACCTCAATAAAGGACTGAACAAAAGCCTGCTCCCCCATTGGAATCTCACACCTAGCTTTGCCTTTTTCTCCTCCCTCTTGTCTGACAAACCCAGTGTATGAACCTCTTTTCCTTTTTTTTTTTTCCCCTTTCTAAAACTTAGATTAAAACACTATTTAGAAAAGGCCCATAAGTTTGAAGTCACCTCTGGTTCATACATTAAACATCAAATGTACATTAACTGTGAATTATGGTCATGAAAAGTAAATCCTTTAATGCCATTTCCTGTGTTCCACTGCTAAGCTTAGCATTAATGGCCTCTTTGCCACTCAGGGAAGGATGGGCTCCTTATTTTCCAGCTCTTGCCACCATGGAGGCTCCCTCTTGGTGCAACTGTAAACACACAGCCATGTGAAAAGATTGCAGGGGTGGTTAAGCTAAGCACACCCACCTAGGTGGGACCAGCCATTTTACCGGCAATGGGCTGGGGGTCATGCCCTGGACCGCTCCCCCCACCCTCCATCCCATAAGCTCTTTTTATCCAAGAAAGCTCGGCTGATTGTTTGCAATAGTGGGTCCTGAGGAACCTTAGTTGTTAGGAAAGTGCCTAACTGGTTTCTAGACCGAGCTGTTGATCACAAGACCTGAAGACAGAGAAGCAAGCTGGCTGGATGGCCATGGGTGAATGCTGAGCTCTTGTACAGCACAGGCATCTCTCTTCACCCCGTGCCAGGTCGAGCGTCAATGGGCAAGGGCGATAAACACCCAGAACGTACAATCTCTGAGAAGGACCCCCTTCCTTTAATGGGTTGGGAGCTCGCGCTTGGTGGAGCCAAGATGCAAAATTACATACAAAGGCGTTAGCTACAAACTGTCTGTTCTGAAGTCTGGGATGTCAGAAGCCCAGACAGGTGCTGTGGGACAAGCCACAGCAGGTTTGGAGACAAAACTCAGAGAGTTAGAGTGAATCACTTCTTCCATGTGGGTTAGGAGTCCACAGTAGATACCGCAGAGATAATGAGGGGGAAGTGCTGTAAAAGGCCCGGCATTACACTGCAGCGTTTATGCACCTTTAAAGCTTGCAGTAAATTACACAAGTTATTTAAATACATTCTTTAATATTTATGCTTTGTTGTTTTAATAAAGACTTCTATTTTTAAATAAAAATGCATAATTAAGTGGAACAGAATATTTCTCCTCTTTGACGTGCCTAATCATTCCTCTGGGAGGCTACAGTTGTTTAGATGAAGAAGTTCAGACCTACCTTCCTCTGTGCAGCACCCAGTAGGTGCCGTGTGAATGTCCAGTGAGTAGCCTGGCTGTGTGTTATGTTCTGTTTTGGTGAGGTGGAGGGAAGGTGAACCGGGGAGGGAGTAGAGGACAGGGGAGGAGGGAAGCTTGGCTCTAATGGAGCTTGAAACACAATAAGGGAGGCAGACATTTGTTACGGAAATGAGTGTGGCTTCCCGGGGAGATCAGGAGACCTGGGAGTATTGCTGATGCCAGTGGATGACAAAGGAACTCAAGCAGGGTGGAAACCTAGGAAGAGAAGGGAAGGCAGGCATCCCTGAGGATGCAATGATTACATTTGGATCTAAGAGCTATGTAGGAAATTGATGGAGAGAAGAGGACTATAGGGGCCCACCCAGGCTGCATATTCTGTGCAAACCAAAAGCAAATGGTAGCAGGAAGTCCTGTGTGCGTGGGCGACTTTGAAGAAGGCATGTGACTTGCCTGGTGACTATGCAGATCTTGCCAGGGTTGGGCTGGAACAGCCTTGAGCCAGGGTCCATGAGACACTGTATCAGAATAAAGGAAAGCCCGCCTTTTCCCAGTTGGGCTGTCCAGAAGGGAGGGACAGCTCTATCAAGTCCCTTTAAAGTTGCCTAAGTGCTCATGTGACACTATGGCTGGAGGATGCCAAGGCAGGGGGTAGGTGAAGGCTGTCCAGGCTAGGAAGTTTCCAGGGCCAGACACTCAGGACTGGGAGCCAGCCTTAATGGCTCAGGCCTTTATCCCGAGAAGAATGAGATGCTAATGAAGAGCTCTAAGTGTTTTCCTGTACCAGGAATGGATTTACCTTTTGAGAAAGATCACCCTGGTTGCAGTGTGGGAAATTGATTATTGGGGCATTAGGGTAAAAGCAGATGCAGTTTGAGGGTAGAGATTGTATTTGGTTTTGGGCTATAGTCTGATGTATCTTTCCTAATAGAATGTCAGGTAGGCTTGGATAGGCTAGAATATAAGAGGTGACTGTATATGTATGCCCACATGTTTATGTATGTGTCCATATGTTTGTGGATATATGTGCACATATATGCTTGTGAATGTATAGGCCAGAGAGTGACACTGGGTGCCTTCCTCAATCACCTAGCACCTTATTTTCTGAGGCAGGGTCTCTCACTGGACATGGAGCTCACTGATTTGGCGAGACTGGCTGGGCAGTGAGCCCCCGGGATCCTCCTGTGTCTGCCTCCCCAGTGACCGAGATTACAGGCTCATGCTGTTAGGTCTGACTTTGTATATGGGTGCTGGGGATTCAGGCTCAGACCCTGTTGCTTACACACCTACTACTTTGCTGACTGAGCCATCTCTCCCAGCCCAGTAGTTGGTGTTCAGCTGTAATCTGCAGGCCCTGGCTTCAGGGTATGTAGTGATTTCATCAATGGGTCAGTAGGGAAATAGAAGGACATAATGGGGTCCACTCTGGTACCAAGGCTGGCTCTCAAGCGACAGTGTCCTGTAGCCAATTTAGCTGACTTAGCTCAGCCTGGGGAGACACCGGTGAAGGCCACTGTCACAGAAGGTTGTGCTGACATATTGCTTCTCCTGTTGCAGGTGGTGTTAGGGTGTTAGGCATTTGGAAATGATCCTAGCCAGGAACCGAGGAAGACGCGAACATTGCTATAGTGTTCAGTCTGTGTGGGGAAGACTAGGTGTGATAGATGTGTTGGGAGGTTCTAAAACGATCAGGTGTTTCAGACAGACTGGTAATGCAGAAACAGACTCGAGGGCAAATCTAACTCTGGAAGACAAGTGAGCACAGTGAAGAAGACCGAGTGGGCCTCTGTGAGACGCTGGGCTTCAGCCTTTGGCCCACTGGCTGCTTAGCTTAAAGAACAAAACTAATTATGGTATTTCAATGACATGTGGGTTTGGACTTCCACTAAATGCAGAGCTTTGATGGTGACAGGATTGGAAAGGACATGGGTTTGAGTCTGTGGGCTGACAGTCTTTGTTACTCGTGAGCGCTCTAGGACTGAAGACAAGAGAGGTTCACAACCATCAAACCTGCAGTTGACTACAGAGTCACATATTAGAACGAACACTGTAATATCTCTCAGGCTAGTAAACTGGGTTATTTAGTGCCCTGGTTCTCAACCTGTGGGTCATGACCCCCTTTTGAGGGTCAAATGAGCCTTTCACAGGGGTCACCTAAGACCATTGGGAAACACAGATATTTGCATTACAGTTCATGTCAGTAACAAAATGACAGTAATGAAATAGCAACAAAAATAATTTTATGGTTGGGGATCACTGCATGAGGAACTGTGTTAAAGGCTTGCAACTATAGGAAGGTTGAGAATAACTGCTCTAGTGGTTCTACTGCTCTATGGGAAGGAGAAAAGGGGAGATCCCTCCCTCCCTCCCTCCCTCCCTCCCTCCCTCCCTCCCTCCTGATCCTAGGTCTCCTCCCTTTCTCTCCCCCCTCCCCATTCCCTCCCTGCCTCTTTTTCATCACTTTCATCCCCTCCCTCCCTTTTCTTTTTCTTTCTTTGACCAAGCTAAGATACATTTTTACCACAGTAAAGAAAGCTTAAGGGTCATCTAATATTGAGTACAAAATGCCCAGAAGTAGGGGCTTAATGCAGTTGGTCCAGCCTTTCATCAGGTAGAGCTTAAACCAAGCTTGCTACTGTTGATAATACTGTTGGATCCTCTCCTAAACATTTGAAAATGGGTCAGCGAATTTAATCATCACCATAAAATCACAGTACCTCTGGGATTCTGTTGTTATTAACCACAATTTGCAGGAAAGAAACTGACACACAGCGGCGTGGTAAAGCAGCTTTACCTAAGCAAACTAGAGTCACATCCAGTCTACCCTAGACGTTCCTGCTGAACGTCCTAACTTACTGAACCCAAACCAATGAGGAACCTTTGAGTTCCTAAGAGTTCATTTATCCAGACATCAGACCCTGGAATTCAGAAGAAACAACTCTATCTTTCTTTCTTACTAGGAAAACTTGCAGGACCTGTGAACGATAGCAGAAGCTGCAAAGTGGGGCAGAGATCTCTGTCCCGCCATTTAAGAAGTGAGCCTCCGAGGGTCTGAGCCTAGCCACGTAGAGGAAAGTGGCCTGGCCCTCATAGAGTTCCTCAGGCCACACCTCATGGTAAGCGTTGGGTCTATGATAGCTACTAAGATGACTTACTCACTGTGAGCCTTCCTACTCCCTAAACAGATGTGGTTGTGACATCTGTATTCATCACTCAAGAGGCAAAAGATGGTGCGCTTGTTGTGCTTTACATTTAAATGATAGCCTTGGACCTGGTGCTCTGCCTCTGTGCTTTCCAGAAATTTCTTTCAGCAGGCTTCTAATGATGAGTTGTTGAGAGAGACTGAGTGAATGACTTGGTGTAATGTCGACTACGTGTGGGTGTAGAGTTCTAGACTATAGGTACAGCATCGATTGCTTCTTGCTTAACGCCCAGCTCTGTCTTCTCAGATCCATCTTGCCTATTTAGGTTCTGAAAAGAATCTGAGATCTTTTTGATCAGGTGTGTGCCCTTAGGTTAGTTAGCCTATTGGGCATACAGGCTGCCGCATTTGCTTAGGTGATGTTTCTCCCCATGCACCCCAGACTGGCATTTTCTGCAACTCATCTTTTCTCTCCTTAGTTATCCGTGGACAGCATCATCTCCAAGTCTTGTCTTTGCCTGAAGACCTCAGACTTTATTTCTTTGATCTTGAACAAACAGTCCTGCCGTTGTGACAAGCACGGAAACGGGAGAGAGATCACTTCCTATCAGTCTATGTCGTGGGGCCAAATCCATTGCCAAGTTTGTTTCAAATTCAAAATAAAGATTGTGTTGGCTCAAAAAATTAATACTTCTGACTGTACCAACCTAATGAGATACATTCAGAAGAGGGATAAAATCTGCCCAGCTTCCCAGGAGTTGTCTGTTGGAAGCAACGGTAAGAGTACCAAGCTAGGAAACAGGATCTAGGGTCACCTAGTGACTATCTTAGGCCAGGGACACCCAGTTATGCAGGGAACACGGGTGACTGTTCTCCTTGCAAAGTCAATGCCATTTCCATTTTACCCTGTGTCCATTTCTCTTTGGATGGACAGAGGCAAGCAAAGGTTGGAAGAGATGTGCTGAGATCTGGTACAGTTTGGGAAGTGCCTGGGGTGTGTGACTCTTCTTACCCCAGAGGCTGTGTGAATGGGAGGGGACAACCATGCAGAATCCCATGAGCTGGGAAGGGATTCATCTGTCCTACAAATAAACCACACGGGAAGTACTCTGGGGGAATGTGGAAAATGAGTGTTCCGTTGAGATGATATCCTCACCAGGGGGCCGTACCTGTAGCATCCAAAACATTTCTCCTAAGATCTCCCTTTATTCCTGTCATGTCTGTCGCTCGACCGTCTAGAAAGTCTCCAGAAAGAAACAAAGAGAATCCCTTCTTCCTTCTCTTCTCCTTCCCCAGAGGGCTTTTGCCTCGTTGAAATAACTATTCTGAAACCGAAAAAAAAAAAAAAAAAAAGTTAAAATGGAAATGGAGAAAATGCAAACGTGCAGTGCCCCTGCAGCCTTAAACTCCAGGTCTCTGTGCAATAAATGATACGGATTACAGGACAAGGTGCCCAGGTCCAGCCCATGACTGCTCCTGGGATCTCTCCATGTCGGAGCTGGTGCTCTAAGGTGTAGCGTTCATCAGGTAAATGTCTGATAGTCCACTGTAGCTGCTAGCAGAGAGCTCTAGGGAACGCGACACTCCCAAATTCCCCCAGGACGCCACATGTGAGGAGCAGGTGTGCTCGTTCACGGCAGGCCTCCTACTTATCTGACAAAGTGTCCGTACTTCTTTAATACAAAACAGGAGTTCGGTGCTGTGCGGCGAGTCCAGTTTATTTCAGCACCTCCTTTTCTGCAGGCATCAGGTACATTACAGACAAGAAAATTGGGTTTCAGAAATAGCACCTGTCGGAGAACGGCAGGCAGCGCCCCCCCACCCTCGTCAGCACCAAATGGTCTTAATTAACTTTGGACACTTCTGTGCCTCACACTTTATTTCTGAATGTTATTGAAAGTTGTCAGAACTTGTCTCACTTTTTTTCCCCTTTTATTATTAATGTGTAAACACAATGCCCCGGGAGTGTTACTAAAACACAGAATCTAATCCCAGGAGATTAATTTATAAACGCAGCATAGGGTGAAGTTACATCCTGGTGACTGCAAATTGATGTTTGTAAGAGCCACAAGCGTCAGTCTCCTTCAAACCCAGAGGGATTCAGAAGGCCAAGGGGGCTGATGGGAAAGAGCCAGGACTAGCCAGATGGAGTCTACCCGTAGGACATAGCACCTTGGGTCCCTCCAGGTGAGCTGGAGGAGACGAAGGTTGCCTTCCCTTCCTGATGGGGCAGGGCCCCTGCAAGGCTGTCCATCCATTAAGGGAGTCCATGAGCATTTATTGAGCACTTACCCCACATCAATCTATGCTCAGCTCAGTGGGAATCCAAATAAGCAAAGCAGTACTTACTGCCTGCCTTGACCTTATCCTCACGGAGAGAGTCAGACATACACATCTGAAACAACTGCTGGTTCCAGCAAGTACGGGACCGTTTCCATAGAGAGGAGTGTCGGTGTAGACGGAAGTGATCAGGGAGTTCCAGGGGGATGAGTTGGGGGTAGATTACTTGGGTGGGGTACAGTGATCTTAAGCATAAGGCAGGAGAGTTAAGGGTGGGATGCCCAGGGATCATGTAGAAGAACAGGGAAGACCTGCCTGTGGTCACTATTATCTCCTCTGGGGAGCTCTCAACAATGAGGATAAATCAATGGCTCAGAAGCTATGCCCTATGCAAACTTGAGACAACATTTGTCTGAGACCTGTACCTAAAGCACCCCTGGCCCAGTGTCATCTACCTGTGTCCATGGCAGCTCTGAGCACAGAGGAATTCAGCCCTTCCGATAAAGCAGTAAGGGCACCCAAGTCAAAGCGGGTGCAGGTGGGGCAGAGATAACTGTGGGTTGGGGTTCATCTGGGCAGGGGTTCTTGGGCAGGGGAAGGGGAGCAGGGTCTTCCATTTTGAGGTTCTTGATGTCCACTGCAGTGACCAGGGACTTGTGGTTCATGGGGACAACTGTTGTCGAGCCAGGTTTATTTAGCTCCTGTGGGTTGCGTATGCTATGGGTCTCCCTCTTTCTACCATTGCTTCCCACCTGTCGGTCAGCGTTCATGTTGCTGCAGACCCTTCCAGGCCTCTTACCTAAGTGGGGTTGGAGTAGGAGGGTGGTACAGACTCAGTAGGCATGTGGAGAGTCAGCAGTTGGATGGAGAAGAAAGAAATGCTGACTGGGATGTGCACCTAAGGAAAAGAGCAGCTGGGACAAGGTATGGCAGACAGAGTGGGACAGTCTTACCCTGGCCTTCCTTTCTCCAGGGAGGCTCCGGAAGAAATGGTGGCTGCTCCAGGGAGCTCTCATTATGGCTGGGACCTGACACCCTATCCAAGCACCATCAGGACCAGGCCAATATGTGCCAGGAAAGAGCAGGCTGTCAAGGAGGCCAATGATGTGCAGCCCTACCCAGCATCCCATGGATATGGAGCAACAGGCCACCTGCTGCTGTCTCCCTGATTCCTACATGTACAATGATTCTCCCTCCCTCAATGAGTACAGGGTCCTCCGATTTCACTATTACACCCACGCCGGTCACCTTATCTGCCACACCGTATCTGCACCACCCTTTCTGGGCTGAGATAGCCTAACGGACAATTTACTTGGGTCCTCCCAGAGGGTCCTGGAGAAGAATGAAGGGTAGGACTGGAGAGGTCCAAATGAGAAGAGAGAGAAATGTTGCTACTTCTCTTCCTAGAAATACAGAGCCCAAAGAAACCAGGGTCCAACCTTGCACTTTAGCAAAAGGGGCAGTTCATCCTCTGTTTCCTCCCTGGGAGTTTGAGTGGGGCTGAGGGAGAGGGGAGAGGATCTGACAAGTGGAAGCCAGATCCAAATCCTATGCTAACCTTTCTCTTGGTGTCCTAGGAATAAAGAAGGCTAGACCATGACCACTCTCTTTCTCTTTCCTCAACCTCTGGTCAGTCATGTGCTGGCTACCTGCTCCTCAGCCCCAGCAATGCATAAACACTCCAGTCCAGGTCCTCAGGCAGTGAAGGGCCAACTGAGCATGCTGGTAGAGGAGTGGGAGATGAGGGGGTGAGGGATGGCATTCACCTAGCAGGTGTTAGATAAACATGCATCTAACTAGGACTTGTCACTGGTCCCTGCTCCCTACAGAAGTGAGACTCAGAGCAACAGACCATGGGCCTGGTACACAGAGGCTCCCGGCAGCTCAACCCTATTAGCTAGGCTGGTAGGGAGGCAGCCACTGCGTTTGAGAACCCAGACAACTGAGCCGATTGAGGGGCTGCTCTTTGGAGTTGCTGCCAAAACAAATCTCAGGCCGGCAGCCTCGTGGCTTTTCTTTGGTCTCAGCCGACTTGCTGGAGCTGCCCTTCTGAGGAGGCTCACAGCCTCCTCGTGGGGCTATGGATTAACCCCTAAAATCTGAGTCTTGTTTGCAGAATTCTCTCTGAAGCCGAAGGGAGCCTCTGGGGTCTCTTGTTCCTGCTGCTGGTTGGCAAGGGAGACCCGTGAGGTCATGTGTGGCTGGCAGTGGCTCAGCCTCTGGCCTTGGATACATATACCGCGCCTGGAAATCTGCCAGGAAACAGTACTCACGTGGCCCAGCCTGTCAGTCCTCCCTTCCCCAGCCAGCCCCCCATGAGTTACAGAGTCTGCCTTAACTGGGCATTGAGGGCACCAATGTGGCCCTCCATGTAGGGAGAATGCTGCACTTGAGTGTCTGTCTACAGACTCAGAGGCCAGACTGTAGGACACCCCTTCCTCTAATCTGTCCTGAGCAGTCCCATTCATACCACTGAGCCCTCTGTCTTGTATCCTCTAATAAGTCCTCAATTCCAAAACTGATCGACACAGCTAGCCTCTTTCCTGGTCCTTCCCTCCCCTATTCTAGATTCCTGAGCCTGCTCTCTTAGTTTGCTGAGGCTATTGAGACCATGTTCTGTTGTGGATTATTGCCCAGCGCTATGGCCATACTATCGGTCAGCCTTTGAGGGTCACTGTCGACTACTTCCACTAACATTGCCTCCTTGAGTATTGACTACAGTCTGGACCATGCTCTCCCCATCCGTTAGGTCAGTCCACCTTCTGGAGACCACCTGTCAATCTTCCTGTTGCTGTACCACCTCTATGTATGTGGTAACTTGCAGAGAAAGAACAGCAAGCTTCACTGTCTGCTCCATCTAAGAGCTGTGCACATGGCCCTCTGAATTCCAAACCCTTCCCCTAGGCTGGGACCTTCCCTTCCTCCATCTCCCATGGATGAGACTCTTCTTTAGAAGTCTGGGAATGATGAGAGTGGGAGCTAGGGCAGCCTTTCCATGTACCTGGGAGCTTCTCTTGAGGCCTTCTATGCATCAAGAAGAGTAAAGATGGCTTCTAGAGATTGTCCTTAAGGTGGGAAGCCAGTAAGGAGACACAATGTGGGCGTATGTGTAACAGAGGCAGCAGAGGGGAACCTCTATAAGCACCATGAGTTAGTTTTTTTCTCAAGCCCACTGATCTCTCAGTACTCTCAGCAGGTGGAACCATCAGGAGACAACATATGAAGGACAGAAACAGAACTGAAGTGGGCACCTTGTCACGTTGTATCAGTGTCTTGTTTCAGACCTGGATGATGGGGCAGGAAGGAGAAGTCCTTCCTCTAGTGGATTCCAGATGGTGGTGGTGTTGGCGAGAGAATCATCCTGATGCAGCTTCAGAAACTTGTGCCCAGGTCTTGTGTGACATGGATTCAGGACTTAGACCCAGCCAAGGAACAATGAGAGAAGAGCTCGGTTCTGAGGACAGTTTTAGGTGGCACTTCCAGGCATCGACAGTCAAGCCTACTGCGACATTTGCAGATTACACAAAGTAAGAGATTCCATGTCCTTTGGCTCTTGGATTGACATTTCTTTCAATTGTTACTTGTGACCCAGAAAGGTGTGACTGATCTGTGCTTACAGCGCTCCTCCCATAGGCAAAGCTCTGGATTCAATGGATGCAACTAAAGCCTGTTGAGACCACAGGATGCTGGCCTTGGGATGAAGGTCTAAGGAGCTCAAGCAGGGTCTTATAGAGCCCCAGCCTTCAAGGGGAACAACAACAACAACAACAACAAAATAAAGTGTCAACCATATTAACAAGTTTTAATAAAATGCTAAACTCCTTTTCTGGGACCTTAGGCCTCTTCTTTCTACTCCTATTGGTGTGGCTGTTGGCCTTCTCAAAACAAGGGAAAAAGCAGGATTTTAACTGTTAGTAGGTGTGTAAATTCATGGACTGGTTAATTGATGTTTATGCGTCTGGTATATCTGTTACGTTTCTATCTCTATTCTAAAACACCATGGCCAAAGCAACTTATAGAGGAAACCATCCAGTTGGCCTTCTGGTTCCTAAGGATTAGAAGTCTATCATGGTGGGGAAGCATGGCCAATGGCAGGCATGGTGACTGGAGCAGCAAGCAGAGAGCTCCCATCTTAACTGAAAACAGGAAATAAAGAGAGTGAACTTGAAATGGCACAAGTCTTTAATCTCTCCAAATCACCCTTTACTGACATACTTCCTCCAGCAAGGCCGTATCTCCTAAGCCTCCCCAAACACCACCAACAACTGGGGACTAAGTATTCAAAAGCCTGAGACCAGGCAGACATCTTATTCAAACGACTACACTAGTTATTTATGTAAGTCGTTGGGATAGGAAGAGAGCAGATCCCCACAGCAGAGAGTGAGACAGTGAGAGGCTCCGAGTCAACAAACCAGCCTGCTGATGCTTATGCAGTCTTTGGTCGACAAAGAGATTTTTGGTTCATCTCCGGACCTGCCCTCTTCAGGCCAAAAGATGCTCTGGGCATGGGAGAGTTAATGACCAACCTCCTCCAGAAAAGAAAAAGGCTTCAATAACAAAACCCAATAGCGTGGAGGGAAGAGATACACGTTACCAGCCGCAGAAAGCTTAAAAAGGAACCCACCCACAGCTCCCGCGACAAATGCTTTTAGCCCTACGTTAAATCTTCCCTCTAATGGCACCCCTGTTAAACGAGATATGTCACCCGACCTGAGGAGGCTGACTTGAAAGGCAAATAGTTGGAAGTGATTCCACACGTTATTAGTGAGAGCTGTTCTCACATTTCCGGCAAAAATAATGGAGCCGAGGTCTGAAGAGATGACTAATACCTCCCCATTACTGACCCGGGGCCGGGCATTACATTGTCATCCTGGTCACTCGGCTGGCCCTGCGAGCATATATTTCTATGCTTGTCCTTTGGATGCTTTGTGCTAGACAGCTAGGTTCATGTTAACCTAGGCTGCCTGGCTTGTTGAGAAGAGGGGGCATTCTACCGTTGAGGCAGGGCAGGCAGGACAGGACCACCCTGGGCAGAAACGCTCTGCTCTGATACTTGCAAAGGTGCTCTACCCTCTAGGAAGGGCAGCAGCCAACCTGTCCCTGGGACATAGGGATCTGTCCTGATCCTGCTTCTCTCTCTGGCTTTCTCTCCTCTTTGTCAGCTCTTGTGGACCTTCTGCAGGCTTCTTTCTGGAAAATTCTCTGGATTTAATCTTAATCTCTCTTGTTAAAATATTGACCCTCGCCAGGCAATGGTGGTACAAGCCTGTAATCCCAGCACTTAGAAGGTGGAGGCAGTCAGGTATCTGTGAGTTTGAGGCCAGCCTGGTCTACAGAGGGAGTTCCACTACAGACAAGGTTATAGCCAGAGTAACTCCAAAAACCAAAAAAAAACCAAAAAAACAAAAAACAAACAAACAAAAAAAAAACAAAAAGAATAAACAAAAAAACCCCAAAAACCAAATTAACACTCATCTCCTTTTTCTTTCAATAGGATAGGAGAATATCACTCTTCCTGATTATTTATGTTCTTTTTCCTTTCTTTCTTCTTTTAGAGACAAGGGCTTACATAACATTGGCCGCCTACGTAGCCAATGATCACTTCGAATTCCTGATCCCCCCTACCTCTGCTTTCCTCTAGGATTACAGGCATCCATCCACCTAATAGACTTTAAGGGAGAAGTTAACACGTGTCAACTTTTGTTCAGAGGGGACTATGTGCCAGCCTGTCTCTGGGTATTGCTTTTCATACTGCAGTGGCTTGGGGCAGTGATGACCTTGGTGTTGATGTTTCTAATGAACACCTTGCATTCTTGTCTCTCAGTAATATTTCACCTCACTAGCCATTATTTCTATTGAAATATCTTCCATCTGTCTGCCACGACACTCTTTTCAATCCTTCTTTCTGCCTGGAGACATCGTCCCAGGCTCCTTTCTGGGTTCTTCCTCTGCTGTTAAACATCTGTATTTTGGGGTTCCCCAGGACTCATCACCCATCTTTTGGTTATTCGATTGTTCCTCCAAAGGTGGTCTCCCGCGTGTGATTGACCCTGAAATAGCATCCATATGCCAATGGCTTTTTCATTTGCCTCATCCAGATATATCCTTGGAGTCCAGGGCCACATTCACAGCCATTCTCATGGCACCTCTGCTTTGAAGACTATACACTGTCTCCAGCACATAGGTTACAAACCTAAACCTGCTGTTCTCAGACAGTCTTAGCACTCTTCCTCTGTTTCTTTTCTCCAAGTAGAAAAGGGCTGCACTTGCATTTGTCAAAGCTAGTAACCCAGAATTGCCCTCTCTGTTCCCCTTATTCTAACTGATCAAGTCTCTATTTGTTTTGCTTCCCAGTGATTTCTTGGCGTTTAGTCTCTGCCACCATCATAGCTAAAGTATCATGGATTTCCAATGCCATATCCCTGACTTACTGAGCACATGTGAATCCTTGCAGTTGTTCACACTGAAGAGGACGTGTGTGTGCGTGTGTGTGTGTGTGTGTGTGTGTGTGTGTGTGTGAATATGCAACCCATACTGGGTCATGAGGTCTTTTTGAAAGAGCATTGGTTTCAGTGGCTCCTAAGTAACCAAAGGTCTTCATTAACTGCCATTTCCTTGACTACACACACACACACACACACACACACACACACACACACACACACACATATATATATTATGTAGCCTAGGCTGGCCTCATTGCCTATGTATGGTTTAGGCTAGGCTCAGGCTCACTGCCCTACTATTCCAGCCTTCTGAGTGCTGGGATTGCGAGCGCACGCCACCACACCTGGCTTTCTTTGGCCCCTTCCTACATTCTCCTTTCCTAGTTTTCTGAGCTCCAGCATATGGCTCTCCCTTGCTTCATTAAGCCACACTCTGAGTTGCCTCAGGACTTTTGCACGCATTGCTGTTTCTGTAACACGCTCTTCACGTCCCTTTTGCCAGCTGAGTTAACCTTCAGCTCATCCTCCCGCATGCACGTGGCCTTGCTTTGCATCCATTGAGCACTCGGATGGGATGAGTCTCCTGGGACAGGCAGTTGACTTTCTGCAGGTATTTAGAACAATGCCTTTTTGTTGTCCCTAGGCCAGGTGTCTTATCTGTGGTAGCTTGGTTCCCTTCTCATTCTATTAGGGTGTTACAGATGGTCTCTGCGAGTCTTCCTGAAGCGCTCCATGCAGATTTCCAGGCTCATCTGATTGGTGAGGGAAAGCTCAGATGGTTGGCCTAGTGTGGACAGGAAGAGAGAGGTCTGATCCCTGCTGCTGGGGTATTATTTTGCCTTCCCTGCATTCTTTAAATTGCCATGGTGTGTCCATAATACAGGGAAAGCTTTGGTGTCTCTTCCCCTTGCTTCCTCATTAGGCAGATGTGAAGCCCAGAAGCCATCAGCTCAACAGGCCCTATGTGTGCCTTATGTCCTATGTCCCCACCCTGCAGGTGCTGGCTCATGGGTTCCTCCAAGGACAACACTGGCTGCCAAATTCTCTTTGATAGTGAATCCCCTGCACCTTCTGTAAGGTCTAACCTGATTTATTTTTTCTCTTTAGAGCACTTACCTTCTCGTACATAAATATCGGGCAGTGGGATCAGAGCGTGTGTCCCCTGACTGGAAGCAGTGACAACCATGGCAGCGGTTTATTTTTAAATAAAGGTTGGAAAGTTACAAGGCTCCTGAGGATTTCTGCATTTTTATTTTTCATTCAGTGGCTGGGGCAGCGGCAGGGCGGGGAGGGGGCAGCAGCAAAGGAGAAAAAAGGATGGGAGAAAATATAGCTCTGTTTCTGCTTCCATTTTTCATAACTCTGTGTTTCCATCTCCTGCTCCTGCTTTTCCTCTCTCTGGCATCTGGCGTCCCTGTACAGAAAGGGAAGAAGTGATTACTTCTATGAAGGGAGCGGGGGCCTGTTCAAGCCACACATTAAGCATGCAGCCCCTGAGCAAGTCGCATGCATGGTAAAATATTACCTTAATAACGAACGCACAGAGAACCATGTGTAAATGGTAACAGCTGCTTTTGTGATGACCATGTTGTAAACGACTGCGGCCTTGATCGTTAATAATGTATTTGAACAATAACAACTTGATTCGAAGGAAGAAGTATGGCCTTTCAGTTTTTCCTGGCATGCAAATCCACTCTGGCTGTAGCGTGAAGAATGGAGGGCCCACGCCTCGTCTTCAGAAATGCAGGATGAAATTGAGGCTGAACAGGGCATCTGCTGCTTGCCCCAGAGTCTCTCCTGTGCTCTGTGTTAACCTTTCAGTTGTCCTACAGTGTCCAAGCCTTACCTCTTTCATGAGAACCAAAGAAGTAGAAGATGGTCTCTTGGATGGTAATTTGAAGATGGAGCCCCATCTGACATCAGGATCCTGGAAATTTCCCAGTGGTTGGTATTAATTGTCATGAAGTCCAGATTCTGCTTTGCCCCCTTCTCTCTCTCTCTCTCTCTCTCTCTCTCTCTCTCTCTCTCTCTCTCTC
>NC_034599.1:42384266-42403281 GCF_900095145.1 Mus pahari | reverse complement strand
TGTGTGTGTGTGTGTGTGTGTGTGTGTGTGTGTGTGTGTGTGTGTGACCCAAGGCAAGCCCCAGCCATTTTCCGGTGTCTGTCCCATTCTTGGGTTACATGTGAATACAACTGACTTTTTTTTTATGTGGGTGCCTGGGGTTCGAACTCAGGTCCTCATGCTTGCATAGTAAGTGCTCTTATCTTTTGAGCTGTCTTCCCAGACTCAGCACTACTTTTCCTTAACTTTTTTGAAGTTTATAGCACAGCTTAAAGGGCCAAAGATGCCACACTGGGAGTTTTCACAGCCTTACCCCAAACATTTGACTGTGTTGCAAAGGTATACTCTATTATTTAAGGCCTGGGCTGTTCTGCCCGGGGAACTCCTACTCATCCTTCTCAGTCCAGGTCCATTATGTGGAGTTCATTGTTGCATCTCTTGAACCTGTTTTGACTGCCTCATTTTGCACTGGTCTGAACGGTAGCATTACTCATGCCTCCTACTCTAATGCTTCCCTTACATATTGATTTCCTCCCTGGCCTTGGATCTCCTTAAGGACGATAAGTATGTGTTCATAATCTTTTTGTCTCCATCCCCCAGCACAGTGCTCAGAAATCATTAAATATTCACTAAGTGTTGGATGAGCACGTGAAGAGCCACCCAATAAACACCTTTCTCATTACCTACATTCAATGATCCCACAGGACCCTGGATCATGTTGTGAAAGTTCACTCTTGTCCACTGTGCTCTCTGAAACCCTGCTGTCTTCGGTCATATCATCCTGAAGGTGTTAAGGACTTGCAGGGGTCAGTGGGAACACAGCCCATTGGCCCAGGCATTTCCTATGCCACTCCAGTGAGTGTCCACCACTGCCTCCCTCTCAGAAGCCAAGACTTCCCCTTCAGTCACTCCTCTGCCCATCTCCATTGCTCCTTCAATACCTACACTGGAGTTCTTCCCACATAGAGGAGGCCTTGATGTAACCATGATGGGCACTTAGGTAAGACCCAGGGCTGCAAGCTCATACCACTCAATTCATTTTGTGTTGATGTCTTTTCTTGTTTAGGGAGCCCCATCTCAGCCCCTCTTGCTTTCAACTCTAAGTTGGCCTTGGCTTTGTTTCACTTCACCAAAGGAAGGCAGGCCTCTTTCTCTCTGCTCCCCAAGTTCAATCCTCCGTAAAAACCACCTGAACCCCTCTTGGGTCTTTTGCTCAGAGGCCTCAGAGCTAGAATGTCTGTCCTTTCTGAATGCAGCCCTGTTAGAACGTGCGTAAAAGCTTTTTCAAGCTTCCTGCCTTGTCAAGCCCCTCTCATCTCTATAAGTTCTAAAACTTCATCATCTTTCCTGAATCTCTGTTTTCTCCATAAGTCCTAGTTTCTCTTACAACCCTGACCTCTGAGCATCTTCCTGGCTCTGCCTCAGAACCACTGATCCAAGAACTTATTTTCCTCACTGATATCTCTCATCAGGATAAAGTGAAACACTTTCTCATTTATTGGGTGGCAGATTTATTTATTTTATTTATTGATAATGTTCTGCCCTAAAAGACAAAGATTTAAAACCATTTGTGACGATGTAAATCATATAGCAGAAGAGAGTCAACCAAAAATAAATGAAAACAAACAAAAAAAAGTAGAAAGCATAGAACATCAGAGCTAAGAGGTGTTGGTGTTATCCCAGGTAGATTAAAAACTACCAGGGTGTCATGGAGACGTAGCTCCCTGCTAGTGGTAGTCACAGACTTTACTATGAACCATTCACAGTCAATACCAAGGTCAAATGAAGTCAGCTACAAAGACCAACCAACTGAAGACAAAAATAAATTTATGTCTCCCATAATAACTTCAGTGTTTAGTATCAGGAGTAAAGGAAAGGGGCTGGAGAGATGGCTCAGTGATTAAGAGCACTGCATACTCCTCCAGAGGTCTGGAGTTCAATTCTCAGCAACCACAGGGTGGCTCACAATCATCTGTAATGGAATCTGATGCCCTCTTCTGGTGTGTCTGAAAAGAGTGGCAGGATACTCACATACATAAAATAAATAAATAAATCTTTTAAAAACAAGAGTAAAGGAAAGTGTCTGCTATGACCCTTGAGTGTGTTCAATCCTGACGGGTCTCTGCACGCATCCTCCTAATGAGAAAACATGGGCAAATCCCAGTGTCTTGGAGACGGTGAGAGAATATCCAAGCTTGAATGTACAGATCCTGAAGTTTCCTCAAACTCACGTTTCTAGGCATGGTTCTGAAGACATGTGAGATGAGACCCCCCCAAACTATAGAACTTCCCTTCTCACAGGTGGCTGCTCTCAGGTCAGAATCCAAAGGCTATCACCCACAATACATACACACAGGCTGAAAGTGCCTTGTCCCTCCCTGTCTTTTCAAAAGCATCCTTAGAAAACAGATGCAGGCATTTCAGGTAGGAGGTGTGGTAGAGTCTTAGCCTGGGCTATCCATTGATCTGCAGGGCAGAGCATCATTGCTGAGTGTCTCATGAATGCCCCAAACAAAGGATTACAGGAATCTAAGGCAGTAGCCACTACTTCTGGCAGGTATATCAAGAAAAGGTGGCGGGAACGTTTGAGCTGGGTAGGAATGGACGCAGGAAAAGCCGGGGGCACTTTCATGCAGAGGAAAGAAACCCAGTTGTGGAAAAAGCAGTGCTTGTTCAAGAAAAAGCAAATAGATCCAATGGTTTGGAGCATACTCTGTGTCAAGGAAATAGTAGGAGTAAGGCCAGAAAGGTAGGTTAGGGACAAATTATGGAGGACTTTGAATACCAGACTGATGAGAGTGAGCTATGCTCAGTAGGCAGTGGGGAGCCGTTGAAGACTTTAGAACCCCAGAATGATGTGATCAAAGGAGTACTTGAGGAAGATTAATTTGGTTGTGGTGGGTAGAATGGATTAGAGAATAGGAAGACAGCACAGAGTTCAGTACATAAAGGACATCTTATAAATGCCTGTTGAATAAAATGTTTGAACAGAGCAAAGGAGAGGCCATTGCAAATATCTCCTCACAAGAGGGAAAAGGTCTTAAGGCAGTGACAAGGAGGGACGGAAAGTAGGAGAAGAATGCTTGTGACTGGCAGAGGAGACACGCCAGTGGGAGGACCTGCTCTGCAGATGAAAGCCATGACTGCTTTTGAGCTATCAGGGAAGTTGTGGGCCCTCTCCTCTAAGAAGGGGGTCAGAGGAGGTCAAAGGCATGAGGTGGTTTGCCAAGTGCTGGGAGTGGGATAGATAGGACACTGGTCGCTTTGAGTTGACCCCCACCATATCACCTACCCCATCTTTCCCCTCTTTAGAGAAGTGCTTCTCTGTCAGGTCAACTATGTGATTCTAACTATCTGTCCACCATCCTCTGTAGCAGCAGACGTCAGGCCCTGGTCATAGCAATTGGCCCAAGGATGCTCACAGGATCCTACCTGATTGATAGGAGCACTCTTTTGAGATTCCCTAGGGACTGGGGCTGGTGGGCCAGTTTTGGAATGTGGGGCCTCTGCAGGAATGCAGTCTGGTACGGGGTATGGCATGTGCTGAACATGATCTCCAGCAGTGTCTACACTTTAATGATGGGGGAAGAGTGACCTACAGATCCATAGCAGGAGACAAGACCAGAAGAGGCGTGGACAGACTGAGTTACAATAGGGCCTAGAGTGGAAGGAGACGCTAGATCAGGAGGGTTCTAAGAACTGTGCACTATGTTACAGACAGGCAGAGCACAAGGCTCAGAACCTACATCAGGACTTGTGGTTATTTTCTCACAGCTGATTTAGAGATGTGTGTGTGTGTGTGTGTGTGTGTGTGTATCATGTGTGAGTATGTGTGTATAACTACATGTGGTGTGTATATGGTATAGCGTGTGTGTCTATGTGTGTGTAGTGTGGCATGTATGGGCATAGTGGTTATGTGTGGTATAATGTATTTGTGTCGATGTGTATATTTCACCAAATATAGGTGTGTGTTATAGGTGTGTGTGTGTGTGTGTGTGTCTGTGTGTGTCTATGTGTGATATGAGTATGATACAGTGTGTGGGTCATGTGTGAATGTATGGTGTGTATCTATGTTGTGTATATTTTATGTGATATATATATATATATATATATATATATATATATATGTATGTGATGTTTATTTGTGTTGTATGTATTGTCTATGGTGTGTGTGTGTGTGTGTGTGTGTGTGTGTGTGGTGTATTGTAGAATGTGTGTGCCATGTGTGAGTATGTGGTATTTGTCTATGTTGTGTGTATGGCATGTGGTATGTATGTGCATGTGGTGCACTGTATGTGTGCTTGTAAGTGTGTGCATGTGTGTACCCATGCCTGTGCACATATGGAGCTTATAGGAAACTTTTGAAGCCCCTGACCTATCTTCTGTGGCCTTATCCTCTTGCGACAAGGTTTCTCATTAAACCTGGTAGTAGTTGCCAACCAGCAGAGCCCAGTGACCCTCCTATCTCTGTTTCCCACGGTGCTTTGGTTACAGGTCTATGTAGCCATTTCTGGCTAGTTTATGTGGTGGCGGTGGGATTCAAACTCAGATCTTCATGCTTGCAAAGCAGGTGCTTTGATTCTGTGAACCATCTCTCTAAACCCTGGAGAGAATCCATAAGATGAGAGCTGTAGTTTGGAGAAATGCCCTCTATGGGCTTACATGTTAAAGCTTGGTCTCACAGTTGTGACCCTAGTAGATGGACATGGTACTAATTGGGAGGGTCCTAGGCCATTGGAGAAATATTCTTGATGGGAATTTGGAGACTCCTGTCGCTTCCTGTCTTTTTTGTACTTCCTGGTTCCTATGATGACTGATTTTGCCACAGTGTTCTGTTTTGCCAGAGGTTCAAACCAATGAGCTGAGGTCACCCAACATTGGTCTACAGCCTCCAAAATTTCAAGGCAAAATAAACCTTTTCTTTTTATAAGTCAGTTGCCCCAGGTATTTTGTTACAGTAATGGAAACCTGAACTAATGTAGTGAATAACTCGAATATTGTTTCGGATCTTCTCATCAGGCTCCACATTAGATGGAGAGTCCTCAATCCATGTCTGGGTTGGCTTTCTCTTGCAGTGATAAATGTCATGGCCAAAAGCAACTCAGGGAAGAAAGGGTTAATCTGGGTCCCACCTCCATCTCACAGTCTGTCCAAGCCTGAAGGCAGGAACTGAAGCAGAAGCCACGGAGGAGCGCTCTCTACTAGTTGGATCCTCTGGCTTGCTCGGCTTGCTTTCTTATATGACTCAGAACCACCTTCCCAGGTCAGACACCACCCACAGTGGACTGGACCCTCCAGGCTCACTCATTAATCAAATAAATGTCCCCCACACTTGCCCACCTGGCAATCTTATAGAGGTGTTTTCTTAAGAGAGGTTCCTTTTCCCCTATATTCCTAGCTTGTGTTAACTTGACACAAAACACGCAAGGACAGTCCACTTGTACATTTTTGTTCTTTCTTCCTTCTTCTTTCTTCGTCTTCAGTTTACCTGTTCTCTCCACTGTTGGCTCTCAGGCTAAACCTGCCTGTGTCCTCTCCCTCTTCCATGTGGCAGCAAAGGATATTTAGGGACTAATTGGCCTTTGGTTAAACATCAAAGACCATGAAGTTCCATCACCCGACTAACAGAACCATGCAGCCCAGAATTCGCTTCCTCGAGGGCAGCTGCCTGCTGTCCTTCTGGCCTGATTCCCTTTATATCTGTGCCCTGAGTCCGATGCCAGTTTAAACAGTTCTTTTTATGTCTGAGAGTTGCTGCTGTAGTTATCCCTCGACGTTTATCAGGCTATCTAGCTGCAAGTAACAGAAACTTAATTTGAGCTATGTTTGCAAAGCGTATGTCAGCAGATATTACAGGGAAATCTCACTTCTGTCACGCGCACGTGTGTGTGTGTGTGTGTGTGGGGGGGTGTAGGTTAGTGTATGTGAACTTATATATAATGCATATGTATATGTGGGTGAGAATGTGAGTGCATGTGGTTATGTGTGAGTGTGTGAGAATGTTTGTATATGAGGTTTTATTGGTACTTGTGTGTGTGTGTATGTGTGTGTGTGTGTGATTGTATATAAGTGTTTAAGAGTGTCTTGTGTGAGTTTGTATGTAACATGTCAGTATGTAGGAGTTTGACAGGGAGTGTGTGTAAGTGTATGTATGAGTGTATGTACATATATGTATACATGTGTGTATGTCTCTGTGAATGCAGACGTGTGCCATAGTGGGTACATGAAGTCAGAGGACAATGCTGGATGTGGGTCCTCACCTTCTACCTTGTTTTGACTCACAGCCATCTGTTCCTGTGGTACACCCAGGCTGTGGCCTGTGAGTGCAGAGTGATGCCTTCGTTTCCACTGTCTACTTCTTTGATGGACCTACTGCTATTGTGGACTCCTGTGCTACTGCATCCAACTTGTCACATGGGTTATGAGAACCCAGACTTAGCCATCTTAGTCATCTAGCTTGAGCTTCAAGTGCTTTACCTTCTGATCCATCTCTTCAGCTGGCCATCGGGATCCATTGTCCCCAAGTGCACAGTCTGTACATTTCTGCTGGACTTCATCAGGTCTGTCTGTGGAGAGACTTTCTCCAGATGGCAGTGTAATGTTGTTAGCCTCCTTCAACAGAAGACAAGATACATCCCAGCAAAGAGGCTCTGTTGTTCAGACATGCTCCCAGAACCATCCTTGGACTTATTGCTATGGCCAGGGGCCCAGGAAGCAATGACAGACTGAACCTGGCTGTTACATGCCTTCAGTTGTTATTGGGGATGATTAGCATCTCATTAGAATCATGTGACTGACATGACAGAGAATCAATACTTCAAAGAAAAGGCAGACAGTGTGGGTGGTATTGTTGGGGGTCAATCCAGAACCATAGATATATATCCTGTGGCATGGCAAACCGTCTCTGTCAGCCCAAGGAGACATTATGCGTAGCTGTCACTCAGAGTCTCCTCTCAGAATCAGTGGGCTGGCAGATGAGGTGGAAGCTGAGCTCTGAGGTTTTCCTCTCCTCCTCTCTGGCTGCACTCTGTGACAGCCATCATTCCCCTTGTGCAGGTAGCTCCTGATCTCCCGAGGCCCCAGGCTGGGGTGGCAGAGGAAGCTTAGATCAGGACAGCGATGTGCGTGGGAGGAGAGGAAGAGCTAGGCGGGCTGCTGAGCCGAGAGAGATGAAGGTGCATTGAGGCAGGAGCCCGAGGGCAGCTTGCCCACTTGCTGCCTGAGTGTGGCAGGTAGACTTGGTGCTTTCTGTGGGCCTATGTTGACTTGCTCTGTGACCCTAGGCTACACACTTAATTGCTCAGGGCCTCTTCCCTTCACTCTCATCCTGCAAGCAGGGGTAGTGACATGACTGAACTGGCCAAAGCTGTGCCTTCCAAGGGGAGAAGTTAATTTGACACTTGGTGCTATGTAAATGGCTCCCAGACCTCTAGGTATCCCAGGAGCCCATGGCCTGAAACCCCAAGTTCTTTGGGTAGAAAGCAGGACTCTCTAAATCTTGATTTAGAATTTTGTGATTTTTTTTTTTTTTAACTTACAGAACCATGGTACTCTTCTAGCTGGGCTGGAAAAATAAATGACCCTTTGCACTCTGATAGTTTCAAGTGGGTGTGTGGTTTCCCAGAGGTTACAAGCCTGGGCTCTAAAGCTGGGTCTACAGTGCCACAGGAGCTCTAGGGGAGTACAGGTGTTTTAAAGTTGGTAATTTTAAACACCTGTGTGTGTGTGTGTGTGTCTGTGTGTGTGTCTCTGTGTGTGTGTGTGTCTGTGTGTGTATGTATGTGTGTGTGTCTGTGTGTGTGTGTATGTATGTGTGTGTGTCTGTGTGTGTGTGTGTGTGTGTGTGTGTGAGAGAGAGAGACGGTGTCTGAAGAGTCCAGAAGATTGCATCAGATCCCCTGGTGCTAGAGTTAGAGGCATTCGTGAGCTGCCGGACCTCAGTACTGAGAACTGAACTTGGGTCCTCCGAGAAAGCAGTACAACCCCCTAACCACTGAGCACCTTTCCTGCCCCAGGTATCGGGTTTTTATAACCCATGTTCTACCTGCCTCTTCTTACCGGGTTAAGTGTGAGAAGTGACCATGTGGTGTGTACACAGAGCCGGCAGACTGCCTGTCAGGGAGACAGCAAGGCAGGTGGGCCAAGCAGAAGATCACAGCAGGCTTCACACCGTACCGGCCAAGCGCCAGAACCACAACCCATAAACCTCAGGTAATTTAAGGGGATGAGACTGGGATTCTTCACCTGGATATAGTTAGAATGGCTTGATCATCAATGAGCTTTGCACACCGGGAGCTAGGTCTGATGGTCTGAAACCACCCAACAAACCACTCTAATTCTCTGGATAAATGTGGAGTATCCAGCTGCCATCTCCAGCTCTGCCCAGTCCTTCTCTTCAGCCTCCCCCTTCATCATGATCTGCTTGCTTGCATGTATGTTATGTGCACCATGTGCATGCAATTCCCACGGGGGGCCAGAAGAGGGAGAGAGATCCCTTGACCTGGAGTTACAGTTGTGAGCCACTGCCCAGGCTCTGGAAACCAAACTGTGGTTCTCTGTAGAAGCAGCAAACGCTCTTCACTCCTGAGCCATCCATCTCTGCAACCACAGAATCCAGTTTTCTTATCATCACAGTTGAGGTCTCTCGTGGCTCTAGACCATCAGACCTAGACGCCCACTGACTTTAGTTGCTACCTATTCTGGATCTCTGACATGGTCCCGCACCCCCGTCTCTTCAGGAAAGTGATTCTTTTGTTTCCCTGTGCCCTTCCAAAATCCCTTGGCCTTTAAAATTTGTACTGAGTCCTCTTCCATATAGCCTTCCAGGATTTTGCTAGATAGGCAGGGAGAAGAGAGGAGTGCCAAGTGTACCCGCAGAGCACATTCGTCCTCTGTATTACCTTCCAATGCAATGGGCTTCTATACTGGAACAAGGTAGGAAAGTGGGGTACAGGGAAATTGGAAGTCACACGACAGAAAGCCTTCTCCCTACCCCACAACCTTCCCAAAGCTCTGACCCCTCTGTGCAACCCCACAAGAGGGCAGAGAAGACAGAGCCCCCACCAAACATTTTCAGTAGCCCACTTGTAAAGAGTCCAGGCTTGACACGCTGGCTTTTGTCGGGGAGATGATCTGTGCTGGGTGGGGTGTGGGTGAGAGAGGTCCAAGAGGCTCACCTAGCCCCAAGGCACTCTCCTTGCATTAGGGGGGGGGAGGAGGTGTGGGGGGCAGTGAGCACAAGTCTCTCTCATCCTCATCTCTGGATCTGTCAGCCTGACCAGAACGGGCATTTATTCTCAGAATAAATAATCAACTAAAAAAAAAAAAATGTACCAAATTCATTTTCAAATTGGCTTGTCAGACGCACGCTTGCCCAGGACAAGTTTGTTGAATAAAATGTATCTTGGGGAGCAAGGTGAGCCAGCCTGTCTCATTCCCTTAGGGACATCCTGTAAATAAGGGCCATTCTGGAGGCCGGAAGCATAGAATTCCCCAGCATAGATTGAATTCTGGCTTTGTCTTAATGAACGTCAATATTTATTACCAAAGGCGTTGTGCGCCTCGGAGTGATAGAGCATTTCCACATGTCAGCTCTTGCCTGTTGCCGTCCCAGGTACCAAATGCTATGTAATTGCTGCTCATAAAGGTGGCAGACAATATTGCCAAGGGAACTCACTCTTGGCTGCAAATCTCCATTGTCAAACACAGTAGGCTTTGCTCCTGGTTTGGACCTGAGAGTTCCTGATGCAGATTTTCTGGAGGTCCTGCTATGGCAGGGAGACCCTAAAACACTGTTTGGCTTGGGAAAATGAGGAGGGTGGTCTTTCTGGGACCTTGAGTCTTTATGGGATGGTGACAGGGCCATCAAACAGTAAGACCTGGGTATGATGGGGAGGGATACAGGTCCTCCCTAGCCACTCGAGGACTGGAGAGAACTGGTCACTTGTTGTATATTTGAGAGGGACTTCCACTTTAACCATCCCCACCACCTCATAACGCAAAGGAAGGCCCCAAGGCTCAAAAAGCTTTGTCAAGGTTATAGAGTCTCCAAGCTGATGCCCTTCACATAGCCTTGAAATCAAGCCAGGAGTTCAGAAGGACTCTAAACTGGCTTCGGCTCCGAGATTGGTGGCTCCCAGCTGAAGCTGTTCCTGAACTTTTCGTAGGTCTGGGTTCTTTTGGGTACCAGGTCTTGCTTCCTAATATTTGTCTAGACAAGTTGCTCTCCCCAGCTGAAGCAAACAAATGACCTGCCTTGACCTTTCCTGGGTGAAAAACTCTAGACAGAAACTCAAATTCCACTGCCAAGCCAAACATCCTGGGAATAGCCATCCCAACGGACAGTTTGCACACAGGAATGGAGAACTAAAGGAAACAGCCCACTTGTTGGTACTAGGCCCTTTGCTCTGGGTGCAGCAAAGAAGGCTCTGGGCGGGTGAAGGAAAGTCAGTCATGCCTGAACACTGGCTTCTGGTTCAGCTTCCTTTCTGCCAACTAGCTAAGGACAGAGATGGCCCTGGGGCAGAGGCACAAAATGGGTTTTCGAGAGTGATGTCATATGGTTCTCAGACACCAGATTGCTCTTGCAGAAACTGTCTGGCTGTTGTTCTGGGAGCTCTGCCGAGGAGAATTATAACTTTTGACAATGGACATCTCATCTTGCCCAGATGCGTTCTTTATAGAATCTGCCAGCAAGATTACAGCAGCAGCAGGGTGTAATGGGCAGAGGAGTCAATAATTCTGGGGTTATTGATTGTAACCAGACCCATTCTTCTTTTTTAATTTATATTTTATCCACTTTTTCAAGCTGTTTTTTTTTTTTTAAACCTGTCCTGACAAAAGGACCTGCTAGATCAAATACAGTTGATTATATTTTTAAAAAATGATAGGAGTAATTTGCTGCCTTTAAGAGAGGCTGGGGCAAGGCACTGCAGTGTGTGTGTGTGTGTGTGTGTGTGTGTGTGTGTACACATACACATGCACACACATGTACATGCTCATGTGTGTGCATGCTCATGTGTGTGAGGTAGCATTGTGTGCATGCAGCAGTCAGAAAGGAGAGAGGAAGGTATAGGTCACGAGAGAGAAGACACTGAGAAAAGCAGGGTCTTGGGCAGGAATCCCCTGGCTGACCCAGAAGCACAGCCTTTTCCTCCTCTTAAGGTTAGAAGAGGACTTATCAGGGATTCAAATTTCACTGCCCTGCTGGGTAGGCTTTCTAGAATCCCAGGGGTGCCCCTCCCCCAGGCCTCATTTCATCGAGGAGATCTTTCAGATAAGAAAAATAGAGACACTAAGTGGATCAGGACAGGTGAAGATACACCCCCCCACACACACACACACTGAGATATGTTAAGTTGTTGGACTAGACTGTGTGGGGTGGGATGGGATGGTAGCTTTTAAGTTCATAAAGAATTGATTACACAAGTTTGATGCCCCCAGTGCCCCTCTGTCACCAAGCTACCCTGTAGCATGGTGTGATCAATCCAGCGGGCAGCTGCTGGGTTGCCCTTGATGATTTTCATGATAGTTGGATTCTCTCTGTCCTTGTGAGAAAGTGGCCAGGGACTTCTCAAGGCATGGATGGCTTCAGTATCCAGCTCAGTGTCTGAATTGCCCTGTAGCTTCTGCTCCATTTGTTTCTCTTTCACTCAATAAGAACCCCTGGATTGAGGTTTTCATTATCATCCATCATGAAGGAGATTGGGACATACCAGAGTTTAGAGGGGAGGGGAGCTCAGAGATTATGTTATCCGAATCTCTCCTCTTCTAGAAAAGAGAACGTAATGAAAGAAGATTAAAATGACCCACCCCAGGAGCGGCAGCTAGGTCAAAATAAGGGACAGCACACCAACTATCCTTCTCTTCTTGTCATGTGCTGTTCTGTGGACAATGGCAGGGCCTGGCCACCTACCTCTTCCCCAAACAGAATCCCTTCTTCCCAAACTTCTAGGATGTATTTTGGGAAATTATCCCTCTTAATTTTTCTTATGGTCTGGATGGATCTAAAAGGACCAGGGGATTGACGGATGCTCGAGATGCAGAAGTAGAACCACAAGTATTCTTATCTTCACCCACTGACTCATTGTGTGTGGGTCTGGACCTCCTTCTTTCGTGCTGAGTAGGGTTGACATTCCATGGGGTCACATTTTAAGGTCAGAAACACAGAGAAAGTAAAACTTTCTCCCTTTGTGCTTTTCTGGACAGGCACATATATTTCAAATGAGTTCTGTGTCTGCTTCCCACATTTAAGAAGTAGGGGAGATTTTGGAATCCCCACCCCAGGAGAAAGGGGAACATTTATTATCTCATGTTAAGACTTGAGATCATGTGTCTGACCTTGACTAAGATCTTAGCCCTTCCTATTCAGAGTCCATCCCTACAAGTGCCCTGGCCATCAGTCTCACAGGTCTGTTTATGTCTCTAACACTGGCTTAGTGACACATAAGCAGCCTCTGACTCCTAGTCTTGGCAGGGTGACTTGGCTTAATCTCTGTCTTAGAACCTTAGTTATTTCAGTGTATGAAGCAGGCATAATGATGATATATCTTCTCACCTCATCAAACATCCACATGGACAGCTTGGGTAATAGCATGGTACCAATGGGAACATGCCACAGCCACCAAAAAGACTCACTTCTAAAGAAAAATTAAACTATTTTAGAACAGGGTTGGATTTACAGGAAAATTGAGAAGACAATTCTGAGAGTTCCCATATGGAGGGCACTGAGCTCCCTCTATTATTAACATCTTACATTAGCACGCTACATTTGTTACAATTAATGAGCCAATATTGATTAATTGTTACTACGACGACCATCCCTTCTTTATCTAGCTTTCCTTTTTCTCTTTTTCCCTTAAATTAAAGATAGATTCGCCCCTCACATAATGTACCCTGATTATGGTTTCCCTTCCTCTATCTCCCCAAGTTCCTCTTTACTTTCCCTCCCAGTTGGATCCCCTCCCTTTCTGTCTCTCATTAGAACACAAACAAGCTTCTAAGGGATAATAATAAAATAAAGCAAAATAGAATCAGATAAAACAAAACTAACACATCAGAACTGGACAAAACAAATGAAGAAAAGGAAGAAGGGTTCAAGAGAAGGCACAAGAGCCAGAGACCCACCCACAAGCTCACTCAGGAACCCCATAAAAACCCTAAACTGGAAGGCTTCCTTATTTCTTACCAGGACCCTTTGTTTTAGGATTCCTGCAGGGCCACATCACAGTCACACTTAAAATCAAGCTCTCCTTAGATCTTCTGACCTGATGACTCTTCAGTTCTTGTTTTGATGACCTTTTCAGTACTGAGGTGCATGGGTCAACTATGCTGTGGTATGACTCTCCATGATAAGTTGTTGGCTGTCTTTCTCCTGATAGACTGTTGCCGGGGTGGGGGTGGGGATGGGGGAGATCGCACCAACAAAGTGCTAATTGGTCACATTATAGCAAAGACCCATGACTTCTAAGACTTGTAGGAATTTGTTGAGAGTACATCAGAGGTGTACTTTGTTATTGTAAGAGACTGATGACTTCTGGTGTGTGTGTGAGTATCTCTGTGTGTGTTTGTGTGTGACTGTTTTTGTGTTCATGTGTTTGGTGTGTATGAGTGTGTGGTGTCCTCTGTGTATGTGTATGGTGTACCTGTGTTCATGTGTGTGGGGTGCGTATGTATGTGGTTTCTGGTCACTGGCTCCTTCCGAGCTCTGGAGTAAGAGTCTTGGATATTCTTCCAGAAATACGAGTCTTCCCTTTCCTGGTCTGACATCAGGGAACTGTTAGTAACTGATCATCACCCTAGCAAATGAAAGGAGCCAGACTGAGACAGAGGCACCCAACATGGCAGCCCACTCCTCTCGGTTGCTAAGTAATAAATCATATTGCTGTAGTTACTAACCAGCTTATCTGAGGAGCCTCACTAGCTGACCCAGTAGGCTCTTGGTGTCAATAGCAGTCCAAGTCCCAGGAGGTTTAGAGATTCATCTGGGATCTATAACAGGCAGCAGTGCATCCAGGGGCATGGGTAGAGTCTAGTTGTCCATCTGACTTCTGACTCCCATGTGTCCTTGAGTTGATTTCTTATGCTCACTGTGTCTCTCAGTTTCTTGTTTTATATGTCTATGTCTATGTCCATGTCCATGTCCATGTCCATGTCCATGTCTATGTCTATGTCTATATCTATCTAATGGATATGGTTACTTGGCCTCCTCTCTGGTGGAGTCATGTTCTGCACAATGGTGGAGCAATGTTTTGCTGTGTCTATTGTGATTCAGCTTTTCAGGAACAGGGTAGTAAATTGGTATTTACCTTTCCAGAAAGCATTGCACAGAGATTGGTGACAAAAATGAAGAGGACGAGGAAGCTGACAGGTGACAGAGCACATACACAACCCATGTACCCCAGGATTTCCCCTTTGTAGGAAGAGCTGGGACATCTCTGGTGGCACACTATGGAAAGAAGGCATCTTACAATTGAGGGCATGCTGCAGATGAGAAGATCCCATTTGAAGAACAGGGCAAGGCTGAGAAAGCCTCCCCCAGCTCTGAAGGGGCCTGTCCCGTCAGGCATATCCTCTGGTGCACTCACAGTAGACCTCATGGAATAGCTTCCAATTTCCTTCAATGTGCAAACTGTTAGATTATGGAGATTCCTCCGGTAGAGACCAACTGAGAATGGCCTTTCCTCATGGGTACTTCACATACTTAGAAGCCCACAGAGGGTGTAGTTTGGTTAACCACAACTTTCCTCTCATCATTCTGAAGCTAGAAATCGGATAGAAGTCAGAACCCATGCAGTGGATAAGCGTGTAGACAAAAACATCTTGCCAACGTGGACTTTCTCTGCTTGCCTCCTGGGCTAAAACCTCCCATTTGCTTATGTCAGAGTAATGGGCTGACGGCTGGCCTGCCTGGATGAGCTTGCTAAAGGAAGGTGCCGAGACTACCGAGGCCTGGGCATTGGCAGGTGAGAAAGATTAGAAGAGCTTCCAGAGGATACCAAACCTTCCTGGCCTGATGGACAGCTGTGAGCCTCTGTGGTAAACATTCCAAGGACCCTCATGGCTCCCATCCCCAGTCTCATAACCCCTTGAACAGCATATTCCCTTTAATTAAGAGCAGGGCAGTCACATGCTTCTAGTCAGCAGATTGTGATAATGGTGAAGGGATGTGGCGGAGATAATAAATGGTTGCTTTGGAGATAATCAAGAGGGCTATTTTCCTTGGCAATGTTTGATCTAGTAAAGGCGTCCCCAAAAAGGGATAGAGAATTCCCGAGAGAGGTCCTCCTGGGAGCTTGATGACTCAAGCTGAGACAGCCCGAGTCCCAATGTAGTTACTACCATGACCCATGACTTCACACAACCATTAAGACATGACCTTCACCACCAACCGGATGAGTATGGAAACAGATTCCTGGTGAACATCCGGATGAGAGTGACTACAGCCAATGGCTTAGCCATGACTATGAACGAGAAACAATCAGAGGACCCAGGATCTACCTCTCTTGACTCCTGGCCTGCAGGAAGTTGTCTGGTAACGAATGCATTTGTTCAGCTGCTCAGCTTCTGACAGTTTGATATTCGAGAATAGACAATGAAAACTGTGCTGCTGAGATAGGGAAGGGGGACAGCTGTGGACAGTGGAAAAGCAGGTGCATCCACACAGCAAGTGGTTCTGGTTGTGTGATCTAGGTACAATGGGGAGAAGGAGAATGTCACCCTCCCATTCACACACAGTTGTCGGGCTCTGCTGACCTCTCTCTTCTTACCACGGTGGCCTCAAGCCATTCCTATTATTTCTTTTTTTCTGATTGGATTTTTGAAAGGGAGAGTTGATTGGAAATCAGAGACATGCCGCATTAGTGTCTGCACCTCCGAGGGAGGTTTCATCATGTCTAAGGTCATGAATCCTTACTTTCCCGGCTTTTTGTTTTTTCAGTTCTCCCTTCTGTTCCAAGAGATGTGTAACCATCATTCCAGCTTTATAAGGCAGGTTATAACAAGCTACCCAGAACTGATTTCCATAACTTAAATATTTTAACGTATGATGTGTTTCCCCACCAGCCTAATTATGTCTAAGTTGGCCCTATCACACTGCCCATCTCTTTTTTCCTCCAACCTTCCTGTCCTTTCCCCATGGTTAATGATCCTGCAGAGAAATGGGTCATCAGGTCAAAACATTTTACCTGAAAGTTATCACTTATAACCCTAAAACTGACAAAAAGGGAATGAGTGTGTATATAAGAGTATTGTGGGTGTGGGTATGAGTGTGTATATATCAATAAATGCAGGTGGGTATGTGAATATATAAATGTATGTAGGTATATGTATGTGATAGAAAGAATAAATGTGCATGTATAAGTGCGTGTGTGTATATGTGTGAATGTGAATATGTGTGTGATAGAAAGAATGAGTGTGTGCGTATAAGTGCACATGTGTGTATGTGTGAATGTGAATATGTGTGTAATAGAAAGAATGAGTGTGTGTGTATAAGTGCACATGTGTGTATGTGTGAATGTGAATATGTGTGTGATAGAAAGAATGAGTGTGTGTGTATAAGTGCACATGTGTGTATGTGTGAGTGTGAATAAATGTGTGTAGGTGTGTGCTTGTGTGTATACTGTAACTATGGGCTATAGTTAAGAGGCCTTGTCTAACCAATTAGAGGAACAGTGACAAGACTGGATGTAGGCAGCAGCAGAGGAAACACAACAGATGTGACAAATGATTGTGTTAGACAACAGAACACACTCAAAGGCAAATTGGTTGTTGGAGGCAGTAAAGAAAGGGGAGGTGTTTGGGGCTCTCATGATGAGGTCTCTAGTTAAAGGGCTTGGGAGAATGATGCACCGTTAACTTAGCTAAGACACGGGGAGAGCAATGAGGTCTGTTTTGAATGCACCGGAGAAGGTATGTTTGCTGGGGATGGAGGCAGCTGTTTTCTGAAGCTCCTAACATGGAGGAAGGACATTGCAGTGACCAGAAGAGAAAGAGGATATTCTGGGACAGGGTCAAGACCCACACTGATGCTCCCAGGCAAAGAGTTAAAGCTTAGGTTGGAACAGTCCCAGCTCCATCTGCAGGGCTGGCCCTGGTTCCCAGTTCTCCTGTCACGTTGACACCCCTCTCTGCTTGTCACAAGTCAGGCACTGACAGCCTCAATGGTGGTGGCGATTTATCAGAGAGTGGAAAAAGATAATTGACCATCATCTCGCCTCACCTCACCTCGCCTCGGCTGATAGAGAAAAATTTAACTGCTTCATTCCACTATAATTTCATATAATTCTCCATCTTTCTCTCCCACGCTTTTACATGGAAGTTTACAAAAGTGATTGATGATTTGCTATCAAATATAAAAAAAAGAAGCTAAACTATCACTGGACAGTTTAACAGCCTTTAAAATATAATGGTTTCTCTGGCTGGACATCCACAGTTGCCGTAGAATCTCAGAAGGTCAAGCTTTAATGAACTGGTAAGAATTAGAGATGAAAAGTAAGCCATCAGTGCTCAGTGCTGGCTCCACCATCCAGTGACCTTGGGGGAGGGGGAACGAGAGACACTGTTCCTTATAATGCCCCCTGGGAATGTTCCCAGGCTGTCTCAAGCCACTGAGAGGGTGGTGAGGTGGCCTGAAAAGGGAGCCTAGGATCCCTAGTTACAGCAAAATGAGGCCTGCTTGGCCTTATCTTGCACTCAGTTTAGCATTGAGGCTCCACCCTTTACATGTGTGTGTGTGTGTGTGTGTGTGTGTGTGTTGTATGCCTCTATGTGAGCGTGAATGGGAAGGCCAGAGGTTGACACTGGACATCCTTCTCAATTGCTTTCCACCTTGTTTTTTGAGACAGGATCTCTCACAGGACCTGGGACTCACTGATGTGGCTAGACTGTGCCCAGTGAACGCCAGGGATCCTCTAGTTTCTAAACAATGGGATTACAGGCATTTGCTGACCTAGCTTTTGTACTTGGTTCTGGGGATCTAAACTGAGATCCTTATGATTGTGCAGCAAGCACTTTACCCACGGAACCATCTCCCCAGTCCCTCCAAATCAGACACCCCTAACCTAACCTATAGTCCCAGAGTGGTGCGGCCCTTTATGACCAGAGAAGTCAAGCTCTGCGTTGCCATCATTTTTGGTCCCTGACTTGTTTCCTTGCCTTTGCATATAAACCTCCCAGCTTATTTGTGTATAGGAGGAGGACCAGCACTTAGCTCCTGTATGTCATCCACGCCATACCAAGCTCTGAGCACGGTCTTGATGAGTGTTTTTCTTTAATTCTTGAGGTTGTTATTGTAATATCCACATGTAATGGAAGAATGTAAAGTTCAGAAATCATGGCTAGTGGCTAAAAAGATTCTCAGTGATCCCTGCTTCCCGGTGTCTGTGCCCTTGTCTCACTGCCCTCTTTGGAGGGTGGGCAGAGTGCTGTGACTTGTTACTAATGTGCAGAATATGGTAGGTGATGGGATGTCACTTCCAGGATTAGGTTATAAAATGACCGCCCTTTTCAAGTGTCTCCTTACTGCTTCATGCATATGGACGCTTGCTGCCGTGACGTGAGCTGCCTGGCAGGAAGGGCCTGGATGGCGAGGGACCAAGGAAGGCATCCAGCCAGCATCCTGGGCTGACCTGAATGATGGCACCAGCTCCATGACAGACCTCAGCTGAGCCTTGAGTGAGACTGCAGTTTACGCTGTCACCTCGATTGCCACCTGTGACACCCCGAGAAGACACTCCTGGATCCATGGCTCACAGAAACGGTACAATGGAACATGCATGCTGTTTGACAAGGTCATGTTTTATTGTCCTTTGCTACCCAGACTCAAAATTGGGATTGCTTGATGTTAAAGCATCGTGATATTTATAATATCACCATTTTGACTTAAAAAAAAGATCAGAGGGACTGGAGAGATAGCCCAATAGGAAAAAGGGCTTGCTCTATAGTATAAGTACTTGAGTTTGATTCCCCAGCATGAAAAGCCACTC
Source organism: Mus pahari (assembly GCF_900095145.1). NCBI lineage: Eukaryota > Metazoa > Chordata > Mammalia > Rodentia > Muridae > Mus > Mus pahari. The sequence goes on along the minus strand of NC_034599.1, from coordinate 42,384,319 downwards.
ATGTGTGTGCAACACCCATGCCTCACTCGCATACACACACACACACACACACA
>NC_034599.1:42362044-42382956 GCF_900095145.1 Mus pahari | reverse complement strand
TGTGTGTGTGTGTGCGCGCGCGCGCGCGTGTGCGTGCATGTGTGTGTGTGAATGTTCCTGTAGTTTAGTCAGCTGAGGTCAGGCTCAGGGAATAATACAAACTATCTAATGAACACTTGACCAGAAACTGCCTGTCAAAGGTTCTGTAAACTGCAGTGAATAGAATTCCTGTCTCATCACAGTTTTAGTCCACAAAGATGCTCATGGTTCCGTGGCTTGGGCAGCCCCACAGCTCTCTGCTGTGACCAAGCAATCAGGGATGCTGCCATCTTTGACCTCATGGACCCCACTACACTACATGTAAGTACACCGTTAGCTGTATTCCATGTTATTGTGAAAAGCAATTATTATGCAGAAGACCCTGAGCAGAATCACTGCAGCTGTTCAGAACTGGTCATGCCAATATGCTTCTTGTGTAGCGTCTTGAGAAAGTATGTGTCTCTCCTTTGTTTGTTCGTTTGTTTTTCTATCATCAACAGAAAGAAATAAGCAAAAACATCTACAAAAATCACATGGATGTTAGAATAAGAAGGAAACTTAGAGATGATCTGAATTAACCCCATAAAAAGACATGAGATGTCCGGAGGGTTCACTAGCCTATCCAAAGTCACCAAGTGTGTAGGCAAATTCACCAAGTGTGTAGGTAGTACTACATAGCAATTTATATTTAGAAGAAGACTTAAGATAGAACATTGGTGTATTTCACATGGGTTAAAAGGGATTTGAACCAAAGATACATTTGTTTAGGATTTCCAAATCCATCTGTTGCTTCTTTCTACAGAGGTGTATGGGTTTTTTTCCCTTCAGTTTTATCTCCACTTACTTTTTTTTTTTTTTTTTTGGAAAATAAAAGCCAATGAACTTGCAGAAGGAATGTGGTAAATGTTGTCCTCTGGGGGCTGTCTATAGACTTAGGGTGAACAAATCTAGAAAACCCATACATATCTTCACTCCACAGTCATGAAATGTTAACTTAACATGAAGAAACTACAGGGTTAATTCAGAATCTCCTGTAGATGCTTGGTAATTGTCTGGGACTTGCCCATTTCCAAGTTATTCCCTATGGGAGATAGGAAATGAATACAATTCACCTCAACCCAACTCAACCTAACAAACATATGGACTGTGTATGTGCCTGGCATGATGAATATGTAATGATCCATAAGTGCTGCTTTCCTCTAAGTGCTCACAGATAATCTGGAGGTTGCACAGATAATCTGCATGGAAGGTAGCTGAACCTTTAGGAGGTGTGGCCTGGAAGATATGGTAAGATTATTGTTGGAGGGCTGGTGAGATGGCTCAGCTGGTAAGAGCACTGACTGCTCTTCGAAAGGTCCCGAGTTCAAATCCCAACAACCACATGGTGGCTCACAACCATCTGTAATGAGATCTGATGCCCTCTTCTGGTGTGTCTGAAGACAGATACAGTGTANNTANATATAGTAATAAATAAATCTTTAAAAAAACAAACAAGACGAAACAAAACAAATTGCACATAATTTACTTCCAGGTCAAAAAATGGCTCATCGTGTTCTCAAAAAAAAAAAAAAGAAAAAAGATTATTGTTGCCATGGCCTTGATGATATGTTTGAATGACATCACGGGACCTCAGAGCCTCCTTTTCCATTTTTCCTTCCTGGGGTCACAATGTAAGTGCTAATCTTCACTGTATTCTCCTGCCATGACACATTTCTATTTCTCAGGCCATCATGGACTTCAGCCTCACAAACCATGGGCTAAAACAAATTCCTTCCATTTATAAGTTAATTGTATCAGGTATTGTGTTGTACACTGCCTAGACAACAGTATGACTAATTCACTAAGACACTGTACATTAATATTCACATGAACAAAAGATAAAGGTCAATGAATATAATCAGAGAAGCTCTTCTTTTGCATATTTCTGTATTTGCATGTCTATGCATGCATTTGATGACCAGAGGCAATAGTGGGTGTCATCCTGAGGAACATTGTCCACCTTTTTAAAGATGGCTTCTTTATGAGCCTTTCAGAGATCTTCTATTAGACTAGTTTGTCAGAAAATCCAAGGATCCTCCAGTGTCTGCCTCCCCAGCGCTTTGATTACACGGCATGCCTCCCTGCTGGAAGATAAAACTCATGTCCTCTGGCTTATCTGATTCATCCTTCCGACTTTTAAAGGTACTTATTGACACCTCTAGAAGCTAGCAGAACAGGAAGACATAAGTATCAAAATACTGTCAAACTTTCTGGGATAAAGAAACAGACTAGACAATCCAGAGCAATCCAATATATGATGTAGCTAACACTACAATTATGGCAGTTAAGAGAAGCAGGTCTTCAAAGGGCTGGCCTCATTCACAGAAGACATCTTGGGGAGGTAGACCTTCTTCTGGCCTCGGAATGATGCTAGAGGAGCAGGAGAAGGGATATCTGACAGGCAGAACCAGGCAAAGAGTCGGTCCGTTTCTACTTCTTTCCTACCCCCTTGTATTTCCAAGCATCTTTATGTTTATTTGTCTGCCAGTTTTGCTTTTTGTTGGAGTGTGTATATTTGTGTGTTTGCACGCGTATGAGAACATCTGTGTATGGAAGTGCACATGTATATGTGTGTGAATGGGCATCTGCTGAGGGCTGAGATCGACACGGGGAACCTTCCTTGACCCCTCTCCACCTTACAAGGCTTCTCAGTAGGACCTGGAGCTCATCAGGACAGCAAGCCTTGCTGGCCAGCTTGTTACAGAGATCCCTTGTCTGTGCCTTTGGAGTGCTAGAACTACAGGTGGGCCACCATGCTTGCCACATATTTATGATTTACGTAGATTCTGGTGCTCTGAATTCTGGTCCTCACACCTGGGCAGCACACGCTTTAACCACTGAGCAACTTCCCTAGCCCAGGGTTTTCTTTGTTTTAAATTTTATTATTTATTTTATTTTATTTTATTTTACAACCTCCCCTCCCCCGTGTGTGTGTGCCTGCCTCAACACATGTGTATAGTTCATGCTATGATTTGAAGGAGTTTAGTCTTTCCTCTCACCATCTGGCTGGTTCTGGGACATTCAGCTTGGTGACAAGCGCCCTTATGCAGTGAGATATTTCTTTGGTCGCAGGATATTCTTACATGGTCCTAACCCGACACTGCTCCTAATCTTGGCACCAAGAATTTTATCCGTTGTGACCATTCCAAAAAGCGAGGAAGTTCTCAATGCCCCATAAAGAAGGATAACGCCAAGAACCGACTTATTTCCCACTGGAACCCCAATCTAAAGTCTAGAAAATGGGTAAAATTCTACTTATCTCTCTCCAGTCCCTAAAAATGCAGATTAAAACCAGGAAATGAATTGCTAAGTATGAATAAACACTTTTGTCGTCCAATGTGTCATTTTATGTCCCAAGAACAATTGGCCTGAGATGCTCGTGTCTCCTCTATGGTATCTCTAAACATCCCTTTCAACACATTTTAAGGTATTGAGAACTCATGGAAAGTTCCCAATAAAGATGCAAGGTACTGAAGGATCGATGCCATTTATTGAGTGCCAATAAATGCCAGGTACCATTTTAAATGCTTTGCCTTAAATGTATAACTCAGGTAACAAGGACATGGCCCAGTTGCAGCGATATTGAACTTCATTTGCTGTAGCAAGGGGGTAGTGGCTGGAGAAATGCTTAGAGGTGCTGTGTAAAACACAGAGTTATATTGTGTTCAGGAAGAGACTGGACCACTAGACCCTTTGTAACTTCTTTATTCTCCCTGGCCACCCCCTGGCAGCCATTTGATGTTTCTTCCCCCTTCCAGCTGGGTTTTCCTGATGTCTCTGTACGAATTCTTTGTGGGCTAAGAGTTAATGAAACAGCACTCCCATCCATTTTCTGGAAGCCCCTCCCTGGGCATGTGGCTCAGTTCCTTGAGTTTCTGGGCAGAGCTGTTACTGGGGTCATGATACGGCCCGAGGAAGAGCACACTGACAAGTGCGGAATGGGAACCCTCCGGAACAATGTCTGGTTGTCATGATGGCATGTTGGAAAATTGATCACCTTACTCTGCCTAAAGAGAAACGTCCGCATGTCACCACCAATCATGCAAACTAGACTCTCAAAATGAGATTAGACCGGAGCGCCACCAATCAGAGCTGGAGTCCCAATTGGTCTATGACTTCATTTAAAGGTCCAGTGCCAGCAGGAAGAGAAAAGAAATCAATAGTACATTTTCTCTGACATCAATTTTGCTTTTTGCTAAATGAAAATGCTTATATTCCCTTCCTTGTTCCCTCTGTCACAGAGGATGTTACATCTCCTCACCTCCCTATCCTGACCCCTCCCCACCCCAATCCTGGGGTGACAGGTGAACTCATGCAGACAGCCTCCTGCAGGGAAGCCTTTCAAAGCATTGCAGAGGAGGGTGCCTCAGCCAAGTATCTGAAGTGACCCCAAGCTTCCCCCAGCAGGCCTCCCTGCTACAGTGCCAGGGCCTAACTGGTGTTCTGCACCACTGTGGTCACCGCAGTTGTTAATGGCATTAGTCCAATAGACTCAGGACCCCTCTAGTGCACCCCAGTTCTAAGCACTGTGTCAAGCTGGAGCTGCAGGCCCCATGAACAGGTGTCTGAGAGAACGGATAGATCTGTGTAAACTCACTCTCAACCTCTGGCTACAGAGGTAGCAAAGAGATTTCCTTATAAACTGGTCTTACTGTATCATGGATGTGGAGATGGCCCAGGCCACAAAGCTTGCTGTGGAAGCTTGAGAACCTGATTTAATTCCCTTAGAGCCCAGGTCCAAAAGCTTGGCATGGTAACAGGAGTTTGTAATCCCTGTGGAGGGAGAGGCAGGAGGATTCCTGTGGCTTCCTGGTCAAGCAATCTACCCGAATCCGAGAGCTCCAAGTTCACTGAGAGACCCTGTTTCAAAAAACAAGGTACAGAATGAGTGAGGACCTCTATCTACACAAATACCATATTCTCCTGCACATGCATCTACATATGCACACACATGCACATGCACATGCACACGCACACATACACATGCAGTTCTTACCTTCTGGGCAACAGAAGCACAGAAGGGTTCGGCTCCCTGAGAGTCACTTGGTGGTAACCTTTCTGAGCTTCTGTTAATACTGGCTCCAAGGTGGCCTTAGACCAGGATTTGACTCACTTCTCCATATTTGGAAAGGAAGAAAAAGAAACTGTAAAGGAGGGAAGGAAAAGCAGTTCTTTGGACTGGGAACTCATTTCCTGAGGAGCAGGTTCCTGAGGCCCTGCTCCCCAGGACTTAGGGAGCTCCAGGAAGCTCGGCCAGTCAGTTAATAAGTCACGGAGGACGTGTGGTTTAATTAACTTGCCCAAAATTCCTCCTTTCCCTTTCTCACTTTTGCTATTAATATTTTTCGATATCTGATAATGCAGTGTAGTTAATTCTTTCTGGCTTTATAATGAACACTGCCATAATGAAAAAGGTTAGCTGTGCTTCAGGCAGCTTTTAATTATCCAGCCGAGCAGGTAAAAGCACTTTATTCTTCTCTTTTTTCCCCCTTACTTAGCAATTAATGGAGGAGCTCCATGGTTTACTGTACCTTTTTTTGTTTTCTAATGGACGATGCTGCACGGAGCAGGGAGGCCTTACTGTACCCCACAACTACCAACTGAAACTGTCTGCGTTAGTGCCTTTCGGGCTTCTGGCTTCGGGGGTAGAAGTGTCCCAGTGCTGGCCACCGGTTTATATAATTAAAAGCTGAGTTACCAAAGCATGTTGCTACTGATTCCCTGCTTTGCATGTTCCCGTCTTTGGATCTGTGTCCAGAGGCCCACCAATTGCCTTTAGAGCTCAGCTGGTCTCCCTTTATTGTAGACCTTTTCCTGGCTGTACTTAATAGAGCTATCTTCCTTCTGTTCTCCCTGCTCACCGCAGCCATGGGCTTGTTCTTTCTGTACAGAGAGGGAAACCGAGGCCCAAAGTGATTGTCTGCCTGGCAGAAAGCCTTTTTGTCATAGCTGCTGATGTGAAGTTTGACGAATCAAAAATAATTTTAGGGCCGTCTTATGGGAGGAGGGTGGAGGGGTTTAAAGGTCATCGGAGTCACTTCCAAATCCACTCAGCACAGAAGTCACTGGGTGATTCTGTTCGCCATGGCTGGTATTGCTGCAGGCTCCTCTTCGCTCTGCACATAGTCTACAAAAATTATTCTAGCAGTGTCGAGCATTTGTGTACGTGTGGCTTTATTAAGCAAAATGTTTTTAGACTCTGTGTGCATATCTCTCCGGAGGGTCTGAACCCCTATGTTTTTGCAGGTATCCTATATACTCATAACAGCCTTTCATATTTGTATACAGGCCTGGTGTCTTTAGGGGAGGGTGAAAGGCACAGTCTTGGCTAAGGTGAATGTTGTCTCCAGGTGTGTGGAACAACCCTTGAAAATTCTACCTGGAATTAGAAATGCTGAAAGCCTAAGGAGGGAATGACCTGGGAAGCTGGCAGTGGGACCCAGCGCCGTGGGCTCCTGGGCTCCTGAGCGGGCCAGGTCTTACCCTTGCCTAGTGATACCTGTGCTGAGAATGAGGACTCTGAATCTAAGGATAAACTGCAAGAGTTGACTGTTGGGATGGGAGCTCTTCTAGAAATCAATCACAATGTGAGGCTACCTGCTAAGAGACCCTTGTCCAGATGTTTCTGCCTTTTAATGTCTTCTTGTTGGAGCTTCATGAAATTAGGAAATCATGAGCAAATACTATTCGGCCAAACATGTAGTGCCACCCCACCACATACCAGGTTCCAGACTAGTTGGCCGAACGTCTCTAGTGCCTTTGTGTTAAGTAACACAGATGTAGCAGGTTCTTGATTATCTCTTGGAAGTTTTGGATGTCTGAGACCCCTGGAAAGTTGAAATTAAAAGAACAACTTTACTTTTTGTTTTTGCTAGCTCACAGACTTGAACTGTAAAAATGGTGATATTGGATATTCAAAGCTGTAAGAGGTCCTTGGCCTTTAAATCCGTCTGTCAAAGTTTTGGGGAACCTCTTAGAGCATTCCTTTTGTATACCACTACAGTCTCATGTCCACAGGACTATGCAACCTTGGTCTTCTGTGGTACCCACTGGACAACCAGTACCATGGTGGTGCTAGGTTGAGTGATTTCAAACTCCAGTGTCTCATCGACCTTTGGGAACAGGACTGTTTCCATAGCTCAAGTAGGCCTACCAGGATTTGGGGCAGTTAGAGAAGGGTGGTGGCACCTGGGTTTTATGGTGGCATAAAGGTTTTTATGTGAATAAGTTGAGTAGACAAAGTCTGTCAAAACAGTTACCCAAATCTGAACAGTAGTCAGACATTTCAAAACAAAGGCACATCCATTATGATACCCCATTCAAATACTGCATTCAAGTGTCAGCCAGAAAAACACATCCTTCTCCCTGTTTTACCAATGGGTCCACCCTCTAACATGGCAAGACTCTCAGCTGGAGGCAGTTTTGCCCCTAGGGAACATCTAGCCACACATGTATTTCCAGCTGGAGAGAGGATAGACACTGTTGATTGACAAGTAAGTGGGGTCTAGGTGGGGGCTGAGCCTCTTAGAATGTAGAGCACAGCAAGGCACCCACCCCAGAGTTGCCTCGGCCAAAGTGTCCATCACACAGATGCTGATAAATCTTGTAGAAGGCTACATAGCTGATTAGTGGGCTTGATGGTAATCTCTAAGTATGGTGTTTCATGGACCACAGTAGTCTCACGGTTACGGGCCTGAGGCCTCAGCTGGTGTAAGTATATTGGGTTCTGAAACCTTTAGGAGGTGTGATCTGGCCGAAAGACATAGATTCCTAGACAGGGTTTTTTGTTTGGTTGGCTGTGTTTTGTTATTGTTGCTGTTTGGTTTGTCTGTTTGTTGTTTTGTAATTATTGGTACCATGTCTATGGCTCCTTCCTGTCTCCGTTCTCTGTGTTGTTTTTCTTCCCTGTCAGGATGGAAGGAAACCTTGGAAGCCCTGCAATAAAGTAAATAATTCCTCTTTGACATTTCATTATATCAACACAAAAGTGAAGACCCAACACCCACTGTTTGTTAAATATTTTCCACTGATCCCGATATTTCTTTCCCGTCAACTCATCCCTTGTTCCCAGATGACCTCACCTCCAAAGTCCCAAAGGGTCTGTGACAGAATTAGTGAGAGACTGTATGTTTGTTTTTCCCTGAGTGACAGGTATCCTATTGCTCCCTCTGCACCTGACACCCCATGTACTAACACAGAAAAAGAAATGCCAGGTGTGGCCGACACATGCACTGCACACAACAGTGTCCCTTTCTGATTTTACAGGGACCCGGTTAATTGTGCGTGTGCGTCTGTCGGGGTATGTAGGTGTTATATAGATTTGTGTGTGCTTGTGGCACTAGGAAGTATCAAGTACCTTCTTTAAAATATCCCATCTTGTTTTTTGAGATAAGGGCTCTCACTGAAGCTGGGGTTCTCTAATTTGGCCAGGTTAACCAGTCAGTGAGCTTGGGAATCTCCCTGTCTCTATTTACCCCTCTCTCAGCAAAGGGGCTTACATAGCACTTCTATCATGTGTGACATTTTTACATGGGTGCTGGGGGTCTGAACTCAGGTCCTTAAGTTTATGTAGCAGGAACTTTACCTACTGAGCCATCACAGCTTTAACTCTGAGTTTTCAGGTAATGGGAAGCCAAAAGTCTCCGCCTAACCACATTTTTTTTTCATGAATTAAAGATTCATTGAGCCCAATGGCCTCAAAATTTCCTCTTCATTTCTAGTCTTTAATGAACAAAGTGATTACAAACATTTCATTTGTTCATTCAAATACTCCCACCCCCCAAAACCACTTTAATACACAATTGGCAATGCAAAAGGGGGGGGATACATACAGTCTCTAATTCCCAAGTTGCCAACAGTGTATTGGTTCAAACAACCTTTGAAATAATCAACACATTTCAATGCACACAGCAGACCGATCTCTGGAAGCAGGGGTGAGAAGTCAGACAAGGCTCCTGAGAGGGCTCACTCAGTGGAGGTGGATCTGAAACTCATCAAAGAGAAAAGGAAGAGAGATACATTGAAAGTAGAGAGCTGTGTAGTAACTGTTTCGTGTTACTGGACTAGAGAGTGTAGCTGGGGAGTGGTGGGCAGTGAGAAGCTGGCAGAAGCCTCCAAGGAGGGTTTGTAAGTGCCTGGGATCCTTGGAAAGAAATGGAGTGTGTGTGTGTGTGTGTGTGTGTGTGTGTATGTGTATGTGAGTGTGTGTGTGTGTGAGTGAGTATGTGTATGTGAAATATGTGTGTGTGTGAAATATGTGTGTGTGTTCATGTGCATGTATATTTGCACCTGTGTAAAGACTAGAGTTGAACCCAAGTCTTCCCCAATTTTATTTTTGATATAAGGTTTCTCACTGAAGTTGAAGTCAAGTCAGCAATCCCCAGGAGTCCCCAGGAGTACATGGCAAGCACTTTACCAGCTAAGCTATCTTCCTGGGTCCTACATTTTAGGTTAGATGATGCTAAATCCATATAAAAGACAAAGCACGGGATTGGCTGGGAGAGTGTCTGAGCCAGGAGTGCTAACGTGAGCCACATGTTGAGGAAGGAGGGAATGACACAAAAGACATTTGGGAGGCGAATCTAGTACGACAAGTTGTCCAGATCCCATAGGTAAAAGGCAGGGAAGAATTGCCTTTGGATTTGTTGCATGAACTATGTGTGGGGCACACAGGCAACTCTGCCCAGTGGTCAACTAGATCGAAAATCTTAACCCACAGGGAGAGAGACAGTCAGAAGATAGGATTTGGGGGATCATTATTACTAAGAGGTGGGTATTACAAAGGAAATCAGTGGAGCAAATCCATGTGGATGTCCACCCCATGTCAGTTATATGTGATGGAATTCTGGGGAGATGTGCAAACATTGCTGTTAGGAACCCACCCAAAGAGATATCGGGAGCCATCTAAAGAAGCTGACTGAAGCAGTTAAACGCTGGTCACTGAGCCTACTGCTTTGGGTCAGCACCATTTAGAAAATGCCGGGGAAGTAGCTTTCTTCCTCCCATTACAAAGGGATTGGCTCTTGTTTGGGACATATGGTTAGCCCTACCGTCTTCACTGGCTTAGACTTGAATACTCTTGCTCTGAGCATTCACTGTGAGAGTATGAGTCATAGAAAATGGTCTCTGAACTCTAGACTCCTGCCGTGGCTTGAATGTTGCTGGATTCCGCTATTGTTCCTCTCTCTACCATGCCACAGTCATTCCTAAGTCACAGAAATTGAATGTGTATGTAGTCACATGATGGGGCACACAAACAAATGCACATAGCTCCCACTCCCCAACCCCCTGCACATGCTTTGAGTTAGAACAAAACGTGTCCCTCCATATTAACACCTGCACCTGTTATAAAATAAACCCAGCCTTAGTAATTATTCTAGAGCAGCCCAGCAGCTTTCTTCTGACCAGTGTTGAAGGCTGGTGCCAGTCACCATAACTAGGTGTGAATTAACACAACAGCATTCGAGCCGCGCAGCCTCCTGGGCTTGTGTTTGAAACACAGGGCTGTGTTTTAGAGCCGCAGATAAAGTTCATTAATAGGTGCAAGCACAGTTCTCAAAGGGCAGTTCTGCCATATTTCCAGTCACTGTACAGAATTCTCATTAGTCAATTACCTCGCTCCCATCCGCCTGATTCCTGCGGTAATGTGTATTTTAAAGCCGCTGATAAGACACAGCATGTTTTAAATATACCTTAATGTATTGGAAATGCATGAGCCCCCTCGGGTTTATATATCTTAACCACTGGCCAATTTCACAAAGTTATAAATAAATGTTACAGGCCTCGGCTACAGTTGTACAGAATCAGCTGGGGATATTTAAAAGGCAGTCTACAGTCTAACTTACCTTTAAATCTGAGATATCAAGCACAGGGAGGAAAGCAGGTAGGAATATGCAGATGATTTCCTGGTAATAAAATCAACAACCTTGACATATGAAGTGAGATTGAGTGGGAACAGGGCTGGTGGGGGAAGCAGCTTGGTTGAATTAACAACATTTACGTGCAAGTGACTGCTGGGCGTCGTGGGGAAACTGAGTTGGGCAGGCTGTCAAGGATATTATGAACATGCTCAGGGCAATGAGAGAGGAGACAAGGATGCAGGTGAGCAGAGACATCGGGGTGAGGACCACTGAAGGAGGACAAGAAATGAAGGGGCCAAATAAGGAGGACTCCAAACTCGTTTCCTTAATAGATGGCAGTTGAGGTGAGAACTGAATCCTACTTTATACAGAGGAAGAAAGTATAGGGTGAGAAAGATGGCTCATCGAAAGGCACACAGATCGCTCACTAGGCAGGAGGGTTAATTTAGTACAGGCACATAAGGGATAAAGATGGATACATCCAGGTAGTGAGACAAATTGCTACTCTGGTTTGAATGTGTTCCCCAAACCCCGTGTGTTGGAATTTGATTCCCACTACAGCCGTCTTGGAAGGTAGGACCTCTGTGGTGGCGTTGGCATCACTGGGCACTGAGATAGTTGAATGGATCAACTCTATTATCTTCATGGCAGGAGCGTCCTTATGAAAAGGACAAGTTCCTAGTCATTTCTCTAGATCACTGGTACTCAACCTGAGGGTTGCGACCCTTTTTGGGGGTTGAATGACCCTTTTACAGGGTTGCCCAAGACCATCAGAAAACGGAGATATTTACGTCATGATTCATAACACTAGCAAACTTACAATTACGCAGTAGCAACCAAAATAACTTTTAAGGTCTTCTCCACGTTTGTTCTCGGCACAGTTCCAAAGGGGAGTTTTCGTTATGGCCATCTTACAGACAGGGAAACTGGGGCTTAGTGAGGCCTTCAATGGGTTTAAGGCCTCACAACCAGAAAGCAGCGAGCCTATGTTTGTTCTTCAGTTAGTCCGAGTCCAAAATGTCTCTTCTTCATCACTGCTAGAGCTAAAACATCCCAAATACCAGAAGAAGGTCTGGAGGATGATGGGCCTTTAGGAAGTGAAACACTGGACTCACAGTTGAATGGGGGAATGGATAGAAGGAGAGTGGGCAGACACTGGACAGATGAATGAATGAATGGTAGAACTGGGGTATCGGGGAAAGCAGGCTTCGTGGGAGACAGTATCATGAGAGCATAGGTGCCACGCAGGCAGGGTTGACACTGTGCTGACCCTCGATGGACAGACTGGAGAATCAAAACAAATGCTGGCTGAGTGCTGAGTCTAGCTTTCTCGTGCCGGTGAATTAGTCCTCTGGCTTTTCTGTGGAAAGCTAGGCTTCTTGTGGATCATTGTTTGTGTTATTTGCTGGGACTGTGTAAGCAGTAAATGGAATTTGGGGTGTGATGCTTAATTCTGCCTTCACAAGCAACTTACTCATGATCCTGTCTGGTTATCTATTGCACCTCCGCAATAAGCACGCTTAGCGGGGCATTTTGCCGAATCTCTCTCTTTTTGCCCGTGTCTGAGGTTCTGTGGGAGGTACGTGAACTCAGGTCTTTGTTCCTTGGTTAACTCAGCTTCATTAGTGCCCAATGCTGAAGTTTCACCTCTTAGAAACAGGAGCAGTCCCCTCCTCCTTGGTTGTCTCTGTAAATGTGATCAGGCCATTGGATGCAGGGCTGGCCAGAACTCCTCCTTGGCAGCCAGTCTTCACTGGTGGGAGACGGAGACGGTGTTCCTCAGAGACAGCTTGTCTGCTGTCTCTTCAAAGCTTCCTGTATATGGGAAATGAAAAGCTGCTCTCCGCATCCTGCCTGTTCCTTGGCAGGCTGGTCCCTGCCCTTCCCATGAGGTTCCAGGAGTCTGTGACATTATCTGCCAACTCCCAGGAAAGGCTTCGGACGATGGCGTGGAGCCCTGGAGATGATGAATATGCAGCAAGAGGTGCCGTGCCAGGTAGGGAAGCTGCAGGGCCGCTGTGAGAGAGTGAGCTGGGCCAGCTCCGCAGGCCAGACAGTGCCAAGACCTGGCAGGGATGTGTGAGGTTGATTCTGAGCAACCTTGGTGAAGGCCTGGCACGGGCAGGCCTCTTCCCCACCCTGAGGAGTAAGGAGTCTCCATATGTAGTCTGGATTCTCCGATGTTGAGGATTCAAGAGTTGTACATCCCCGTGGTGTCTGATCATTCTCAATGGCTACAGTAAAAGCTATCCATCTAGGCCATTAATTCTGCCTATGTTCGGTACAGACAGCTTGAAGCCAGCTGTTCTGGTACTATTGCCTCTGACCCACAGTGAATCTGATAAACCCCTAGTGGCCAAAGAAAGTTGAGAGCAAATTATGTTTGCACCACTGACCTCTGAGGCAGAGGATGGTATTGAGAGGTGCATTTCATATTGAGAGGTCTGTTCATTTGCCTGCAGGCAGAACTGGGCATTAGCCAGCCCAGACCAATGGGAGTCTAAGTCTGTTTTCTCTGGGACTTGGAAACTTTTGCTCATTGAGGACAGTCCACGTGTCTTCAGCATCTAGTATTCTTCAACCTGGACACAATTCTCACTTAGAGCTCACCTGTATTCCTCCAGCTTCCATTAATTCTTTAATTGATTTTTGGGGGGGATGTGGAGATAAGAGCCTACCACACTTTGCATATAGTCTGATGCTGGGGCCTTCTCCGAAGGGATTTTTCAGAACTAAGTGTAGATCTCCCTTCCAAAGATAGGCTCGGTGACATCACATCGCTATCTTACAGTGGGCTCTGGTGTGAATATTTACACTGCAGAAATAGACAAACACAGTCTACAATGCTCCTCACCTGCGATGGTTAATATCAACTAATATCAACTGTCAATTTGACAGGATTTAGAGTTTCCTGGGAGACAAAGTTCCAGGGACACCCGTGAACACTTACCTAGAGTGTATTGAAGAAGGCCACTCTGAATGTGGGTGACACCATCCCACAAGCTGAGGTCCAGAACTGAATACACTGGAATAATCAGACTGAGCTCAGACATCATCTCTCTCTGCTCCCCGACAGTGGGTGCAGTGTGACCCACTGCCTCGAGTCCCTGCTTTATGACTTCCACATCATGATGACTGTACCCTAAAATCAAGCTGTGGGCCAAAGCCAACCCTTCCTTCCTTTGGCCTCTGGTCCAGTATTTTGCCACAGCATGAAGACAGTCCCTGCACTGTGGTCAGATGCTATCTGTTCAACTGGAACTGGCACGAAGCTGGTTGTGCACAGTCATGGTCCCTCACAGAGCCTGGCTGAGCGTGACCCTTTGTGTGCTTCATTTGAGTGCCTTCAAGCAAAGCTCACTCACTAACAGGCCCATGACTCCCCAGAAAACAGAGGCGGTAGCATGAATCCTCCCCTGACATATACACATAGGGCTTCTTATAAAGCAGCAACATGTAGACCCCATGTTGATGGAGGGAGGCACACACACTGAACCAACAGGTTGAATGGCTCTGCGTTTTCCTTCTGAGTCTTTAATGCAGTCTCACTATTTGAGTCAGATTCGCCAGCCAGGAGATACAGTTATGTGATCTGACTTCAGGTTGTCCAATTCAATTCCCAGAGGATTTACGAGGCACGTGCTCAGAGTGCACTCTGTTCTAGGCTCAGGAGCCAGTGAGAGGAGGCTGTTATGAACAGTATCGGACTATCACTTCTGTTCCCAAGTAAATATGATTTGACTCGGAAGATAAGCATGCATGTGGAGAGTTCAGGATCAATATGAATGCTACAGCTGAGGCGTGCTTGAGGGAGTTTGAGTGATCATGAAACGTGGTGGTTATTATTCAGGGCTCTGGGGTCAGATTGCCTGTGTCCAAACTCCAGACAGCCACTTAGTAACTATGTGACCTGGGGAGGATTGCTGTATTCTCCACCCCACCCCACAGCCTTCCCCACCCCAACTCAGATTTCTCCTTCTTTGGGGAATTGAGCAGTTGTCAAATTCAATGTGTATTTGTGTATATAAGTCACTGTGGCTGGAATATAGTGGAAAATATGGTTTTTTTTCCCCATATCATCCAATGTTTGCTGTTTTGAAAAGGACAAAACCAAGGTCCAGAAGTGGGAAAATGACTCTACCAATTTGTAACAGGCCAATGATTCATTGCTGGAGCTAGTTTTATTGGTCAGTATAGCTGAGGGCTTGGGCTATATGATAGTTATATAAATATGCCACCAACTCTCAATGCTTTCACAAAAATCTAACTTGTTTGTGCAAAGTTGGATACAGATGAAGTGAACTTATCCTTTCTGTGGCGACCTCATCTGGACTTCATGGTCTCTGAAGACACTACAGCTGGGCAGGTACAGATGGAGGTATAGACAGCCCCTGACTACTTTGGTCTATTGATAAGCAGTGATATTGTCTCTATACAAAGGGAGTCTGGGAACATTGACTGATATAAGGCCGTCCAATGGGTAAAGTAACCACCACATGGATACAGGAGATGTCACAGGGCAATATATGAAGAAGTGCTTAATAATGGGACAGATAGTATATATGACAGATTGGGATAACATGCCCCCAGAGACAGGTTTACGCAGATGTGATAGGAGATTAGAAAAGCAGAAGTCTTGGAAGGAAAAGGGGTTGAGCAACCCTGTAGATGGGAAAGTACTAGCTCAAGACATGAATGAAACGAAGAAGGTCAGACAGGATTGGGAGATAGGGAGAAATGGGGACGAGCCCCTCTTTCAATAGCACCAATGGGTTCTGGCTGCAGAGAAGATCCTGAGCATCCTAATGATTGTGACTTTGCCAGCCTCTCCCCAAGGGCTCAGGCAGGGTGCTGCTGTGGTCTGTGGTGATTCCCAAGCCTTGGCTCCTGCCCCTTCCCTTCGCCTCCATGTGAAACTTCCACGGAGACCAATCCTCCTCTCCATTTTGAGACAAAGGCTTCACAGTGGAGCTCACTGTAGTGGAAAGAGCACTGGATGCAGAATCATTAAATTAAACACAATTTCCTTCTCTTTCCTCATCCATGACAACTGCCGTGACTTCGAACAAGAATCTCTCGGTCTCTGGCTTGTGGTTCTCCTTGGTAAAATCAGGTTTCCCTAAACTCCCTTGTGGACCTGATTCTCTCTCCCTGGGTCTCTCATAGCCATCATTTATAGCATGGGGTAAACATCTTTGGAGGGATAGTCTGGGACTGTCCTCTGGGTACAGATCCAGGGAGAGAGGATTTGACCAGGGATAGAGCAGCTTAGAGGGTGAGCAGGATTGAAGATGGCATATGCAAATCTTTGGTGAGGGGCCAAGCTTACATCAGAGTGGAGACAGGATAAAGAGGCAGCTGGAAGCTGGGCCCAGCCTCATAAATCTCACAGTGACATATCAATCAGTCAGTTCAATCAGTTGCAACATTTTTTTTTTCCTTTAGAAATAAATAAAGATGAAGGTAGAAGATACCACACAAAGAGGAGCCTCAGAGCAGCGTGGAGAGTCATACTGCCACTGGGGCTGGTGCTGGCTTCTGATTTATGGAGAGGCTGAATTTGATAAATCAGGGACTGTGATCCAATGGGTTTAGGCTCTTGTTTCCTAAATGGGAACTTAATGTTGTTCGCTCATTCATAGGTAGGATGCCACACCAGCGAGCTAATATATAAATCTATTCTTTACAAGGGCTTCCATGTTTGTTTTTTGGAAAGCAAACTTATAAATCATACTCATCTCAGATGGAAAGTTCTCTGGTATAAATTGTCACCCTCTTCCTATAAATTTCACGTTGAGAATCCTGTCTGGCCCATGAGACCTCACACATTTGGGGCGGGTGAGCTTGTAGTAAAAGGGCTGGCTCCTGATTGGGAAAGTTGGGGGGGGGGGAGTGGGAGGAGGTTAGGGGACTTCAGAAGTAATGTAATCTGTTCTTCATTTAGCCCTGGACTCTTTTTATATTTATTTATTCATTTTATAGCCTATTGGTTTTGAGAGTCCACTGATTAAAAAACAAACAAACAAAACTTGAAGTCAATAAAATATGCAACTAGAGATGGGGCTTGTTTATTAGGTAATTTCCAGTATAGCTCCCTAGGGGAGCCCAGAAATCTTCACAACCAACTACAGCCAAGGCTAGAGCTAGGTGGGGCTTGCGCTCTACTTCCCTTAAACCCTTGGGGTTCCTCAAGTTTCACAGCCTCTGGGAGCCTCTCACTTTTGCTAAGGACTAGCTCTTTTGTCCCATGCCTGGGGGTCCTGTAGTCACCCCCCAAAGAAGCTTAGAAATGCATTTCTACTCCAGGAGTGTACACATTCATCTGCCTCCCTCCTTCTTTATCTTTAGCCACCATCTCCAGGAAGCCTTCTAACCAATAACACACAAAGATGAACATGTATCTATTTTTATATGTATGTGTGAGTGGAGGGGGGTGTGCATGCGTGTTGGTTTGTGTGCACACTCGTGTATTTGGAGGCCAGATGTCAACATAGCTTATCTTCCCTAGTTCCCACCTGATTTCTTTTTTTTTTTTAAGACTCAGTTTCTCATTCAACCTGGAGCTCACAGATTTCTCCAGAGTCTAGACTCTGGAATGTCTCATCAGTGAGCTCCAGGGATCCTTCCATCTCTATTTCCCTGCCGCTGGGGTTATAGGTGTTGCCACTACACATAGCTTTTTAAGTGAGTGATGGAGATTTAAATTCAGGGTTCATGTTGGTAAGGCAAACTTTTTACCAACAGGGCCACCTCAAGGCTCCTATGCCCCCTTTTAATTTTGTGGTTCTTAGTGTTGAACGTGAGACCTAGTGTGCTCTAGCTGAGTACTCAGCAACTGATCTATTCCCCACTCCCTTATTTTTTATTTTAGGATATGGTCTCATTACACAGCCTGGCTTACCTTGATCTCACTGCGGGCCAGAAAGGCTTAGATCTTGTGCTCCTCCTGTTGCAGCCTCCTGAAAATCATGAGTAGGATTCCAGGCCTACATACCAGACCCTTCTTATATTCGTTCTTCTCCCTCCCCGACTCATCTCATATAGCCTATGCTGGCCTTGAACTCACTATATTGTCGATGATGACTCTGAAGTTTTGATCCCCCCCCCATGTGCTAAATTTTCAGGTGAATACCCCCTGCCACATATCTACTAGGTATTGACTCCAGCAGACTGTGTGCGTGCCAGGCAGACATTCTAAAATCTGAGCCACACATCCCTGTATGTGAAATGAGCGTTCCAAGACCAATTTAGAGTATAGAGTGAGGGGCAGCCGGGAAGGTGGAGTTTTCCCTTGGGGTGGGCTGCCCCTTGGCTGCTCACAAGCACAGGCAACTCCTTCTGTTGCCTTTCCCCACTTCGCCTTCAGCCACCAGTCCTGAGGTGGCCACCGTCCTCCAGAGCCTTCTGAGCCCAGACTCACTTTTCCAGGAGGCGTTTAGTCCCAAAGAATGTCTCCATTGAGGTGCCGAAGAGGTTTCATTTGAGCTACAGGGGTTCAAATCAAACCCCACTTAACACACTAAATGGGCTTCTGAAAGATTGCAAGTGAAATGGTAAAATGGGGCCAAAAAAACCAACCACTTTAAAAAGCACCGATAGAGTTTCCATTTAAAGCAATCTTAGGATAAATTCTTTTGCAAAGAATGGCCCTGGACATGAGCAACAGATAGGCTCTGTCTTTCTTCTGGACATTTCCACATTGATTAACAATGCCGGGGCAGGCATGAGTGTGTGTGTGTGTGTGTGTGTGTGTGTGTGTGTGTGTGTGTGTGTGTGTGTGTGTGTGTGCATGTGCATATGTGCATATATGCTACATAATTTTCACATCACCATACCTTGTAGGTCCTGTGTTATCTCTACCTAAGGGATGAAACTGAAGCCCAGAGCAACAGAGTTCACAGATAAGGGACAACAAGATGGTTTACTAGGAGGTCATACTCAAGCCTCCGTCTGTTTAGAATTGCAGTTTTTCCTTTGCTTTGTGTCTAAAATGCTGTACATTTTTCCAGTTTGTGCACTTTTGTGCTAGCTGGTTTTATGTCGATTTGACATAAGCTAGAGAGAGTCATTTTGGAAGAGGAAACCTCAATTGAGAAAATTTGCAAGCCAATGGGACCATTTTCTTGATTGATGATTGATGTGTGTGTGTGTGTGTGTGTGTGTGTGTGTGTGTGTGTGTGTGGTGGCTATCCCATTGTGGGTGGTGCTGCCTCTGGACAGGTGGTCCTGGATGCTATCAGGAAACAGGCTGGGAGCAGGCTAGGAGGGACATGCCAGCAAGCAGCAGCCTTATATGACCTCTGCTTCAGTTCATGCCTCCACATTCTTGCCTGGCTTGAGTCCTTGCCCCGATTTCCCCCCAGTGGTGAACAGTTACCTGGAAATATATAAAATGAAATAATCTGCTTCTCCCCAAGTTGTTTTTGGCTGTAGTGTTTTATCACGGCAGTAGGAACCCTAACTGAGACATCTCTATAACGTTAAAACTTTTCTTTCTATGTACCTTTTTTCTAGTCATGCTGCTAGAAAAAAAGTCTGTCTGCTGTCTGGTCCCATGGAATTGCCCACAATTCCAATCTTCTAGCTTTTTCTTCTTCCTGTTTTTGTCTCATTCCCTGCTATTACTCTCCTCCCAGTGCTGTCCTGAGTTGGCCTCCCTGTGCTGTATGTCGTTCTTATTTACCTTTAAGGAGATAGTTAGAATGGCCTATGGCAAGGACAGCATTTGACAGAAGTCCAGTAGAAAGCAATGAGGCAAAGCCTGGAGACATTTGGGAGAAATTGCAGTTAAGCAGAAGAAACAGCAGTGCCTCTCCCCAGGTACCAGTTGACCTGGAACATCCAGAGCTTCAGCCGCAGCTCCATCTCCCTCCACTGTTTGTGCCAGGCCTCGGGTTTGTCCTCAGCCTCCTTTTCTCCCTGATTCTGCTGCATTCTCTCCTGTGATGTCCCTCTGAGGATGCCCTTGCCTCACCCCCAATTTATCTGCTTCACCCCTGCTTTATCTACTCTTGCTGTTAGGCATCGCAGCCTGGTGCTCTCCCTCTCTGTTGCTGGCATTGTCCCTGACAGACCCAGTTTCAACTTTATTCACCTCTGTGTCCAGAGAACTCTCTAGCTTTCTGAAAAACGAATCTCTTTCTGTCCAGAATTATCAACTTGATCTATGCTTTGTGTCTTCTCGCTAGCCACTTGGAGATGGAGTTCTAAGGATTGGAATCAACCTTGGGCTTTGTACACAGCACAGTCACTGTCAGTTCTGGGGATCGGGCTGGCTGGTTTTGTGTCAACCTGACTCAAGCTAGAGAAATCAGAGAGGAGGGGGCCTCAGTTGAGGAAATGCCTCCATGGGACCCAGCTGTAAGGCATTAATGATCAATGGAGGAGGGTCCAACCTATTATGAGAGGTGCCATCCCTGGGCTAATGGTCCTGGGCTTATAACAAAGCTGGCTGAGCAAACCAGAGGAAGAAAGCAAGTAAGCAGCTTGGCATTGCCCTCCATGACCTCCTCATCATCTCCTGCCTCCAGGTTCCTGCCCTGTTTGAGTTCCTGTCCTGACTTCCTTGATGTTGAACAGCAATATGGAAGCAGAAGCCGAATAAACCCTTTCTTCCCCATCCTGCTTTTAGGCCATGGTGTTTCATCATAGCACTGGTAGTCTTAGTTAAGGCAGGGATACAGGAGCATGTGAGATTTGGCCTCTGCCTGGAGGGATGAAGCGGTCATGGGAAGAGAGGCACAGAGAAGGACAACTTCATCTCAGCAGTTGGCAGAGCTGGGGTCTTTATATGGAGTTAACAGAGCTGAGGAAGGAGGGTTCTACAGTCTTTTGTCCCTTTCTTATTCTAGAGTGTGGAGCAATGTGCCTGCACTCAGGGGTGTTTCAGAGAATGGCTATTTGATTTGGATATCTCCTTAGAGGCTCTTCTGTTTAAAGCTATCTAAAAATATTTGAACGGTTTGAGCTGGGCGTGGTGGCGCACGCCTTTAATCCCAGCACTCGGGAGGCAGAGGCAGGCGGATTTCTGAGTTC
>NC_034599.1:42360414-42362034 GCF_900095145.1 Mus pahari | reverse complement strand
TGAGTTCCAGGACAGCCAGGGCTATACAGAGAAACCCCTGTCTCGAAAACAAAAACAAAAACAAACAACAACAACAACAACAAAACAACAAACAAGCAAACACCAAATATTTGAATGGTTTAACACACTTAGGTGTATATCTATCAGGTGCTTTTGCATGTTCCACTGCGAGCTAATGGCTGATTGTTGACATATTACTCTGAAAATATTCTCAAGGTGATCGATGCTTTCCATGTGTACAGTTTGAACTCCTAAAGGATTTCTCTATCTTATTCCTTTATCCTCCAGATAACAGGGGATTGACTGTCAAATGAAAATCCTTTCCATATTTATGTATCAGAATAAAGGAGCCAGCCTTCACTCTACTCTCTGTCATCCATGTGTTGACCACATCTAAAGTCAAAATCCTTCTGTGCAGAATAGAAGGATGGAGAGATAATTAACTATTATTCTGTAAGATCTCTTGAAAACCAACAAGTAGATGATTGTCATCACTTGTCTGTGGCCTTGGGCCCACTGAAGCCTCTTAGTCCAGTTTCTTATAGTATAAACTCCCACTTATCCTCAAAGGCTTCAGTGAGGCAAGTTGTGTTACACTGGCTACCCAGAACTTGGCACAGAGCCAGAATCAAATGGAATACAGCCTTGTAACTGATTCCACAGTCGTTGGACTAGGTTTCTGAGACAAAGCTAATTAGGACAATTTATTCATTTTCTTACTAAAAAGAATAATAGCTAGGCATGGTAACTCCCACACATGATATCAACTTGAGAGGCCAAGGCAAAAGGGTTGCTATGAGTACAAGACCTGCGTGGGGGTATATAGTTAGTTCCAGACCAACCAGGAGACAGAGTGAGACCCTTTCTCAAATAACTAAACCAAGCAAAACCATAATCCAATAAAGATACCCCCAGGTGAAAGGTGATTCTTGAGCAGTGTTAGGAGTCATTAAACAGGATAGATGGAGACCGTGAAGGCAGATCTGGAAGCTTCCTTGGAGGAAATGATGTTTCTTCTGAGACTTGGAGAATAAATAAGTTATCCAATAACAATGGAAAGGATAGGTAGAGGAAGATGTTCTGGAGCAAAAGGAATGACTGTTTTTCAACACAGTACCCTCCAGTGTAACATGAGAGAGTTGGATTAAATTGTATATCAGAGTAACAAAGAAAAATTAAGACATTTCTTTCTTTTTAAAAATTATTTTATTAGATATTTTCTTCATTTACATTTCAAATGCTATCCCAAATGTCTCCTATACCCTCCCCACACCCTGCTCCCCTGCCCACTCACTCCCACTTCTTGGCCCTGGTGTTCCCCTCTATGGGGCATCTAAAGTTTGCAAGACCAAGGGGCCTCTCTTCCCAATGATGGCTGAGTACACCATCTTCTGCTATATATGCAGCTAGAGACACAAGCTCTGGGGGTACTGGTTAGGTCATAGTGTTGTTCAACTCTCATTCTTCTACATGATAACAGGCTGTTGTGCCAGCACCATTTATTGAAAATGCTGTCATTTTTTCCCCACAGGATGGTTTTAGCTCCCTTGTCAAAAATCAAGTGACCATAGGTGTGTGGGTTCATTTCTGGGTCTTCAATTCTATTCCATTGATCTACCT
>NC_034599.1:42332859-42358155 GCF_900095145.1 Mus pahari | reverse complement strand
TGAGTTATTAATGCCCTTCTTAAAGTCCTCTACCAGCATCATGAGGTATGATTTTAAATCCGAGTCTTGCTTTTTGGGTGTGTTGGGGTATCCAGGACTGGCTGAGGTGGGAGTGCTAGGTTCTGATGATGGTGACTGGTCTTGGTTTCTGTTAGTAAGATTCCTATGTTTGCCTTTCGCCATCTGGTGATCTCTGGAGTTAGGGGTTATAGTTGTCTCTGGTTGAAGTTTGTTCCTCCTGTGATTCTGTTAGCCTCTGTCAGCATCCTGGGAGTCCAGCTCTCTTCTGAGTCTCAGTGGTCAGAGCACTCTCTGCAGGCAAGCTCTCCTCTTGCAGGGAAGATGCACAGAGGCCTGGCATTCAGATCTGCCTCCTGGCTGAAGATGTAGGCCCAAAACGGGACCTGTCTCAGAAGATGTGTCGCCTCTGCAGTTTGCACACTCACTTGCACAGGCTAGACTCCGAGGGACCTTGGACACAATATGTCTCTCTCATCTGCTCTGGCAGACAGAGCCCTTCCAGGTGGATACCTTTCCGCTGGCGGGGAAAGTGCCCAGATGTCTGGAGCCCAAAACAGGGTCTGTCCCAGAAGCTAGATTGCTTCTGTCTGTCCCAAAGCTGTGTAGCTTCTGTAGTCCACACTCTCACCAGTGCAGACTGGAGCCTGGGCACACCGGAGCAAAGATGGCTCCCTTACCAGCTCAGGCAGTGAGAGTGGTCCTGGGTGGACACCTCTCCTCTGGTGGGGATGGTGCCTGGATGTCTGGAGCCAGGAACGGGGTCTGTCCCAGAAGCTGTGTCCCTTCTCAAGACATTTCTTTCTTGAAGATGTTCAATGAAGGGATGAATACAGCAGATGATGTTTGGCTCTGCAGTGATGCAGTGGGGATGGATTCAGGGGGGAACGTTGCAACAGAAATACACAGCTCAGTAGCTTTCCATCCTAAAAAATCCAGTGTAACAATCTCCAAGAGAAAACATTCACTGAAGCCCAAACCATAAAGCAGCGTTACCCCAGAGGCTGCAGAGTCGTGGGTAGGATATCCTTTCAGGTGGACACCTGAGACACCCTTACTTATACAATGGCAGCTCTTGGGGTGCCTTTGGTGGTTCTCTGTATTCTAGGAGAGGAACCAGAAAACCAATGTTAGAGGCCAAAGAGGCTGATGGCCAGAGCGTGAAATGACTTTTCTGAAGGTTCCGCAGTTCTGTAGTAAAATGACTTCTGAGCAATTCATTTCCCTATGTGATTCTTTGGCTTCCTTGAGTGTTTTCTGTCATGAGCTTATCTGGCCTTCTTTCTAGTATGGTTGACTTAGTAATTTTCCATTAGTGTCTGCCTGTCTTCATAACTGGACAGAAAAGCAGATTGTTCATGTGTACTGGGGACAGAACTTTTCCTTAAGAGAAGAGTGGGCTTCTAAGTCAGTTTCCATGGGATGGGGCCTTCTTCTTCCAGGAGAACAAGTCTACCTGCTCTAAGATCTCCAGTGTTAATGGTTGGCACTTTCAAATAGGAGTCTTTACAGCTGACATTACACACAGAGTCCCTGGTACCTGGGCTCTTCTGTCCCAGGCTGTTCTGATGCACTGTAAGTCTATCCCTTATGGAGCAGAATCCATGCTGAGCCACACTGGTTTCACTCACAAGATCTACAAATACTCGAAATTTCCCAATGAAGCTGGTGTCTGTACCTCACCCCTCTGTAGTGTTTTCCTTCTTCAGTTTTGATCTCTCACTTTAAGGTCTATCTTCTTGTCTTAATAGTTGGCATTCCACTAGCAGTAAAATGGCAGGCGCCTTGGTGGGCAAGTCCTTGGGATTGCAACAGAATCCCTTCTTGCTTCCTGTTTCCTCTTGCCTGCCTCTGACAGGACCCTTGGCCCCCAGCTAGTCTGTCACAGACCTGTTTTCCAGTGCCACCTTCAGGTGACCAAAGCCTTCTGAGAGCTTCCTGGGGAGAAGGTGGGTTTAGCCAGCTCACCTCTCTCCTCATATCAACACCTCCCAAGGGGCAAGCATATCTCACACCATTGTTTCACCTGTTACATCCCAATATTAATGTCATGAAAGTTCAAGATGAAGGGAGGGTTGTTTGTCCATTGTTGCTCAGAAGACTTAGAGTGAATGAAAGTGTCTGTAGCACTCTACAAACTCTTTCACTTTTTCTTCTGCACCATCCTTTCTGGTCTTACTTCTTCCCTTCCTCCGAGTCTTCTGTTTTCAAGGCACATCCCTGGCTCAAGACCTCTGTTCTGCTGTTCCATCTGCTCAGTTGTCTTTCCTCAAAATGGCTCCAGGGTTTGCTGACCAGTTTTATGTCCATTGTCATTGTCAGTATAATGTCATTCCCAACCACTCACTTTAATTAATGACAAGCATACGCCCTATTTAATGTATTTTAATCAGAGACAATTTTCATTGCTGACATACTATGCAGTTTATTGGTTTACTTATTTGGTGTCTTCTAATGGACTTTAAGCTCATGAGAGCAGGGTTTGATGCTTTTATTCCCAATTGTAACTACTAACTCTGGATTCTGAGCAGGAGAGTGTCAGCCATAGGATGGATGTTGAATGAACAATTGCTAAATGAATACAGTAGTCACACTGAGCGTTAACACAGACTCCAAGCTTCCTTCTTGTCAGACTCTAAGCTTCCTTCCTGTCAGGCTTTAGGCTTTGTTCTTGTTAGGCTTCAGGCTTCCTTCCTGTCAGATTCCAAGCTTCCTTCCTGTTGAGCTTCTAGCTTCCTTCTTGTCAGACTCTAGGCTTCCTTCCTGTCAGGCTTCAGACTTCCTTCCTATCAGATTCCAGGCTTCCTTCCTGTTGAGCTCCTGGCTTCCTTCCTGTCAGGCTTCAGACTTCCTTCCTATCAGATTCCAAGCTTCCTTCCTGTTGAGCTCCAAGCTTCCTTCCTGTCAGGCTTCAGGTTTCCTTCCTGTTGAGCTCCTGGCTTCCTTCCCTTTAAGCTGTAGGCTTCCTTCTTTTCAGGGTTCAGGTTTTCTTTCCTCCAGGCTCCAGGATTCCTTCCTGTTGAGCTCCTGGCTTACTTCACGTCAGGGTCCAGCCTTTCTTACTGTCAGGTTCTAGCTTGCCTTCACTTAAATGTCAGCCTTCCTGTGATGATCCCAGCTTTTTTTTTTTCCTGTTAGACTCTAGTCTTCCTGTCAGGCTCTGGGTTTCAGTCTTGTCAGGTTCTAGCCTTCCTTCCTGTGGGGGCTCTTGGATTTATTTCTTCCTGTTAGATTCTAGCCAACATTCCCATCAGTTTCCAACTTTCTTTCATGTTTCTATTTCTCAGGGCTCCTGGGAACTAGACATATAAGCTCTGGCATGGAAGTGCAGATTTGACATGTTTATTCTTTTTCACACTGGCTTCCTTTCATTTCTTACTAAACCACCTAAGCAGGCAGTGTGTTAAGAGTGCCTTCTTTCCCAGCATCACTTAGTGCAGAAAAATATTTATTAAGGTTTGATGTTGGCAATACATCAAAATCCAATAACCATACCATAGTGCAAACGCACTGAAGGGGGTGTGAGACCCATAACGTAATCTGCACATCAGAATCACAAAGGCGAATCTATAATTTCATTTGATTTATTTTCCTAAAATGCAGCAATCCCACATGTTGCTTGAAATGATGGAAGCTGGGACAAACAGAAACGCAGGAGATTTATGAAGCTTGTCAGCCAAGTCTTGGGGATCCCTACACCACGCCTGAAAGATAGGCCTGCGTAATTTCCCCTTTTACTGCAGCAATATCTTGTCTGCATTCACCAGAAAGACCCCCGACCTGTAAACATATTAGCAGGCGTGTTCTCTTTACGAGTGTGTAAATTTCCCCACATTGTGTGCCTCCAGAGTCTTGAGGCTGTGTTTATTGGTGTGAGTAGCCCGTTCGAGAGAGCTCCAGTGTGGTCAAGATTTATGCCATGTGGAAAATGGTGGGCAGCCTGTAAGAGTTTGTTTGTTTCTATTTGTTTTTTAAATATAAGAGCAAACTTTTTTTTTGAATAGAAGGCAGGGATTCACTTAAATAAATGACACACAGTGATCTTCAAGGCACACATCTGTGGTTTAAGTGTCAGCGTGGCCAGATTCAAACTTAAGCAAAGCTGTCAGAAAGAGTTTTCAAGCCTGGGGGAAACATGACTTCTTCCTCCTGTGCTTGAAGGGGTCTCCCTTTCCTGGGTTTGCCTTGTCAATCTCTGGAGTTTAACATACATCGATAGGTACCATTCTCTTAAGGACAATGATTGCCACGAGTCATCGAAAGCCTGCTCCATAGTGAAGCATGTGGATCTCCCTGACCATCCAACAGGCAGGGATGCTGTTCTCAGAGGTTTGCAGGAGATCCTGAAGCTCCAAGAGGTCAATGGCAGAGAAAATGTTTAAGATTATAGGATGTAATCCAAAGTCCATATTCCTTCTATGTCACTGTGTTAGGGTCATTAGACTTGCTATCAGTAATGTTCTTAGCTATACCCTACCAGTGCCGATACTCTAGGATCCATGGATAGAAGGTCCCAGAACTGATATTTCTTGTGTCCTGACTTACCCATATTTTAGTACCCATGGAACATAACAAATTGGGTCTCACACACCTCCATTATGATTGAGTTCCAGGTTATTGTGCCTCCCATATTTCCTCTTTGTGATCTTGTACTTGCTTTCAGTACCCGCTCAGCCCCCCTTCCAGGGTATAACATTCCCTAGCCCCAGATTTGAAAGCTAGGCAATGAATGGTATTTTGAATGTAGGATAAATGAATGGAGCTTACACATGTAACAAGGGGGCATTTCATGTACTCATTCATGACTTCTTCTTGGGCATGATGACATCAAGTATGAGAAGAGAAGGTGATGGGTCCCTATCTGAGGGCCACCCTTGTATCCTTTCTGTGGGGACACAGATGCTTCACTCCCTGTTTATGTCTTTAGTATGTGTCCTCTGCATAGTTGTTCCAATACTCAAAACTGTGACAGTTGGAGGAATCTGAGAATTCAGGAGAATTCACAAGTGGCCATATGACCAGATGGCATCATGTAAGAACAGGATAGCTCTTCATCTTTCCCACCATCCTCCCTTTACAAACTATGAAGAAATTCCTTTGTATACTGGGGCAGAGCTCTTCAGAATTGGCCCCTACCCAGATACCTTCAGTTTTACCAATCTCATGGCTAGTTCTGGGGATATGGAAGAAAGACTTCTGGAAGTCTTGCTGCACAACCTGGCACACAGGATCTGCCACTCAGATCACAGGGAAATGTAGTAGCAGAGGAGATATTTTCTGCAGGAGCTGGATCCCACCCTCTTCTCACTGAGCTTCTCTCACTTTGCCTTTTACAGCCCAAAGTACCTGAGCTCTCATGTGATTGTAGAACCTGGTTATATGAAGAAAGAGGTTGCTTAAGCATGTGGTATAGAGGTGCAGTCAGGTTCATCCTAGGTGGCCATGTCCTTCCTCTTCCTGACTTTCATCTCTCTAATTATCCAGCAGACTCTGCCTCAGCTACACTGGTGTCTTTAAGAACAGTACTAGCATGTAGCCATTATATAAGGTGACTGGTTTTATAACAGCATTTTTGATTTAAATATAGCATATACTTTAAAGATATTCACTATATATTACCCAGTTCTATACCCCTAAGTTTTTTTCTTCTCCCTCACTGGTGTGTGTGTGTGTATGTGTGTGCGCACGCGCGCGTGTGTGTGTGTGTGTGTGTGTGTGTGTGTGTGTTGTGCATGTGTGCATGCCTGTGTATGTTTGTGTGTATGTGTTTAAAATCCAAGTTTCACATGTGACAGAAATGAAATATTTGTGTCTCTGATCCTGACTTATTTTGCTAAGTACAATATTTTCCAGTTCCATCCATTTTCCTGCAAGTGACATAATTTCATTCTTCTGTGGGGCTAATCCAAACTCCATTGTATAAACATACTGCATTCAATCCATTCATCTGCTAATGGACACCTAGGCCGATTGCATAATTAGGCTATTTGTGAATGATGCAGCAATAAACGTAAATGTGCAGGTTTCTGTGGTGGGATTCCTTTGTGCATGTCTCCAGGAGTGGGACAGCTGGGTCACACAGACCTTCTGTTTTCAGTTTTGCTGAGGAATCTCTAATTGATCCCCATAATATCTGCACTTGTTCATATCTCAACAGCGAACAAAGCTTCTTTTCCCGCCACCTGCCACATGCTCCGCCTTTACTGTCACTTATTTCCTGTGTGTGATGGGATCGCGACGTAGTCGTGACTTGCGTTTTCTTCCTGGTGAAAGAAGTTGGACAAATTTTTCATGCAGCTACTGGACATTGGTACTTTATTTTCAAGAACTGTCTGTTCATTTTATTTGCCAATTTATTGGTTGGATTATTTTTTCTTTTGGTTATTTCTATATTTTGGTTACAAATCCCCTGTCCAGTGTACATCAGGTAAAGCCCTCCCCATCTCTTAGGCTGTCTCCTCACCCAGCCACCTCTGTGCTGTGCAGAAGTTTTACTCTTTTGCATACTCTCACTTTTCAGTCCTTGCTATCATTCCCTCCCTCACCCCCCCACCAGACCCCTTTAAGAAAGTCCTTGCTTATTCCCCTGTGTCTTGAAGTGTTTCTCCCATGTCTTTCCCTAGAAGGCTAAGAGGTTCAGGTTTTGCATTAAGATCATTGATTCACTTAGAATTGATTTTAATGCAAGGTGAGAGATAGAGATCTAGTTTCATTCTTCTATATGGAGATATGCTGTTTTCCCCAGGACAATTTTTGAAGAGGCTGTCTTTTCTCCAAACTACACTATGGATACCTTTGTCAAAATTCAGGTGGCTGTATCTATGTGGGTTTACTTCTGATCCTCAGTTATATTCCATGGGTCCATGTGTCTGTTTTTGTGAGCATATCACACTGATTGTCATTATGACTCTCTGGTATAAGTGGAAGTCAGGTATTGCTGGACTGATTTCTTTATTGACCAGACTACACAATCACTTTCAAAATCAATCATACGTAGATTTTTTCCCACTGAGCAGCCATGTGTGATTTCTTCCATGTTTGTATGAGTCATTTGTTTATTTCCGAGCAATTTTTGGTTGGCAGTCATGACATCTGAAGTGTGGCAGAGGAAACTGTAGTTACCTAATCTGAAAAGAAAGGCAAGACAGGGAACGATATCAGTGCTGACTAAACACAAAGTACCACCATGCAGGAAGATGGTATGTATGTGACCCCAGAGAAACAACCCAGAGCCAACAGCTAAACACTTATGCACATGATATGAGGAAACTACAGGGAACAAAAGAACCTCAAATGCTGGAAAATACCACTTGCCTGATCTGAGACCTGCTATGGCCAGTGAGCAGGTCCCTTGGTGGGCTGATCTTGATCTAGGCTCATGCATAGGCTGGGCCAGATGGTTTTACATCGTCTTTATCCACTGCTGTCCTCACAGAGAGTTATTTCTCCCGGAAGATTGAAACAGGGACCTTTATATTTAGTCTTTGTTGTTATCATATTTTCTTTTTTCATTTTGTTCTTTTGAGACAGGGTTTCTCTGTGTGTATGTAGTCTTGCTGTCCTGGAATTTTCTCTGTAGATCCAGCTATCCTCAAACTCAGAGATCCTTCTGCCTCTGCTTCCCAAGTGCTGGGATTGAAGATATAAGTCACTGCCCGACTGTTATTTTATTTTCTATGGAGATGGTAATCTCTGTAACTCGACATCTACTATCAATTATGCTGCATAGTTAGGAAACATATCTTAGCTAGTGTTTCTTCTTTACTATAGTAAAAATGCATAATAAACACACATTTAAAAATAATGGCTTTTCTGCTTATAGAACCTATTTATATTTACTTAGGAGAACCCAGAAACTTCTATAAAGTATGAGAGTTAACATAAAAATCACCCATAAGTCCATTATCCATGAATAACTACTGGTAAACATATCTGTGTATTTCCTTACTGCCATCAATAAATATTTATTTCTCTGAGGAGAGCACACCTGTAGGGGAAGTTTGTACTTTTCAAGCTCAGAAATAAATGGTAATAGGCTCAATGGGCTCCTGGGGAAGTTCTAACTTTATCCAGAATCGCTTTCTGTTCCTGGAGGGTCTCTAGGAATAGGAGACAGGAGGAGCTGGCAAATTACAACAGGCTCCCAGCTCTTCCGGGTGAGGCACTCGAGGATTGCTAAAGAAGATGTCCTTTGTGCTGGCTGCTTGTCCCTCAGCTCCAAGGTGTTACTTGTGGTCATAGTCCTGTTCTCATCCCTACAATAGCCAAGGGTTCTCCATGGGGAGTGCACTGGCTAGTTTGTGTCAACTTGACTCAGGCTGGAGTTATCACAGAGAAAGGAGAAAT
Organism: Mus pahari; assembly: GCF_900095145.1. Lineage (NCBI taxonomy): Eukaryota > Metazoa > Chordata > Mammalia > Rodentia > Muridae > Mus > Mus pahari. The sequence goes on along the minus strand of NC_034599.1, from coordinate 42,349,791 downwards.
GCCTCCATGAGATCCAGCTGTAAGGCATTTTCTCAATTAGTGATCAAGAGGGGAGGTTCCTTTGTGGGTGGTGCCATCTCTGGGCTGGTAGTCTTGGGTTCTATAAGAAAGCAGGCTGAGCAAGCCAGGGGAAGCAAGCCAGTAAAGAACATCCCTCCATGGCTTCTGCATCAGCTCCTGCTTTCTGACCGGCTTGAGTTCCAGTCCTGACTTCCTTGGTGATAAACAGCAGTATGGAAGTGTAAGCTGAATTTCCTCCCCAACTGCTTCTTGGTCATGATGTTTGTGCAGGAATAGAAAACCCTGACTAAGACAGGGAGTATTGAGGGAGTTGGAGATGTGTGTGTATGTGTGTGTGTGTGTGTGTGTGTGTGTGTGTGTGTGTGTTTATGCATGACTTTGCATGTGTATGCATGTGTGTGTTTATGTATGTCTCTGTGTTTATGTATATGTATGTGTATATACATGTGTCTGTGTGTGTTGTATATGTGTGTATGTTTGTATGTATGAGTACGTATATGTATGTGTGTATATGCATGTGCATGTGTATATGTGTGTTTATGTATGTTTATGTGTGTGTGTGTGTGTGTGTTCCTTTCTCCCTCACTCACTGAGAGTTTGGCAAGTCCAGGAGAGAGGCAGTTGATTATTTTTAGCCCCTTGTGCATAACAAAAGAATGCTAATGCTCGGTGTCTTTATGAAAGCTCTCGAGTTCATCAGCTTTGCAAAGAAGTGAAATTAAATCAAGATTTAATTGGGATATGCATGTTTTATTCATGCTACTAACCACAGGAGAAGCCAGCAAGCTGAAGGTAAAAAAGAGGGGAAAAAAATCTTTTGAAAAGTTGTTTCTCTCTGATTAAATAGAGATAGTTTCTAACTTCAAAGGAAGCAGGCCTTTAATGTATTTTAAATGCTCAACTAGGCTTAGCCTGGCCAGCTCTGCTATGGCTGGGCAACATAAACCAAGGATGCCCTGTCCCTACTGTCATATCCTAGGTTCTAAGGCCAGTTCAGTTCTGGCTCCTGATTCTAGCTTCTATACTTCAATACGAAGCCTTAGAACAATGTTCTGGGATCTTAGGAGGAATGGGCACAGGCTGGAATACCTGTTGATAGTGAATCTGAGTTCATCTCCTATCATAAGTTGAAGGAACAATAGCTCCAAGGAGCAATGCCTCCCCTGGAAAGGGACTCTTATGGAGTATCTTGCAAACTATGTCCTGCCTGAGCTTCATGCACCAGACATGTTAGGACAAGAAACCAAAGACTCAGATGACATGGGAAATAGAGAATGAGAAGCCAAGGTTAGAGGAAAAGCTTAAGATACTTCTATAGATCAAAAGAAGTAATATAATGGGAGACAGAGGAAGCCTAGGAGAGAAGATGGGAGAGTGTCTAGAATTTCTGCATATGTAAATTCCTGCAAGTGTTCCAAGCACAGGAGCCCAGGGTCCAGCTGCTGGAGAAGGCATATGAGGGAGGCTGTTTGGTTGGCCATGTCTGTGGTTATGGGAGAGCGTGAAATAGATATTGGAACAAGGGCACAGAGAGCTTTAGACTCGGGTTCAACATGGTTTAAGTTTTGTAGGTTAAATAAAGATACAATTTAAAAGTGTGCTGGCTGGTTTTAACTATCAACTCGGCACACTCCCCTGAACCACCTGGGAAGAGAGTCTTCATGAGGAAGTGTCTATCAGGTTTGCCTGTGGGCATGTCTGTAAGGGATGGTTTTGAATGTTAACTGATAAAGGAAGACACAACCTCATGTAGGTAGCATCCTTCCCTAGGCTGAGAGTCTTGAACCTGCCTAGGGGAGGGGAAACCTATCTGAAAGCAAGCAAGCAAGCAAGCAAGCAAGCAAGCAAGCAAGCAAGCAAGCAAGCAAGCAAGTAAGTAAGCTAGCAAGCAAGCAGACCTAGCTACCTACTACCTAGCTACCTAGCTAGCAGACCCACAGACATGTATTTCTCTCTAATCTTAACTGTGGATGTGATGATGTAATTGGCTGCCAGGGTTTTTGCCTTGACTTCCCCGCAATGGTGGATTGTATAACATGACATTGCCAATTGAATGAACTCTTTCTGTACTAAGTTGCTTTTAGTTAGGATATGTTATCACAGCACCAGAAACAAAACTATAGAATGAGGAGAAGTGACTGTAGTTATGAATATAGAATCCCACAGAATCGGAAGAGATTGTCAACTATTTGGTTCAGAAATTGCTTGCCCACAGCACAGCCTCTCTGATGGCGATGGTGCACACTGTTTACACCCTGGCACTCTGTTCTGAGACATATGGAAGATTCTAGTGCTTGAACAAGTGAAAACCGCACACACTGCCAGATTTGAACGATCTGGATCCTTTTTTTCTGTTATTCTTAAATAATTGAGACCTCAAAAATATTCCTAGGAGGTGAATGGAGCAGGAGCATCTAACTTTATAAACTCAGTTCCCAAGGGAGAAGACAGCCACATCTAGGTTTAATTTACCAGGTAGAATTTGGCAATTTTGGAGAGTTGGAATGATGTAGATCCAGAGCTGGAATTATTCTGAGATGTGTTAAAAAAAAAACAAAAAAAAAAACAAAAACAAATCTTTTTTTCCTTCCCCATCCTCTGCTCCCGGAATGATGACTGTGAGGCAAATTATTTATTATTATATGCATTGGCCACAAGCTTTGGCACATTCCCTGACTAGCTTGTAGCATAGTTAACCGACTCAGACTATACTTTCTCTACCACTTGGTTAATCTCCTCTCCCTCAGTCCCAGCCTGCTTCTTCTTTCATGTGTTTTCAGCGTCTCACTTGAATCTCTCTCTTTCCCTTTCCTCTTCTCTTTCTCTTTCTCTTTCTCTTTCTCTTTCTCTTTCTCTCTCTCTCTCTCTCTCTCTCTCTCTCTCTCTCTCTCTCTCTCTCTCTCTCTCTCCCCTCTCCTCTCATTCTCTCACTATTTCCCAGAATCCTCTCTCTTCCTGCTAGGGTCTCATCTCCCATTTCCTGCCTCAGTTTATTGGCCATCAGCTTTTTTACTGACAGATGATGCTTACAGGAGATTGTCTCTACAGCGATGTGTCTAGTCCTCCTAACGCAGCTATTTACTGCCCAAACCCTGCGTCTGACCTAACACTCTCTCACCAGCCTAAAGCTAAGGATGCCGTCAGATTGCATCTGAGGCTTAGAGCAGAGTTTCCTTGGCTTTACTGTAGCCTGCCTACCTGCTGTTCCTAGCAATGCTTGTAGCGAATGCATTGATTTATGACTGACATTCATTCTGTGGCTACATAAATCCATATAACCACTTGCAGCATGGGATATATGTCCTTCAGATCAAGCCTGATTGTATGTTTCCAGGCCATGGTCACTTACATTTGGCTCAGTGGTTAAGAGCACTGTCTGTCTTCCAGAAGAGCTAGGTTCAAGTCCCAGCCCCCATATGGTATATCATAAATATATCCAATTATCCTATCACCATTTGTTGAAATGACTGTTCTCTCTTCATACTTTCTTCCTTGAATTGTCTTTGTACCTTTAGGAACATTCTCCCTACACTATTGTATGTGTATGTGGTATTTGTGTGTGTGTGTGAGAGTGAGTGCGTGTGTGGTGTATGTGTGTGTATATATATGTGAGTGTGTGTGGTATATGTGGGAGGGGGTTAGTGTGTTGTGTGTGTTCATGTGTATGTATGTGTGTGATCTGTGAGTGAGTGTTTGCATGTGGTGTGTTTGTGTGTGTGTGTGAGTGTGTGTATTGGGAGTGTGTGTGGTTTGTGTAAGTGAGTGTATATGTGGTGTGTGTCTTTGTATGTGAGTGTGTTTGTGTGTGTGGTGTGTGAGTGTGTATGTCTGTGTGTGTTTGTTTGAGTGTGTGTGTATGTGTGTGTATGTGTATGTGTGTGGTTTTAGAGTCCTTATTATGTCCTATTGGTCAAGTCAATCTATTGCTTATTCTATATATTTCCATGTGATATTTACAATCAGCTTCTTTGTAGCTACAACAAAAAGCCTTTGAGGTTTTAAAATATGGAATATGTTGAATCTACTTGAATAGAACATTGGTCTTGGATATTGCAGCACTCAAATTCTTACTGATTAGTTACATTTTCATAGATTCCAGTTATCTGCATAGATAATCACACTGTGTGTAAATGAAGATCATCGTAATTCTTCCATAGGAACCTGGATGCTTTATCTCCTTTCCCTTTTCTTGCTTTATTCATCAGGCTAGAAATCCTTAGATGGAAGAGTGAAATGTGCACATACAATCTCACTGGGGAAGCCTTTCACTATTAGGAAAGAATACTCAAAGGTGTCCTTTATCCACTGTTTGGAGCATCACACAAATGTCCTTGTGCCCAGAAATCTTCAAAGAAAGCATCAGTGTTAAGCGCACAGTATTGTCTTTCCAGTAGGAAAGGTGAAAAAACCTGTTCTTCCATTCAGAAAGCTGAGAACTAGAGGTAATTAACAGCCTGGTGGCCCGTATTTGTTGGACCAGCCACATCAAGCTCCTACAACCAGGACCAGATGTAGCTAGTAATCTAAATGACCCGCACAGCCAGAGGCTCCCCCAACCAGGACCAGAGGTGGCTAATAACCCAAATGATCTCTATGCTATCTGTATGGCTGAGACCAGGCCAGACCCTTAGGCCCTTAAGCCAGCACAGATAGCTATCTCTAGAACCCATCTCCTCAGAAGAAATGACATTTACCCTGAGTTGAGTTTCAATGTAATTATGCTTCCTTGTGCAATGGGGATTGTATTACACCAGGAAACCTTTTTTCCAATTACACTGGGCTTAAATGCATTGGGAATAAACCACCTGTTATTAGACTCCCTGAAGTCTGATCCAGGTTGGCAAAGTCCCCCTGCACTGGGTTTTCATCTTACCTCTTTGAAGAGTTTGCATCCCTGCCTGGATACCTACAGGGATCCCCCTCAATCCACTTGAAGAATTTACTTTTAACTAACTGTTTTCTAAGAGTTTTTTTTTTTCAAGTAGAAATAAAAATTACATTAGTGAAATGCTTCTTTTTGCACCTAGTTAAAGAAGCAGATGTTTTTTCTTTATATAACATTATTCAGCTTATTTATTTTTGTATATTTATTTACTATCATATATGCCATATACGATAATAAATATACCATATATAATATTACATATATAATACTACATATTATTAAAATAAACATATTTTATAGTATACATATACTAAAGTAAATATATAATATACAAAATATTATATTTTATATTTACTTACTTAGTATCATATATGTCAGCATGCATGAAGAGGTCGGAGTTCAACCTGCAGGAGTCAGTTCCCTCTACCACGTGGGTGTTAGGAACTGAACTCAGGGAATCAGACTTGGCAGTAAGTACCCTCACCAGCTAAACCATCTTGCCAGCCATTTAAATTTTTTAATTATATTTTTTAACAGATGGGTTTTCTGTTTTAGTTTGTTGATACAGTGAATTATCTTGATTCCTTTAAAAATATTAAATTAACTGCACTTATGAGATAAATCTTCTTTGGCTGGGGTAAATTATTGATTTGACTGCTAAACTGTTGTTGATAATTATGACTTGTATGTTTATGAAAGAAATCATTCTGTGGTTTTCATTTCTTGTGGTATTTTTGCCTTGTTTTTGTATCATCCTATTGTGCTTTCTAGGATGAGTTAGGAAAGCTGCCTTCCTTTGCATTTCTCTGAACCTTTGGATAGAATTCATCTACATCTATGCCACTTTTTGCCAGAACACACACATGCAGACGTTAGGGATGGAGTTTGCTTTGTTGGAAGAATCTTATTTACAAATTCAATTTATTTTGCAGATAAAAGGTTATTCAGGTTATTTCTTTTCAAGTAAGGTTTGAGAGTCTGTAACTTTTGAAAGAGACTGGTTTTGTTTTGTTTTGTTTTGTTTTTGTTTTTTGTCATCAAATTTATTGCCACAAACCTGTTACCAATAGTCCCCTGTTGTCTTGTAATGTCTGTAGACTGTGCAGCGATATCATGGGATGTGAAGTTTTTCATGTGCACATTGGTAACATATCTTCTATCATAAGTCTAATTTATCAGTTTAATTACTACTACCTGTTATATGAAATTAATAAGAATAACTTCATTATTAATTACTAGTGATAATTAATAAAATATTAAGAATTAAGTGTCACCAGTTACATAGAAATGAAAGAAGATGTTGTTTTATTGATTTAAAGATATTTTGTATTTCATTAATTTTGACAATCTTGATTTTTTTCCCTTGTCTTCCCTTTTTCTTTCTAAAAGTTTCTTAAAATTGATTCTGTGGTGATGGATTTGAGAATTCTCTTCTTTTCTGACGTGGGCATTTCGTGGCACTAATTTGCCTGTAGGTAATTCTGCAGGCCTGTACCTCAGTTTTGACATATTTATTTTAATTTAGTTCAGAATGCGTGGGCTTTCTCTTTTGTCTCTTCTTTGACTCACAGGCTATTAAGAAGTGTGCTATCTAACGTCTTGACATTTTATAATTTCCTAAATATTTTTCTTTTTTTTTAAATTTCAAATTTACTTCCAGTTTGTTCAAAGAACATACATTGCATAACTTTAATTCTTTAAAATCTTCCAGAGGTGTGGTTTGAAAGATGATATATCCTGACAAATATGCTATGTGCATTTGGGAAAAAAAATATTTTCCTGTTGGGCGGAATAGCCTACTTACATCAGGCCAAATATCTGGTTACTCTTTTTTGTTTGTTTGTTTGTTTTTTTTTTTTTTTTTTTTCGAGACAGGGTTTCTCTGTGTAGCCCTGGCTGTCCTGGAACTCACTCTGTAGACCAGGCTGGCCTCGAACTCAGAAATCCACCTGCCTCTGCCTCCCGAGTGCTGGGATTAAAGGCGTGCACCACCATGCCTGGTTTTGTGGTTACTCTTAATCAAGTCTTCTGCATCATTTCTGATCTTCTGTTATTTGTTTTATCAAGTGTTAAGAGAAGGCTATTGAAACACACAAGTATTCGTGTGGATATGGCTATTTCTCATTTCAATTCTATCCATCTTTGCCTCATGGATTTTAACATTCTATTATTGGGTGCATAAATATTTAGCATTGTTATGTCCTATTGATAAATTGACCCCTTAATCTTTATGACATAAAGGTCTTTAACCATGGCAATTGTCTCTACTATGAAGTATGTTTTGTCTGGTACTGATATAAGCACTTCAATTTTCTTATGACTAGTTTTGGCACAATATAGTTCTTTATTATTTTTAAAGTATAATTTGCTATTCATTCACAATGGAGAATGTTAAGGAGGATAGGACTAGAAACTATTTCTTTAACACTATGAAGCACACCTACCCAAATGTAGAGCAAGCATCATGTTCCATGCTGAAGCTCTGGGGGCTGTCCTTTGCTTTTATGGTGCTGGGAATCAAACCTAGAGCTGCCTATGTGCTGCAGAAGCGCTTTCCCACCAAGTTACACCCCAGCTCTTCGGTTGAGTGGTAGTTTAGGTCTTGTGTCATTACAGGGTCCCATGTGTTCCAGGCTGGATGCAAAATCAGTCTGAACTCCCAGTTCTCCTGTCTCTGCCTCCTGAGGGCTGGGATCACAGGCTGTACCATCATCCATGGCCAAAAGCTTCCTTTGTAGCAGAAGGACTGTGACTTAGAGTTTTACTGCTTGCTGTTCTGTCATGTCACCACTATCATGACAATTTGTCTGATGCAGAAAGGACTCTTTCTTCTCCTTAAAAAAAAAAAATCAAACATGGAAAAAAAGTGATGGCTTAAAAGTGATATATCTGTATGTATGGAAAATTCAAAATGACTCTACCGATACATTTTTAAACTTAATAAGAGATTTTTAAACAGGTTTGCTGGATAAGAAAAACAAATATAAAAAGTGTGAATATTTGTATCATCATATAAACATTTACTATAAAACTGTGATAAATCAGTATTATATTGGTGCAGGGATAATATCATAGAGCACCTGTAATAGAATAGCGAACCAAGCAATAGACTCTTGATACAATACAGAGGTGAGCCCCGCAGAGCATTGGAGAAAAGGCAGACTTTTCAAAAACTGTGCCAAGACAATTTGATATCCATATGGGAAAAAAAGAAATTAGATTTCTGTCTCACATCATACAGCAGAATCAATTTCAGATGGATTAAAGACCTGATTGTGAAGTCAAAATTATATTGCTTTCTGGAATTTCAGTTCCAGAGCACGCTGGTGGAGATTCAGTTTCCACTGCTCCTGGTCTCTTAAATATAACTAAACACTCAATAGTTGTTAAAGAGATAGTGATGAGAAGACCCTGAAAGCTGAGAGGAAAGAGGCAAACTAGATACAGACCTCAGGAATTGAGAAATGAGGGTCTGAAGATGGATCAGATCTTCTTTTGTGTCATATGCTACCACACAGGGCACTGGAGAGCCTTATCAAGAACAATCACACAATTAACAACAAGCACAAAGGAGAGCCTTCATTCTAGCCAACAGACTAGGGGAAAGGGACCAACAATAGGGACATAGTGGGAAAACGCAGTCCATCTCTAGACTTGGGGACTGTGGTAGTAATATCAACTACAGTCCTTAGCAGTGATGGTGACAATCCAGCCACACCAACTCCTGATCTATGACTTTCTGATGGAAAAAGATGATATTGTTGTGATATTGTTGTGATTGTAATCATCATCATCACCATCACTATCACCATCAGCAGCAGCAGCAACAGCAGGAGCAGCAAGAAAGCTGTAGGGAAGAACACTTCCCAGCTGTGTGTTTAACTTCTGGATATTTGCCAACAGGGCTCTAGTTTAGTGGCTCACAGAAACACTTGAGCATTAATGTTTCTTCTTACAAGCTCACAATAGCAAGACACCACCCTAGATGTCCAACAACAGAGAAATGAGTAAAGAAAATGTAGTTTACATACACTCTGGGTTTTTTCAATCATAAGGAAGAATGAAGTTAAAACCTTTTTTTTTTTTTTTATGACAATGGGTGGAACTGGAGAGAGAGTCATATGAACTAAATTAAGCCAGTTTCAGAGAAACAAATATCATTACTTTTTCATTTGTGCTTTCCATATTTTATAGAGATTTTAAAAGTTGTATGAATATGATCTGGAAGTAGAAGCATAGCTACTTAGAGGAACAAAGGGGACAAAGGAAAAGGAGAGATGGGACAGAGGAAGAATGGCGACTAAGGGAAAGGAGAGATGGGACGGGGGGGGGTTGGTGGTGAGGTGCACAGGGTTGAACATATAGGTTGCTCAACATATAATATCTACTTATATAAGAAAGTTTAAAAAAAAAGCAGTGTCCAAAGAAACCACAGTAAAGACTGAAAACAGAAGAAAGCCCCAGACCCTCCACCCTCTGCCTCATAAAACAGACTCAGACGGTCACCCATGGGCTACATGAATCCCTTAGTTATCTAAGCTCCAACTGTGCTGCGGGGCCACTACTGGGCCGTCCCATGCATCTGCAAGCAGATAGATACAGTAGATCTTCCACTCAGCAGCTAAGGGAGTCCCAGGCCAAGTGTCTCTCCTCAACTCTTCACCAAAGCTCTACCAGAGGAGCCTTGCAGTAGTAACCTCTACACCACTGAGAGCTCCAGAGAGCACTGTATAAATTGCCCTACAGCCCTGAAGTCCAGAATAGGTGAAATCACACGATGCAGGCTCAGAACACTCAAGTTCCATAGAATTAGAGCCACAGAAGTAGGGCAGAGCTGACATGCTAACCTGAAAGGGGTGACTTCCTGCTCAAGTAGATTTAGGTGGAACCAAGAACTCTCCCAATACCCCAAAAATTCAGCCCTCCCCCAAAGACATCACCCTCCCTACTCAGACTCAGAAATTTACCATAGGAAAGAGATAAGGATGCTGGTGGTGAGAGGAACCAGATGCTGGAAATATCTGACTGGAATTTTAAAGTATCTCTTATGAAATGCTCCAATAATCAATTATAAATTCTCTTGAAATAATGAAAAGATAAAAAGCCTCAGAAAAGAGATAGAAGTTACAAAAAAGAACCAAGCAGAAATTATAGAGCTCAAAAATACAATAACTTAAATAATAATAATAATAAAAAAAAATCTCGCTGGATAGAATTAACAGTACAGCAGAGACGGCGCTGCCTAGAATCCACGAGGTTGAAGAGAAATCAATGAAATGCATTCAGTCTTAACAACAGACAGAAAATAGACTGTGAAAATGAATAGTTCCCGAATTTATAGAACAAATATCTGGCATTCACACTGGAGGCTTGGAATGGAGAACAGTTGAAAACTTTATAAATTAGCGAAAGACAGATCTATAGATCTGCAAACCAATGAGCCACAAATAGAATAAACTAAAAGAAATCCACACCAAGAGACATAATTAAATGTCTGAAAACTAATGCAAAAGGGGGAAAAACTTAAAAAAAAAAAAAACAGCCGGAGAGAAATAAAATATTCTCTATTTTTTAAAAAATGAGTGACAGGTGATTTCTCAACTGAAATCACAAGCCTAAAATCACAAGCCTGAAAAGAATACAAGTGCCAACCCTGAATACTGGTGAAAGGCATGGAAAAATTTAAAAAATCACTTTAGATATTAAGGAAGCACTAAGCCACTGTCATATAAAAGAAGACCAAAAAAGCTTGCTTGTCAGTGACCCGTCTGTAAGGAAGAAAGGAGACTCTCAAACATGAGAAAATAATAAGAGAAGGCTTGAGTCTTCAGAAAAAATGATTATGCTTGGTGAAAATGGAAGTGGACACAATCTACCACCACCCATGTTGCCTCTAGTCACACTTTATGGATGGATCGATCAGGAAACTTAGCGTCACTTACCGTGGGACCCAATGAACATAGAAAGTAAGAAGTCTTTATTTTCAAAATCGAAGAGGTCTAAGCTATTTACATTGACTTGAGACTTCTCTATATGAACTAGGCACCAGGCGATCATGGTGTCTGTCTACTTGTCTGTCTGTCATTTATTTATCTAACCCATCCACCCACCCATCTCTAGAGTAATACCGACAGCAACCCCTAGAAATTACCCATACAGATTGCTGCACCTAACACACTTAAAATGTTCAACTAACTCACATGAGGACAGAGGAATGGAAACAGAGGAGGGAGCAGGCAGAAAACAAACAGTAAAATGGCAGGCCTAACCCTCAATGCACTAGTAATTCTGCTTTGTTTGTTTTAAACTTCTCTCCCTCCATCCTTCTCTCCCTTCCTCTCCCTCCCTCTCCCCCCCCCTGCATGTAGATGTGGGCACATGCATACTCTGGCACACATGCAAGGAGGCCAGCCTTGGCTCTAGTTCCCAGGATTGACCTCAGCTCATTAAACTTATGTGGCAAGTGCTTTATGAACAACAAAAACAACCACCTCACAATCAGAAAAACAAACAAACAAACAAAAATAAATAAATAAACCAGAAACAACAAATAAACCTGCTGAACCATTTCTCTAGTTCTGTCTCAATAAACTGTTTTAAGTGCAAATGTCTTAAATATGCCAATTAAAAGACAGGTACTGATAGAGTGAACTAGGCACTGTGTGAATAAGAGTTTAAAAACCTAGGAGTTCAAAACCACAAACAAAACTCACAGCATAGCTAAATGCTGTCCATATAAGTTTGCTTCAAAGTGCTGGTATCACTTAGCTGAAAGTCAAAGAAATTAACAAAGGTGATTGAGGCCACACCATATGTTCCATAGCAGCAAGGGAGTCCACACAGAAATCAGTAATGGAAAGATGATAATAAAATATTCAAACAGTAGGAAATTAAACACTTTTAAATACTCCCTGCATCAAAGAAGAAAATTTTCAAGAAAAAAATATAAATTCATTGGATTGGATGAAGAAGAAAAATTGAATATAATGAACATAGGCGTAGCATTTTAAAAGTGTGAATAGACTGGATAAATACAATGTGACATATACACATGCCTATTCATGTAAAACAGTATTTATATGCATGCTACAACATGGAAGAAACTTCTTCAGGGTACTCTGCCGAGGAAACTACTCACAGAAGGAGACCTACCTCATCATTCCATGTGCATGAATTACCCAGAACCTTCAAGTCTGTGGTGACATAGGATAGACTGGTGGTTTCCAAGGGCTGGAAATGGGGGTAGGGGCGCCAGGGAGAGATGGGAAGATGGCACCATTCTGCTGATGGAGCCACAGCAGTGTTTGTGTATCTATGTGACTGTGTATGTGTATGTGTTTATGTGTATGTACTCCTCTCCACAGAATCACACATTGTAAAATAGTTAAAAGTGTCAAGTTTTATGTTACTCATAGCAAAATAAGAACATAAATTAGTAAGATCACATGTAAGGGAATGATAGAGAAAAACAATATGTAAAAAGCAAATTCCTCAAAACAATAAACAAAATTGAAACTCAAGCAAGAGTGACCAAGATCAAACAAACAAACCCGCAGTCCTGGGGCCGAGAGGATGGCCCAGTGTTTAAGAGCTTGCACGTCCTGCTTCTGTAGAGGATCTGCGTTCAGTTTCCAGCACTGATTCTGGGCAGCACCCACACCATAGCTTCAGTTTCATGGGATCCAATGACCTCTGGCTTCCATTGGTCCATTTATGTGCAGTATCGGTACAGAGAAACTCATGCAGGCACATCCACATTAAGAACAATATAAAATACTTTAAAAAAGTCACCAGTATTATGAATTGACAGTGAATATATTCAAGATCCCATATCCGTTCAAATATCAAAGGGGCCTAGGGAGATGGCTCACTCAGGGAAGTGCCTGTGGCATGAGAATGTGGCTTTGGATTGCTAGCACCCACATAAAAGCTGTATGAGTCCATGGGCATGCTGCACGCATGTTTATACCTTAGCATGAGATGGGGGAAAAGACAGGTGGGTTCCTGGAGTTCCTTTATCAGCCAGCCTAGCCAAATTCATGAGCTTCAGGGTCAGTAAGAGAACTTGTCTCAAAACATAAGGCCAAGAGTGTTTGAAGAAGACACCAAGCACTGACCTCTGATCTCTGCACACTCATGAATACACAAACAGATGTGCATAGTCACAACACATGTGTACATACAACACCACATGTGTACATACAAACAACACATGTGCACATACAAACAACACATGTACATACATGAATCTGATCTCTGCACACTCATGAATACACAAACAGATGTGCATAGTCACAACACATGTGTACATACAACACCACATGTGTACATACAAACAATACATGTGCACATACAAACAACACATGTACATACAACACAGACATAAATAAGTAAATGAATATTGCAAACAGCTTGACATTCAGAAAGTTAACAGCCTGGAAGAAATAGACCAGTTTCTCAAAAATCAAATATTACCAAAATCAGCCAAGTTAAAAACAAAAAACAAAAAACTACTAACCTGAATAGGAAATAAGAAAAAAAAAAAGAACTAGTAATTTACATACTGTTCAAAAAGGAATTTCTAGTCCAGATGGTTTTATTGGAGAACTTTATGAATATTAAAAAAGATTAATACCAATTTTACATAAAATCTTCCCAAAACCAAATGAGAAAGAACCATTTTCAACTGAATTTTACAAATGTGATATTACTGTGACACCAGAGCTACATTAAGATTGCTCAAAAAAAATTATACATTGATATTCTGGGATAGCTCCTCAAACCACTCTTCAACAAAGACTGTCCATGAAATTCTAGTAAGTTAAATATGAAAATATATAAAAAAGACATTTATTTTAGGTATGGAACCCCAGTTGGCACTTGAAAACCAATGGAACCCCCATATTAACAGGGTAGAGAAAAAACAGCATATAATTGGGTCAATTGGTGTAAACTTTGTTTTGCCAAATTCAACACCATTTACAACACTTTTCGGTATACTCCGGATAGAAAGGCATGTCCTCAGTGATGCAGAAAACATCAAAGAAGGTTTGTCCTCGATGACAAGGAACATCTCTGAGGGGACCACCTCAGTGGCTGAGAACTTCTCTGAAAAGTCTACCCTTACAGTTATAGTCACAGTCAAAAGACTGAATCTGTTCCTATTCCAGAACAGGGAAACGTTTCCACTTTTTCCTTGTTAGGTAACAAAGTACCGAAAGTTCTAGCTGTGATAGACATAAAGGAGATGAAATGAATTCAAGTCAGAAAAGAAGCCATGATTATAGATGCATAAAACTCCCAAGCATCCTAACAATGCTAATAAAAAAGAAATGAGAACCCTCATAAAATCCCAAAACTAGTGGGTGTTTTTCAGTGTCACAGGATGTAAGCCTAACTAAAAGAATTTCATTTCTTCCTGCTGGCAATTAACAAGCAGAAACTACAACACAAAAGTAAATGCATTTATAATATCTCTAAAGCAAATGAGATACCTAGATCCAGCTCTCACAGAAGTTGTAGATAATCTGAAAGATAAAAATTACAAAATGTTTATGAAAAAAAAAACCTTAAAGATGTAAGGACTTTAAAAGGCATACCATATTCATGAACTAAATGACTCAACATTATAATACCAGCAGCTTTACTAACCTCATCTACAAGTTTAATATAACTCCTGTCAAAACCTAAGTAAGAAGTTTTACATAAACACAGATAAGCTTACTTAAAATTATTCATGGAAAGGGAAAGATTTTATAGTAGTCAAAATAATTTTGAAGAAAAACAGAATGAAGTAGGAAATAATCACTCTTCCAGTGTTAAGTGGTTTAATGGTTAGTGTTAACTGTCCACATGACAAAACCTAGAATCACCTTGGGGATGGGGCTCTGAGCATGCCTGTAGGGTATTCGCTTATGTGAATTGATATAGGAAGAATCTCCCACTGTGGGTGGTATCATTCCCTAGGTAGAGGATTCTGGACATAAGAGTGGAGAAAGAGAGCTGAGCACTAATGTGCATGCATGCATTGTCTTTTTCTTCTGACTGTAGATGAAATATGACCAACAAGTTGCTTCAAGGTCCTGATACCTGACGGGAAGGACTGAAACTTGGAACTGTGAGTTAAAATAACCTCCTTTCCCTTTAAGTATCCTTTGTCAGAGTTTTTAATTACAGCAACAAGAAAAGAAACTAAGATAAATGGCTATTTACTCAATGGATATAAGCAATGCTAATATGACTAGAGTAGTTCAAAAATGTGAGATACAACATGAAATCAAGAACAGTTCCACACAGATACAACCAAAGAACAAAAGAAGTCCATACACAGGGGCAGTCGTCTCAATAAATGGTGCCAGACTGTCTATAGACATAAATTACATCTCTTTCTAGGCCATACACATTTTCAATCAAAATGGGCCATGGGTCAAATTCTAGACAAAAGCATTAAAAAATACTTCTAGATTTAAAGGCTAGATAAAGGAGTTCTTGGATTTGACACCATCATCATGATCCATAGAAAGAAAAATAATGATTTGGAGTTTATTTAAATTTGAAACTTTTTACAAAATATTCAGTTCAGTAGATTAAAAACATAGATAGGAAGACAACACTTGAAAACCATGTGCCTAACAAAGGACTTGTATTTAGAACTAGAGCAGTTCTACCCTGGAAACGAGTTCAGGGCTGGCATGGTGGTGTATGCCTTTCATTCTAGCATTTGGGAAGTAAAGGAAGTTAGAGCTCTGTGAGTTTGGGGCTAGCCTAGTCTACATAGTGAGTTCCAGGCCAGCCTAGGGGAGACTGTTGAGAAACTGTTGGCAGTTGAAAGCTGCTGGGAGGGAACTGAGTTTTGTCTAATTTAAGAATGTATCCCACTGGCTGGTTGACAGTGCTCCAGTGCAAGACCACATTTCTTAGACTATGTGGACAACACAAATCAATAGGTTTACAATCTACACATAAAGAAAGCAATGTGGAGTGGGTAGGAAAAAGGGTATGGGTATATTTCAATTAAGGACCTCCTTTTCTAGATGACCTTGGCTTGTATCAAGCTGATAAGTAAGTAAATAAATAAATAGATAAATAAGTAAATAAAAACTCTAACAAGCACTATGGTCAACAGAATGACTAAAAGGGTCTTTAAAAAGTGATAACACTAAATGTTGGAAAGGATGTGAAAGAAACTGGCAATTTATATAATTCTAGCCATCATGGAGGACAAATCAGTAATTGCCTAGAGATAAAGGTTTGGAGTAGGAGGCAGCTTTAATGGGTAGCACGACAGAGGTCTGGGATGATGGTGCAGGCTTATTGGTAGTGGTAGCTTCAGGAAGTTCTATAGGAGACCAGACTGAAAATGTGAGTTCAAGGAATGTTTACAGATGTGCCAATGCATGTGTTTGAGAACACATGTGACTGGTAAAATCTGACACTGTTCTGCAGTTTGTTGTGATGTCAACTTCTGATCCAATATTGTACCAACATAGTGCTACAGTGGGGCAGCTTGGGTGAAGGATATAGGGGTAGTTCCTATCTGGGTAGATCCCCAGATAGGATCTCCTATAGCCCAGGCTCATCTCCAACTTACTATGTAGCTGAGGATGACTTTGAACTTCTGCTCCTCCTGCCTCTTTCTTCTGCTGGCATCACAGGTGTGCGCTGTCATACCTGTCCAATATAGATAGCACCAGGGATTGAGTCCAGGGTTTCCTGTGTGCCAGGCAGACACTTTACTGCACCACATTTCCAGCCCCTCATATATTTTAGAAGTGTCTGTAATTGTAACACTGTCTTAAGCTTAAAACATTCTTCAAATATTGCTTTTAGACAATAAAATACATTATTCTGATGCTAAGGGAACAAAAAACTTGTTATAGAAAACGGTAGATACGGGGCTGGTGAGATGGCTCAGCAGGTAAGAGCACCCGTCTGCTCTTCCAAAGGTCCTGAGTTCAAATCCCAGCAACCACATGGTGGCTCACAACCATCCATAATGAGATCTGGCGCCCTCTTCTGGAGTATCT
>NC_034599.1:42326566-42332544 GCF_900095145.1 Mus pahari | reverse complement strand
AAACAAACAAACAAAAAACAAAAAAACAAAACAAAAAAACCATTTCTTCAGGTATCAGTCCTACTCAAACTTCCTATAAGACTTAGGATTCATCCTCAACACTCATTTTGAAATTCAAGTGTGGCTTCTCTAGCACCTACTCATATTATCTCCCCTTCCACCACTCCTCTCTTCTATCTGTGCTCATTAAGAAAAGAAATGCTATTGAGCACCTGTGTAGAAGCCCAGAGAGCTCCGAGGTAGTGGCTTAAGGTTCATTATAGTGAAGAAGATTTAAAAAAAAAAAAAAAATGAGTAGGGCTGGTGAGATGGCTCAGTGGGTAAGAGCACCTTACTGCTCTTCCGAAGGTCCAGAGTTCAAATCCCAGCAACCACATGGTGGCTCACAACCATCCATAACAAGATCTGATGCCCTCTTCTGGAGTGTCTGAAGACAGCTATAGTGTACTTACATATAATAAATAAATAAATCTTTAAAAATAAATGAGTAGATATGTAACATGCAGTGTGACAGCAGCAATAAGTTTGATGGTAAATATTAAAGGAAAAATAAGATATAAAAGAAGCATAAAGATGCTGGGGTGGAGTGCATTGGTAAGGGAAGACCCTCATAATAAATCTGAGCAAAGGATTGAAGGAAGTCAAGAGTACGCCATGAAGCTCTCAGAGCAGCAGCGTTCAGAAAGGAGAGATGAGCAAGAGGACGGCTGAATGGTAGGTATATGCTTGGTCTGTTCAGAGACAGGCAGGTAGCCAATGTGTCTGAAATTAAGCAAAGGGGTTAGTAATCAATGTGATCAATGTCCATGAGGTAAGGTCTCCGTGGTTCATAAAGACTTGAGGACCATTGTTAAACTTCCTTTATACATCAATGGTCTCAAAGCATTGATTCCTGGCTCTCAGCATCTCCATAACTTGGATGCAGGTAAGACATATATGTCAATGTTATCAGGCCCTGCCTCTAGGTCAGTTGGACACACTAGGCTTACAACATACTGCTTTAAATAACGTGGGCACCACCTGAAAACATCTTTCCATTAGTAGAGGAAAGCTCTACCTTCTGAACAACCAGAGCTCTACAGGGAGACCCTGCTGAGGAGAAGTTGGAGAGGGAGTCGGTTTTCTTTAAGGGAGTACCGTCCTAGTGGATTGGCCATGCTCCAGTGGAAGACCGTACATCTTGGTCATGATGTCTCATCACAGTAACGGAAAAGCAACCAAGACAACACTCTCTATTCAACTTACTATTTGATATTTTTGTAGAGAAATATCACTATGGCTTTACCTAGTGAAAATGTACACCTAGTTCGGTACTTACCACCTATAATGTGTGACCACATGCTGAGTCTCTGAAGAAGTTTCTGTTTCTGGATTCTATCACCTCAGGACCCATCAACCTCTTATGCCCAGGGTCAGGTATGCCTGACTCCAAAGGCCACTTCGAAATATTTTATTGAGCTTGGAAGATAGTTCAGTTATCAAAGTGCTTGCCTTGCAAGTGCAAACATCTGAATTTGATCCCAGAACCCATGTGAAAATGTTGGGTCTGGAGGTATGCAAGTGTAATTCCAGTGCTAGGGGAACAGAAATGGGCAGTCCCCTGGGACTCATTTGCCAGGCAGCCAAGCCTTCCTGGTGACTTCCAGGTCGGTAAGAGAACCTGTCTCAAAGAAAACAAAACCACAAACAACCAAAATCAAACACACACACAAACACACACACACACACACACACACACCCCAAAAACAAAAACAAAACAAAACAAAACAAAAAGACCACAAAGCCCCCAAACCAAAAACCGAAACCAAACAACAAAAAAAACAAGGAGAATGGCAGCTGAGTATGAACATTGAGGCTGTCCACTGACCTCCACATTCCATTCTGTTCACATTTTTATACACATACATGAAGCTTTACACACACAAGCATGTACACACTATGAACGTGGGTGCACACACACAGACACACAGACGCACACACACATAGACACAGACACACACACACATACACACACAATTTTGTCATTTATCATCCCCAGAATAGATGGTTCAGCTAGAATGACAGGTCTGTTGCTTTGCAATGGTGATGTGTGGTTCTCTCGCCTTCCAGTGGGGCTGAGTTTTGTGGGCTCGGTATAGCCAGTGAATTTGTGATCCCCTAGCTGCTTCATTTGTTAATGTTGACAGTGACAGGTGATGAGAGCGGAATGAATGTTTGTAAGAACTGCACACATCTCTGTTGATTCGATTTGTTTGAAATTAATCTTAGAGTTTCTACAACATGGAATGCTAAGCACATGTCACTTATTTTGAACTTAATCCAGCACATGGAAATATTTATAAGAATTAGAGCGCTCCAGACTTGGCCACAGAGATAGACCTATTGACACAATCTGCCTATGCCTTCTGAAACCCATGTTCATCAAGGACAAGTGGTTGCTGCTCTTTGAAGAGTTCAGTGGCTAAAATCATTATTGTTGTGTCCGAGAAGAATGAGATTGTTAATTGTGTTTACAATAAAACTGTGAATAAATAAATAAAGAACACTAATATTTCATCCTAAGTGTTAGGATTTGCTGGGACAGCATCCATCACATTGTACCACATTGTACCCAGGTGCTATTGGAGCTGTGGCTGAGGCGGAGGCTGGATTCTGAGACAAAAGGGGTCATGCTTGGCAGGAGCTGCCTACCACAGAAATGGGATTGGTAGGGAATCAGGGGTCACTGATGTCTGAGTCTTCTATAGAAGCAAGAGAGAATGAGCTTCATGGAACTTTCCAGCAACCATTCCAAATTTCCAAGACCAGTGGCTTTGCTTAGTTTCCACCCTAAGATGCTAGCTAGTCTCCTTGGGATTTTTCTCAGAGCTCCATTGCCTTCTGGTTGCCATTCTGTGTGGCATGGTTCTCTGATTTTTGGTCCATAGTCTCGTGACATGTTACATCCATGCCTCCCAGAGCATCTCCTTCTTCCAGGTTAGTCATGTTTCCTTATCCTGCCTGGAAACGGTGATCATTTTTGTCTCTGAACACTTGCTTACATCTGGCAGTCCAATTCAAACCATGCATGCTCCTCACCTGTGTCACTATCCCACCTTTAAGAGATTGTTCGGCCTTTTCTAGACAACTGAATGCTTCTTGGTTTCATTGACATTTCTCCTCAGATTTGCCAGTTCCTTGATTTCCTACAAATCTGGGCTAGTTTCACATAAAGAGAAGCATATCGCTTCCCCACTGCAAACAAGACAAAACCCAAACCAGATGAGATGTAGAGAATTGAGCACTAATGGAAAAATCTCACAGAGCTTGCTCCAGGCTGCCCTTTGAGAAAAATTTGTACAACCCCATGAACGAAAGTCTAAGAGGCAGAATAAGTAGAGAGATGAGGACTTGAGAGGGAAAAACCACCCGAGAATCCTTGGTTTTAGGGATATACCGTTCTAGGCCAAGCCCCGGGAGAAAGGCACCTTTTCTCAAGAGCCACCTTGCTTCTGCTGGATCACAGTTGAGGGAAAACATGGACGTCTTTTGTCTCTTGGCATGCAAGAAGCCAGCAAGTAGATCCTAGAGAGCACTGCATACCCTCATGGTTCAAGGTTGCATCTGTCAACTGAACACAGCAGATGTCCAAAAGAGTGCCCTGTTTCTCTTCTAAGTCTTGCACAAGTGACTTAACTGCCTAAACCTAAATCTTACCACCCAGCCTAACACAGCTTGAGAAAAGTGGTATTTTTCATGTTCCCAAGCAGCCTGTGCCATGGGTAAACACACTCTACCATGTGTATGGCACCCATCATGTCTTGCCGTATCTCAGGATTGTGCATTCGTTCCTCCTTGTACCTTGTCAGACTCACTGATGCCCTCTTTGTCACCTGCTGCAAGGGTCTATAACCCTGTGGCTTGTCATGCAAGGTTCCCGCCTGTGCAAGTGTGGCATGGATGTGTGGACACTTGAAGCAGCTTACAGGGGGGAGGGGACAGGCTGGCACCGCTTTTCTCACTTGTAAGCACTGAGTTCCCTCATCTGCTTTATAATGGGATTAAATCTTTAATGTCCTGGTTTGGAGCACCCCTTTGCTTTTATCTGAGGTTTTTCCCGTATGGATCCCCCTTGTTTTTGTCCTATCAAAGCTTAGTTGCTTCTCCACAAGGTTTCTCTTATAAATAAGATTTAGCTGGTGTATTTTAAAAGGTTGCAGGGTCCGGATTGGTTAAAAATGTTCTATCATGACAGCCCCATTCTTCTCTTGCACTCAGCCACTGACTGGACCCTACTGAATCCCTTCCCATTTGAAGGAACTGTTCTCAGACTGGGCTTCCACACTTTCGCATTTTGGGGACCCCCATCCTCTTGGGGACCTCCTTTCTCATACAGATGGTGGTTTGTGCATATGTGTCTTATATTAATTAATTGTTCATTAATATACCAGGGCTTCTACTTTCGTTGTGTTTCATGCGGCCTTGGTTCTGACATACCAGTTGCTACACCATTTTCCATAAAATGGGAATGTCATCTTCTTATGTGTAAAAATCTATGACTAGGGTGAGGGAGATGGCTCAGCAAGTAGAGGACTTGCTTTGCAAGTATGAGGACATGGGCTTGGTCCCCAAAGTCCCATAAAAAGCTAACTGTAATGGTGCACACTTGCAATCTCTGCATTCAGGTGAGACGAGAAGATCCTTGGAGCTTCTTAGCCGGCCAGCCTAACAGGAGGAATGGGTCCTAGACCAATGAGAGAGCTTGTCTCAAGACCAAGATGGATAGTGCCAGAGGAATGACAATGAAGCAATCAACTAGCCTTGACATGCACACACACACACACACACACACACACACACACACACACACACACACCATATGAGTAAATAAGAAATCGCTTATGACTTGGAATTTATCCCTAGTCTTGTTAGGAAAACGAATGTTGATAGAGTCTTAATGTCAGAACAGATCCCCTCCAACAACAACCCAACACCCTCACTACACTGGCATTTTTGACTGTGCCTCACTCTTCCCAAGAACTCTAAATTAGGCAAAACATAGCCTCTGGCCACCCACTGCCCTTTTGCTGAGGAAATAAATGTCATTCCAATTCTGTAGAGAAAAGAATAAGAGAATCTGCAGGCTGCAATGTACAGGCCACTTTCTGGACCATGACATCAGTGATGCAAATGAGCTCTAAGCGTCCTTCATCCTGTGCCACCTACTCTAGTCTTCTGGTCTGAGGAGGAATGAGTCAGCCAACTTAGGGTTGTTCCTATGAGCTGTTTGCTTGGAAACAAGATGAAAGAAGCATAGGATGTAATACTAGAAGTCAGACTATAATGGGCACTTCTGCAATAATCAAAGAGGAATCTGGTGTTGGAAAGGGTGAGGGAAAGGCATGCTTCCACTGCAACAGATTCTTTGGGTTGGCCCAAATCCAGATCTAATCTCTTAAGTATAAATATTAATCACTAGGAAGGAAGGAAGTAAAGAAGGAAGGAAGGAGAAATGGAAGGATAGAAGGTTTCAGCCAAAGCAATTGTCATTCACAGACCCATAACCACATCTACTCTGGCGCAGAGGTAGATAGCCTGAGATCTTGCTATTCTGAACTTCCCCCAGAGGACATCTGGTGACAATGGTTTACTATCACATACAATCTACGTTGGAAGCTAGGTAGCACCCCAGTGCATCGTATACAATCATGACGAAAATGAAAAGAAGATAGAAGAGAGATTCATGACTCCATAAAGAGAGAAATACAGAGATGCCTCAGCCATCCCCACAGCAATCCCCACAGTCATCCCCACAGTCATCCCCACAGTCATCCCCCACAGACATCCCCACAGTCATCCCCACAGCCATCCACACAATCATCCCCACAGCCATCCCCACAGTCATCCCCCACAGCCATCCCCACAGCCATCCCCACAGCCATCCCCACAGTCATCCCCCACAGACATCCCCACAGTCATCCCCACAGCCATCCCCACAG
>NC_034599.1:42306298-42324132 GCF_900095145.1 Mus pahari | reverse complement strand
CATCCCCACAGCCATCCCCCACAGACATTCCCACAGCTACCTCTCACAGCCGTCCCCTATAGCTGTCCCCACAGCCATCGTCCACAACCATCCCCATGGCTGACATGGCACTCCAGTTGGTTTTTATGCAGAATCTTTTATTTTATGATTTTTTTTTTTGGCTTTATGTAGCATATCAACCAGTTTGGTTCCTGCCATTCCCTGGCCCCCAGGTCAGGGGTGCCCACAGCTGCAGTTTCTCCTCTGAGCTGTTGTTGATGCTGCCTAGGTACTCATGCACATTAACCACTGTGAATGATGTCAAGCGATCCCTTCAATTTATTCCCTTCTCTTCTCTCCTTTCACAGCAATGATCCTACCTCTCATCTAATAAGCTACAAAGTCGCCTTTTGGTATCTTCATCCAGTTATATGAGAAGCCCCAGCCATCCGGGAGGCCATCCTTATGGTGCAGTGGAATGCTTGCTGTATTTCCTCATGGAGATGCACCTCTGGTGACAGGTAGGAAAGAGCAGTGGTTATGGATGTGAGTACTGAGCTTACACTGGGTGATTGGTGGGAATTACCACTTCTCTGAGCTCAGCAAATATGGTCAGTGAAGTGCTTTCTAAAAATTGACTGTTTTTGCTATTGTGGTGACTAAGTGAATTATTACATGTAATTCATTCAGAACCGCCTCTGACATCCCAGTGTTCGCTAAATATTAGCTATTAAAGTCAAGGGATACATAAGCAGAATACAGTGACAAAGACAGGAGACTAAATACAATCAGGAGAGTCGCCAGTTACAACTGTGGGCCTTGAAGGGCCCCTCAGTACACCACATGTGTGCACACAAACACACACACCACTTCCATGCCTTCATTTCTGAACCCGAGAATTATATCAGCAGGTGCAAGAACACCCTATATTTGTTGTTCACTCAATGCATACAGTATTCCCTACCAAATATACTCTAATCTCTCAAGATTTATCTCACACCAGCACTGACTTTTACAAAGGTCATATCCATGTTCTGTAAGTTCATGAAGAATGATGGGTACATGATGGGACCAGTGAATTCCATGGGCGTTGGTCCACCCACTGTCTTATTTTCTGCAAAGTGAATTATTTAATAGGAGATTATGTATGTGTTTTCAGGACAGTGCCAGAAGCATATGTTTAGACCATGGATGACATGCAACAAAAAGATGTTAGAGAAGGAGAAAAATCCTAATCCAGAATCTACTTGTGCCTACTGATGGCCAGGGAGCAGGATTGCCCCAGTGTAGAAGGATCTTACGAAATCAGCCCCCACCAGAGGCTAGGGGATCACCTAAAAAGTGGAACTGCAGCAGAGGCAAGTGTTAGCCACCACTTCTACAACTTGATGGGGGGAAGGTTTTACTCTTTATTACTTGACTTCTGGGTTCCATATCTAAATTACAGTTAGATTTTTTTTTCACTTATTTGAGCATATGCCATATTCTGAATAATGGGATCTGATCATCAATTTAGCTTTGGTTGTAGGAACTTTAAGTAATGTTATGTTTTTTTTAACTGCTTAAACACACATTCACACATACACAAACACACACATGGACATGCACACATGCATATCCACATATATATGCTCATATGCACATGCACCAAAAATTTGCTGTGTAAAAAAGAAAAGGAATTGATTGTCTCACATATCTGAACAGTAGAACTTGACCCAGGTATCCGACAGGGTTTTTGTTTTGCTGTCAAGGTGCTGATAGAATTTTCATCTTTGAAAGTGGTGGTACAGAGAATTTAGCTTTTATGATGCATTGTCAGCTGATGGCGCAAAGGTCCCTCCAGTGTTTTCAAAGCCAGCAATTGCAGGCTGCATTGCTCTCACACTGTGACTCTTCCTGCCCACTCCCACCTTGTACCAGGTAAGAGTCTCCTCTTCTCAGTACCTGTGTGTTCATACCAGGTTCGCCAGGATAATCTTCTTGTCTCAAGATCCATTCACTTCATCATGTGGATAAAGTAGCGTTTGACAAGTAAATAACATTCACAGATCTAGGATTAGGATTGAGATTAAGTATTGGGATAAGTCTAGACATAAGAAGGCTGTGGGTACACTCAAGGCAAGGAGAGTGGTAGGGTGTTTCCTGATTTCTCAGTGGCTTTCAGGAAGATTCCACTGGTGAACAGAGTCCTTCATGATGTCCAATGACTAGACAGGCTGTCACCAAACTGTGGGGATGAGGAATTACATTGAGTAAGACAAGTTGGCCATGAACTGGAAATAGAATTCTGGACACATTCGTTGGCATGAATGGTACTATGTTCACCTGGTGGTGGATTACAATGCGGTCTAGGGTCCTGTTTCCAGTTCACCAGCCAGTGGCCAACTCACTGCACTGGGTACAGCTCTGGAAGCCATTCTGTGTGTCACAAGTAAGCCCTGTGAACATTGGAGAAGATTAATTCCCAGCCCCAATTCTCATCAGTAGGAAACGTTCACTCTCACAGACCTTGGCGCCTGCTCCTTCCAACAGCCTAACTATTTGGCTCAACCGATAGCTCAAGTCTTTAACTCAGTCCATCATGCTTTGTGGTACAGAGGGAAGAGAGGGAAAACAGTAAAAGGAGAGTTATGACATCTCTGAGAAAGTGGGGTGTCCACTTGCCCCACCAAGTGAAAGGCAATTGTATCTAGTGTTCCTCTGGTTGTTGGAAGTTGACAGAGAAAAGCGTCCACTGGTTTGAGAACTTTATACCCAATAGCAAGCCTCTGCTGATTTGTTCTAATAGTGAGACAGGAAAGGGGAACAATTACCACTGGCAACATACTGACTCAGCTCTCCTAACCCATTGCCATCTTCCAGGACTCATTTCTTGTGGCAGTGGCTAAACCAAAGAAGAGAATAGCCCCAGGATGGGTATTCCAACCCCCGCATTTTCCCAGGTCTTTGATGGTGGCACTCACTTCCATAATAGTCCTAGGTTGTAGCTTCTGTATTATTATGACGATGAGATCATAAAGTGGTCCTGTCCTTTGTCACTATGTTCTCCCCATTTCTGTTGAAGGTTTTCAGGAAAATATTTATTCTATTAATTAAGACACTGGCCTAGGAGCAGTAAGTGATAGGAATGAAACTTTTGTTTATCCATTCCTGCCATCAGAGTCCACAGGAGTGCTCCATCACTCCAGTGGTCTGGGTATCCTGGACTTGGCATCACTTTAGACCTGATGTCCAATATGCATTTATATTAAGTCATGGACCTTTGCCAGAAAGCGGATACCAGAGGTCCCTTAGGTTCTTTTTAGAAGGAAAAATGTTCTCATGATTTCATACATACATGCAATGTACTTTGGTCATATCTCTCCCATCCCCACCCAGCTCACCCCCTCATCCTTCATAACAGGTCTCCATCTTATGCCTACTTTCATATCTTCTCTTGGTGGTCCACTGCACTTAATTGGGTTGCTTGCACAGCATAAATGGGGGTTCTTTACTCAGAGAAGAACAACTTCAGTGACTCTACCACTGAAGAATATGACTCCCCTCCCCCCCAGTGACTAGCAACCGAGGGAAAGATGACTTAGGGCCCCTCCTTCATCTTCATTCAAAATGGAATGTGAATGGACTCAGTCTTGTTCAAATAGCCACTGCTGCTGTTTATGAGTTCATGGGCACACCGGCCATGACACAGGCAGAAAGCAGATTTTCACGTCTTTGCATTCTCTAGTTCTCGAATTCTCTCTTCTGTCTTCCATACTGTTCTTTGAGCCTTGAGGGGAGAGACATAGATATTCTGTTTAGGGCGTAGCACTCAGCGGTCCCTTATTTTCAGTTTGAGCAGCTGTGAGTCTCTGTGTTAACTGTTACCCACTCCAGCTCTTCTAACCAAGGCTGAGAGAAGCGTGAATCTCTACATATAAACACCATGTTCATCAAGCAAAGTGACATGCAGTCACTCTCCCCTGGTGACCTATGGAGAGAACTCTGATTCTGAGTGGGTGCTTGGGTACTTTGTGTGGGCTTTCTGCCAGTGTATGCATCTTCTCTTCATGAAGTTTCTGGTTTTATACTTGGGTCCAGAAGTTGAGTGTGGTACTATGATCTAGATCACGAGAACAGGGTGACACTGGAAGTCAGATTTCTGCTCATTCACTCATGTGAGTCAACTGAGACCTTCCTAGGCACTGCGGGAAAAGTTATGTTTAGAGGTGCCCACGTGACCCAGACTTTTCTTGATCCCCCTAAAGTTAAACTGTGCCAGATGACAAGCTCTGCTCAGTGGGATATGGGAGCGGATAATGTGTCATTTCTAGAATGAAGTCTTAGTCTCCAAGTCACAGTATCGTAGATATCCCCTAGAGAGTCACTCAATCCAGGCCACACTGCATGATGAGAAGTAAAGTTTCAAGTGAGAAGTATCTGAGACACAGGAATCATTTTATTAGTACAACATAAAACAGATGTTCCTGACTAATTCAGTGAATAAAAACATCCTTATAGCCAAGAGGCCTCAGGAGCTGTCTACTACCGATGGTGATGTCATGGGTCCAGCCATCTATCTGTCACTGTCAGATGTCTTTCCATAAGTGCAACCAAACTTGCTCTGCCTCGGCTACTTTATCTCCCCATCCTAGAATCCTCTAGCCCATGACATCATTGTTTGTAGTTGATGGTTCCTGGGGTCCTTTGGTTGTAAAGATGGATTATTCACTGAATTAGTCAGGATAGGCTAGTTTATGTTGTGCTAAGAAAATGATTCCCAAGTCTCAGACACTTCTCATTTAAAGGAGCTTGCTCATACTGTTTTTTAAGTGGCAAAAATCTAGCTGCAGTACCTTATAGCTACAGCTCTGGACCACACTGGGCATTCATCAAAGTGTTTTTCAAAGATGTTCTTACCTCCTATACCACTGTCTGCCCCGAGGGTTTCCTGAATGGAGATGTTTATGGTCTTTCCTCAGGGTCTTATGGAGTAGGTTAGTATGTAGCTAGAAGAGCTTGTTTGTACTGGGCAACAGTTAATGTGGAGACTTGGAGCTTCTTGACAAGCTGAGAAGACTGTCACACCCTAAACAGAATATCTATGTTTCTCCCCTCAAGGCTCAAAGTTCAGCATGGAAGATGGGAGAGAGAATGCAAGAATTAGAGAATGCAAAGAAGTGAAAATCTGCTTTCTGCATGTGTCATGGCTAGTGTGCCTATGTACTCATAAACAGCAGCAGTGGCTATTTGAACAAGACTGAGTCCATTCACATTCCATTTTGAATGAAGATGAAAGAGGGGCCCATAGCTCATTTTTCCCTTGGTTAATGGACACTGGGGGAAGGGGAGTCATGTTCTTTATTGGCAGAGTCACCAGTAAGTTGTTCTTGCCTGAGTGAGACCCTCCGTCCATGCTGTGCAAGCAACCCAATTAAATGCAGTGGGCCACCAAGAAAAGATGCGAAAGGGAGACATAAGAGGGGGACTTGTGAAGGATGAGGGGGTTAGATGGATGGGGATAGGATAAACATAGTCAAAATATATATGTACATATATATCATCTCCAATTAAAATACCTGTATCTGCATTATACTGAAATGTTTTTGAAATTATTGCTTTGTTTAGTGAGGACCAGAACTAAACACAGACACATCATATAGCCACTGAAGCTTCTGTAGACGTTAAGTATGCCTGAACTGGGACCTCGGGTAAGCTTGCTTACATTGATAAATTCATCCCAGACTAAGCTATATTTTGGCTGACTGGTAAGACCCTCTAAGTTACTTCTCACATATATTCCAGGGGCTTCTGCCTAAATATATTTAATGTTTTGCAAACATTTTGTGATAAAGTCCCCTCCTTTTTTGAGATGACTTCTTGCTTATTCCTTGGAGTGTAATGGGATCTAATTAAATTATGGGTTTACAGAAAAGAAGGAACTTGGATAGAGGGTAGGTGGGCAGGGAATTGAGTTGTTATGTGGTACCCCCTTAGACACTGATGCTGAAAGTTTGTTTCCAAGAGTGTGAGTGGGTCAATGAAAGGTGCCTGGAAGTCCTGCCCTGCAGCTAATCCAGGCTTTCATGTTCTTTTCGTTCTTGAATGGAAGCCCACTGAAAAGACAGTGCACATTGATTATTTTGACAGATGTCATGATTTGGCAATCTTCAGGAGAAGAGAATCCGGTAAATTTTGTTCTCAGTTATTTCAGTCCTAAAGATCAGTGATTATTTCATAGAGTTCATAAAAAAAAAAAAAATCTGAGCATCAGTTTATCAGTGTTCTTCCAAAAGTCCTCCATTCTAAGCTAAGCTGCCTTACATGTCCACCTTAAAGCATCAGCAGCAGGGCTCTGAGCTTTGTTTCAATGGACACTTTAGCCCATTGGACAAAGGTAACAATCTGATCAACTACTTCATTACTGCTTTCCACAAAATAGAATTCTAAATTAGACTAATGATGGGGAGCTCATTGCCTCCTGTCTTGTCAAATCTAACTGTCAGGTTTTCCATAACCTACCGGAATTCTGCTCATTTCTTAAGCTTACTGCATGCCATGAATGGCAATGAATGGCAAATAGCTTCCTCTCCTCTCCTCTCCTCTCCTCTCCTCTCCTCTCCTCTCCTCNACACACACACACACACACACACACACACACACATACACACACGAGAACACACTCTTACACAGTCACACATACTCACATGCAAACACACACACAAACACAGCACTCATATACTCTCACATATTCTCACATACATTCATGCACACACACACACACTCACATACACTCATCCATACATACATGCTCAGATACACACTCACATGCATACACACACTCATACACACTCTCATACACAGTCATGTGCACACTCACTCATATACACTCATACATAAGTACTCACACTCACACACTCACATTCATATACACTCATACACATGCATATATACTCATATATACTCACACACACTCACATGCACACACACTTAAAATTTTTTTAAATGTATTTTCTTTAGTGGTAGCTATAAGCTAGAACTATGGCTCAGCAGTTGAGAGCAGTGGCTGTTCTTCCAGTGGCCCCAGGTTCAGTTCCCAGGACCTACACGATGGCCCACAGCTGTCTGTAACTCTAGTTTCCAGGGATTTGACTCCCTCTTCTGGATTCCTCAGGCCCTGCACTGTGTGGTGCACAGATACACATGCACAGTGGAGAGTTCCGGTTTATCTCGACATACATGTACTCCTGGAGGTCCTGCAACTCATTATGTAGCCCAGACTGGTTCAAATTTGTAGCAGCAGCGCCAGCCTAGCCGGTACTGGAGTTACAGATGTGCTCCACCACACTTAGATCTAAATCTTCGCCTGCCTCTTAGCAACTGTATGATTTTGGACATATCGTGTGACCTCTGCGTGTCAGTTCATTTATCTGAAAATTGATAATGGAGAGTTTGCTGGGGAGTCACCTCCCCTCTGAGAGGATGCCATTCTTTTTTGCATGAGAAGAATCCACAGCCTTGGCTGGTGTCCTCTCTAAAGACAATAGCTCTCCCCTCCCCTCCTTTCCTTTCCCCTCCCCTCCCTTCCCTTCCCTTCCCTTCCCTTCCCCCCTCTCCTCACCCCTCTTCTGCTCTCCCCTCCCCTCCTCTGCTCTTCACTCCTCTCCTCTTCCCTCATCTCCCCTCTTCCTCTCCTTCTTCTCATCTCCTTCCAGTGCCCTTCCCCTCCCTCTCTCTATCCTTCCTTCATATCTCTCTGCAGTTAAGTGACCCCACGAGAATGAAACCATTATTTTCCACACTTGAAAATGTGAATTGATGCACACAGAAGCTAGCTCATACTTCTTTAAGTGGCAAAGCTAGAGATCCAATCCCTGGCAATCTGGCTCCTGAGCCCATGTTTTCAAACACTGTGTTATACAGCCTCTCACTCTAAAATAGAATCTCAGTCAACTGGCCTGTTTTTGTTTGTTGCTTTCTTTGATAAAGTGAGTGTTGTGTCAGAATGCTGTTGGAGTGGCAGAAGCAGGCAGAAGCAGGCAGAAGCAGCCTTGGACAACAGACAGGGGCTGAGGTCTCTGTAGTGGGCTAAGGAGAAGGAAACCCAAGGGACTTTGTACAGGGTGTACTGTGTCTCATCCCTTTATGATGAGTGTCCCACCCCTCCATCCTCACACTGCCATTCAAATGTCAAGTTGTAAGCTGGGAGTGAGCCTCTGATTTGCTGGGCCCATTCTCTTGCCTGTACTGGGCCTGCCTTGGAAGACAGAGAGAGGAGGATTCAGCATTTTCGTTTCACTGCTTGAAAGGAAGTGAATTCCGGCTTCCTGTGAGAATAAATACAATGAAGGGGTGTTGTAAAATAGCTCACAAGAGCCTATAAAACCTAAAAGAACTTTGACCTAGAATCTCATTTGAGTCCACTAGGAAGGAAGTAAAAAATGAATATAATCCAAGCTCCTCACCCTCTGCAGTTTCCCCAACACCACAATCTTGCCCCACCTCTGACAAGGGGCTCCATGTAAATTCTAGGCTATCCATCTGGTGAACCTACATCTCATAATGCTTGTACACTTGGGACACACCCTATACTATTCTAAGCATATACTTATTTCTCACACCCTTTTGTGGTCTTGGCTACCCACAGTCAAAGCAGTCTTAGCCCACAGCTAAAACCACTGAACCCAGCCCATAGCTTTTAGATAAAATCTGATGTATCCTAGTCAGTGACTGGCTCTTAAGAGATTCTGAGCTGTCGAAAAGGTCAAAGTAGGCCAAGTGGCTATAATCCGTGAACTCTCTTCCCATCACCCTAGGAGTTACTATAAAAGGGAACATTAAGACAGAGTCAAGTGAGCCTGGAGAACATAAACACAGGAAAGCAGCCCAGAAGGCTCTGCGCATGTTTTTCCACGATTGCTTTAAACAGCTTACACCCAACCCTTATGGATGCACACAGTTCTGGGCCAGCTGACTTCAGAAGATGACCGAAATCTCACTTATGAAAAATGGAGACAGGCAAGTATAGACTCAAACTTTGAATTTTTGCTTATAAGGTGATGGCATTTAAACTGGAATATAAACCAGAGTAAGTCATGGGTCAAAAGAAAGAAAAGTAGCTTTATCCCTGCATACTTTCTAAGGCACACTCTCTGCCCCTCCTTCCTCCCACCGCCTGGAAAGCTTTGTTTTCTCCAGCACACCCACTGGCCTCCCCTTTATCCACACACTATGAAAGAGCCCAAATGCATATCTAGTTGACTGGTTTTACTGACATACTGTAGGTATGAGGACTGGGTTAATGATGCTTGGACTAATATAGTATATTGAATGGAGAGACTTTCCATTGATAATTATTACAATAATTGGGCACACGAGGAAAACCTCCAATAGGAAGTGAAGGTATCACATCACCTAGCAGAGCTGACCACGGATGAAATGGAGATGATACAATGAGTGGATCAGACCTATAAACACAGATGCAATCAGACCCTGGGGAGATGGCTTGGAGGTTACAAGCATCTACTGTTTTCCCAGAAGATCCAAGTTCCATTTCCAGTTCCTGGCACCCAAGCTAGGTAGGTCAGAACTGCCTGTTACTGCAGCCCGAGGGATCTAATTCTTTCTTCCGGTCTCTATGGGTATTTCATGAACATATGACATACATTTACATAGGTACAGATCCACTCCAGTGCATGCTGCCCGTATGAGTCCATGTGTAGGGTTATCCATGGGAGAATGGACAACCTACAACTGGCTATATTTCCAAAGGAAAATGATTCTGCTAAGGGTTCAATCACAAGTGTTGGAATCTTGACTGACTTGGTCTCATGTGCCATAACCTCATGAGTGCAGTGGACATGTCACATCTAGAAGACGTCATTTTGTTACACCCCTCCCTATCTTCCAGGTCTTTCTACTCTTCCTTTGGGATGGCCATTGAGCTTTGCTGTGGGTTCGATGCAGATATCCCATTTAGGGCTGAGAACCAGTTATTTGTTCGTGGCACCTTAACCAGTTTTAAGTCTCTGAGTGAACTTCTGCTCACTGCAGAACAAAAGTGTCTCTGAGAAGTTTTAAGAGTAGCCACGCAGCTATGGATGCACACATAGACGTTTAAAAGGCAGTTTTAACAACATGGCCATTTAGCAGAGCAAAAGCAGCTTCTCTCCTAGGGCCTGTGGTCTCCTCAGCCATGGGGTTTTGATTAAGTTTGCAGTATCAGACATAAATTGGAACCTGTGGAGCAGGCTTCAAAACCAATCAGAAAGTGGTTGGGTACTCTGTAGCAGCCATGGCATTTTGCACTAGTGGATGCATCTTGCCCGACAGCTTAATTCTAACATTCAGCATCCAGTGCTGGATATGACCACTGATGATATTTTTGTTTTCCTCCAGAAGTCTACGTTGCACTTCCTGGCTGGGAAAGCCAGATAGCAGAAACTTGGCTCTTTCCTTTCTTTTCTTTTTTATTATTTGTGCTTGTTTTTAAGAATGGGTCTCACCACCTAACCTGGACAGCCTTGAACTGATGAACTTCTTGCCTCCCATCTCAGCCTCCTGAAGACTGCAGTTACAGACACGCACAGTCACAACTGACTTTTTTTTTTTAATCTTTTTATTTTTCTGATATGACTTATTTTTGCTCTTCTGTTTTCTAATCTATGTTCCATCTGTGGTCCGTTCTGTTTCTTCCCTAAATAAGAGCAAAAAAAAAAAAAAAATGTTTTAAAAACCCATGCCTCCTAAGGAGGCCAACTTACATTCCTGCCATAAACATCTATAAAAACTAGCCAGAAGATTGTAGATTAGAGTGTAGGGTGGGAGAGATGGTTAAGTGGGCAAAGCAGTTGCTGGGCATGTGTAACAATTGAGCTTAAATCCCCAGAGCCTATATAAAGTTAGGTGTGGTAGTATGTGTCTGTAATCCCAGTACCCCTGTGCTGAAGGGAGAGGGAGGAACAGAGAGAGCCCAGAAGCTTGTATAGCTTGATAGTTGTCGGGGTGGGGCTGAGCTGAAGCTTGGGAACAGGGAGAATTTCTCTGCCTGCCAGTCTCCTGGTGCACGTATTGGTTGGTTGGATGATAAGTTGGGTGGAAGCCATTGGCTTCACAGTGTTAGCCGTATTTCTTAGCACAGTGTTTAATAAGCCCTCAAGCCTGGTTTTTCAGATATGGTTTTAATATATTCATTTGTTAATATATTGACAATATGTAATATAATCTAATAACTTTACCAGTGGTTCCCTCTGTTTTTTTATCATGGACAAATAATTATTCATCTGTGACACATGGGTTGCACTGGACAGGTTCTGGACAAGTGGTGTTGTCTATGGGCATAGTGGGACGCAGAGTCCTCCTGTGTGTACATTTGAACTCAAAAGGGAGCCAAGTGCTGTTTGTTAAATAAACTCACACATGGGTCATCCTGAAGGCCACTGATGCATGCAATATGGACTCATTTAGAGCAGGGCACAGACTTGTTTCAACTCTTTAAGTATTTGCTTATGTTATAAATACTGGGAATAACTTTTATCCAAATTAATAGTCATTCCAACAAAAAAGGGCATCTATAGTAACTTTAAATCCATGGGTTTTAAGAAGTGTTTTGAATTGTCTGCTACACTCATCATTTTTGTTATTTCTGAGCTATCCTGCTAACTAGATTGTTCTCCTGATTGTAGATTGTATTATCAGAATTCTGGGTGTTAGATTTTGATTGGACACTAGATACTGTGATTGCCAAGCTGCTGAATACTGGTGTTTTATTATTGAACTTGGAGAGTAGCAACTGAACAACTTGTAGATCTGTTTGTGCCCTCTGATGGTCCTTAAAAGATTTTGCATGTGTATGTCTACCATAGACTTTAACGCACAATATAGCAAGACATGGCTCAACACTGGCTGTTCACAAACATCGCTCCATTCTAGACAGGAACAGTGTGAGTGTCTCCCAGCCCTCTGTGATTTCTAGAAGCCTTTTAAGCTTGCATTAACCTACTTGTCATTTTCCAGTCTCGTTGAATTTCATGTGATATGTGTGCAATTAGTATTCAGCTAAGAAATAAAGAACACCCCTTAGTAGATTTTTGAACCTCTTCTTCTGCTTTAGCTCTCTCTTCTCCCACATGATGACCTAGAAATCTGCTATGTTGGTCTCCTGGAAACCCAGTTTGTGTCATCCCAATTCTACAAAGACATCTTTATCTGTCCGAGTTTCTTTTCTTAGCTCATATGTCTGGAAGGTTCCTCCTGGTAGAAGCCTGAGCTAAGCAGAGTACGTGGCATGGTCATGGCATAAAAGTGTATGTCTGACCTTGATGTTCCAGAAAGAGGGCATAATGGAACAGATGCTATGTCTGAAAAAATCATAAGGGGAAGCTTTTCTAAATCTAATAAGAAACATCACCTTACGAATTAAAAAAAAAAATCAGTAAAAGGATACACATCACAGGAATGGTGAGTTGAGATGAAAGCATTTCCATAGCATAGAACTGCAACTAATATAAAATATAAATGTAAACTAAAATTTTAAACTATGAATTCAGTTTAGCTACATGAAGGATATTTCAATAAAACATAAAAATAGTAAGAATAAAACTTTAAAAAACCATCCACATCTCAGAACATAACACAGCACTGAAAATCAAGGACAAGGAAAATGTCATAAGACATTTGGGAAAGAATACATACCATCTTGAAGGAATACTAATATGGCTGCTGATATCTCAACATATACTATAGATGATGGTGGAATGACTTGCAAGCAGTGCTAAGACAAATAAGTAGTATGGGGCATTTAATGCAATAGCCTATATCCTGAGACTCAGGTAAATCTCATTGAGCATCCAAATATTTATCCTCTGGAAGATGGAGTACTCAGCCAGAATCAGTAATGGAGAGAGAAACCTGTAAGAGCAGGGGATGCTTTAGAACTGGGCAATACAGTTGAAATCCCACTTAACTCGAAGAAGAATCACATGGAAATTGGAAAATTAGCCATTCTCAGGCCATCATGCCTTCATAGGGGAATTCTAATAACAGTTACAGAACAAACTGACGGAGATTACACAACATTTTCCAGAAACAAAGAATGAACAGTTTCCAACCTATTTCATGTATAATCTTCATATAAAAAAACTATGAGGATTATTGTGCAGATGATCAAGAGTAGATGAATATCTCTGAAAAACAGAGACAAACACCCAAAGAAAGAGCAAATGCAACCCAAAACTAGATGAAGTGAAAATATACCCTGAGTAAGTAAAACTGTATTTCAGGAATGCAAGGTTGGCTTAACAGTGTTAAATTAATAAGTGTAATTAACCTTATTTCATGGAAAGTATTCACGTGATTCTGACAGTGCCAGAGGAATAAATTAATAGAGTTCAGTGTTTGTCCATTGCATAGACACACTTCTCAACAAACTAGTGATAAGAGGGAAACTTCTTACAAAAAAAGTTACCACCATGCTAAAATAATACTTTTAATTTAAACTTTTCCCTGAGGTAAGGAACAAGAGAAATGTACTCAAGTCCCAGCTTTTCCTGACAGTTAAGTTAGAGTCCTAACTATTTCAATGGCCATAACTTTCTGAATAGTCCTTTGGGTCAAAGAATAGGCAGTAAATTATTAAACACCCAAAGAAGATTGACATTTATTAAAATTAAGACTTATTCTTATTAAAAGAGAGCCACCTCACCAGCACCATGTCTCATAAGAATGTTAACAGTAAGCGTAATCTTCATTGTAAATGGGCTTCAGTACATTTTTTTTTTTTTTTTTGTCTTGAGAGTGGCTCTTCTGATCTCTTCAAGGGCAGTGGCTACATCTTCCCTTTTTCCTGATGAGCATCAGCTGGGGACCAACAGCCCAACAGTTCCTTTGTTGTCAGCCTGGTTGCTTTGGACACCTCTTGATAGCTCTGCAAATACTCCAGGAGCTCCACCGGACCACCACATCACTCTTCTTTTTCAGAAGGCCTTGCTTCAGTTACAGCTGCTCCAGGAAACTCATCTTCTTCTGGGAAGACATCTTTCTAAGACGGGCTCCATGAACTCTAGCTGAGTCTATTCACCTGCAACTGTTTTCTCAGGCCAAAGGGAGACTGTTTTCTTTAATGAGGCAGCAGAAGGCCTGTAATCGGTGCAATGTGAGGTCTTGATTTGTCCTTGTGATTGGTGGAACTGTAACCTGTTAAGCTATTAATACAAATTACAATTCCTCGTTTGCACGTCACAAGCATGCCATGCCCTTTTCTGGCTACATGGTTAGTCTACTTAAACTTTAAAACTACTACTTTTTTTTTTTTTTGAGTGACAATGTCTGAAAGCCCCCAGGATTGAACTTGGGTTGTCAGGCCCCATGGCAAGTATTTCTACCCATTGAGCCATCTTGCCAGCTCCTCTTCTTGCTTTCTGAGTCACTCAGCTGTTCTGTTCCCTTGTGCCGTTACCCTGGCTCCACTGATAGCCTTCTCCTGAATGGGCTTTTCTTGCCTGCTTATGATCTTTATTTTGGGCCAAGTAGGCTGAGCTGGCAATACCACACCAGCAGCATCATAAGAGCAGCAGAGAATACAGAGAATGAGCAGGAGTACAACCCCAGAGACAAGAGGTACCTGAAACCATGAAGGTCAGCAGGAGAGGGGAAGGGATGTGGAAATACAAGACTGTGGGAGGCTGTAAAGAGTTGAGGATGAGAGACTGTAGGCCCAGACCCATGGAAGAGTTCCGGGAAGCTGTTCCTATGTTGAGGTCAAGGGTCCTGACATGTGTGGTCAAGGCATCTCCGGTTAAGAAATATAGGTCCCGGGAGGGCTTGAGAGCCATCGCATTGGGCACGGAGTGCTGCTGCTGCTTTTCGTCACATGGATCACCAGTCACTCAGAGCAAGGCCACAGACAGTGAAGGCCCTGACCAGTGACCCCCCCAACCTGATTCTCAAGACCTCTAATAGTGGGCACCATAAGCCAGACCCAGATCCAGAACCATCTGCCTCTGGGCTTTAGTCTCATCAAGTCTGCCAGCACCCAAGGCAATATTCTTGGTCTAGTCATGATTTCTACGTGATGGGAATCCCAGGCAGCTCATTGTCAGTGTTTACAGGAAAGCTCAGGGTGACTCAAGATGGAGGTAGCTTGCCCCATACAGGAGGAAAAGCTATCCCAGACAGCTGGGCCAGTTAGACAGACAGCAGGACTGTGCCAGGCCTTGGAGCGGGATCATGGATATAGTCAGCTGTCACATCCCCAAAGGATAGAAAATGGCAGACTGTCGATACTGTGTCTTCCCTGAGTGGAAAGGACATGGGTGACTATGTTCAGAAAGACAAGGCTCATCCACAGGGTACGGAGTCAGGGCCAGCCACAGCCAAAGGTTTCATGATAACAGGGATGTCATGGGAACCCTAGAGTGCAGATGATGATATGAGAAATGGCCTCCAAAGGAAGAAGCCCCAGCTAACTGAACCAGTGGCCTGAAGTAAGCTTGCTAGTGCATGGCAAGATTATGGTTTCTGCTATTAGACCAAATGGAAAATTGAAGTAACTGGTTCACATGAGTCAGAAAAGAAAGAGTCACTATTTATTTTGCATCATCTTGACCATGGCTTTGGAATCTGGACCACAATTACAAATAATAAATAATGATAAATTGACTTAACAAAAGAGTATACAATAGTCAATAGATGGAAATATGTGTATGGGAGCTGTTACAGAATGATGTTACAGCAACAGCTTCTTTTGATAGAATGTGTTTTCATGCTTGCTTTGGCTTTGTAATCTTTCTTCCTCTGTTTTCTAAGTGCTAGGATGACGGAGCTCAGCTACCTTAGCCAGGCGGACATCAAGTTTTGGAGATGTTGCAGAGTGGTGTCTAGATATCAATGACCATGAAACATGTATGCATGTAAATAGACATAGATGTTTTTACAAGGTGTACTTATACACACAGACATATGCACACGGTTAAGCGATTACATGGAATCATTGTGCTACATGATGTATTTCTGCATTGCTAA
Source organism: Mus pahari (assembly GCF_900095145.1). Lineage (NCBI taxonomy): Eukaryota > Metazoa > Chordata > Mammalia > Rodentia > Muridae > Mus > Mus pahari. The sequence goes on along the minus strand of NC_034599.1, from coordinate 42,308,154 downwards.
AAGCATTCATATAGGGAAAATATTCTTACTTTTCTTTCTTATTTTTTTAAGGCAGCATCTCACAAAACTGCTCAGGCTGGCGTTGAACTCACTCTATTCTGTAGCTCAATCTGGCCTTGAAGTTATGATCCCTCTGCCTCAGCCTCCCCAAGTATCTGGGATTACAATCCTGGCTTTGTGACTTTGTTTATTATCATACATTTCTTTCCTATCAGATGACATGGTAACAGAGCCTCCGAGTGAGCCTCCTTTGTGCTGAATGAGAATTCGAGCCAGTTTGGAGGGGAGAAAGAGGGAAGGGAAAGAGAATGGAGCTGTCATAGAGAGATGGATGAGCTTCAGGGATAATTCTGGGATGAGTGACTCTGACCTACTCCCCTCCATTTCATAAGAAACAGCCACTCCCTCCAACCATACTTAAACTTGTTTAGCCAGTAAGAAACGTGTGTGGCAGAGCAGGCAGTGAATAAGTAAAAATTGCTTTTGGAAGAGCGTGGCACTGGGAGGCGTTACTATACATTAGGCGTCTACACACAGACTTCCTCCTCTAACTGGCTCTCTCCGTGCTAAGGTGAGAGACCATCTGAGGACTACTCTTGCCATGTGGCTGAGTCCTCGTCCTGTCACACTGGTTGTGCCACCCTCTTTGCCCCACGCCTGGGGCTGTTCCGAACTCAGCTCCAACTCTGCTCCAGCAGTAAGAGCTGCTTTGGCTGAGGTTGGCTCCACGCGGGAGCAGAAACCACAGAACTCAGAGGGCAGAGGTGTGCCGGCGGTGTGCCCAGCGCAATTAGAGGCGGATTAAGACCGACACAGTGTGCGGCCCGGGCGTGATGTGTTTTTGCCGTCTTGTCTGGGATTAGTAGCAATATATCCGCTGGCATGATGGACACATCTGCTTTCGTTTATCCTGAGCCCTGTCAAGCTCACAGGCCTGGATTAAAGCAAAACCACGCTGAGTGAGCATTGCTAATTTAGCTACTTCCCTCTCTCCACTCTCTCTTTCTTTTCCATATTCAAATTTTAATATGAATGTGCAAGAGGCCACTTGCTTCCAGCATGATGACTTGGGAACAGAGCCTGTTCGTTCTCTGTCCTGAGTGAGAATTTGGGTCAGTGTATCAGGCGTACATTTGGAGAGCACGGGAGAAAGAGAAGGGAGAGGGGATGGGTGTGTAGCAGACAATGTGAACCTCCATTGCCAATTCTAGGCCGAGTGACTCTGGTCCGTCCATCTTCCAATTACACAAGAAAGCGTCACTACCACCAACAGTCCACACATCTGGCTACACTCCAAAGTCCGGTCTCCATCCAGTCCCAGAGATTCATGCTTTTCTGTCTTCTATCCTGGCCCAGAGGACAGGCTCCAGACCTCTTCAGGCCTGGCCGTGCTAAGCCCCGTGGGTTTGGCCTCTCTATTACGCACCCTGGAACCGTTGGTTATTGCTTGGATCTGATTAACTAGGCCCTGGTTACGGGTCAGAGTCCCGCCCCAACGCAGAGCCCAGCCATTCGCTCTGCAGCCCTTTGAGTCCCATCTCAGCGAGCCTGCTTTCTCTTGGTTACAAGGCAGAGCAGCCTGTTTATCAAAATCATGCCTTCAGGCAGGAGGGATGGGGCTCGGCAAGCTCTGGGGAGCACTGCTCTCCTCCTCCCTGTTCGTTCTTCCCTGTTGGCTTTTCTACTCAATTTGCTCTTTGAGCTGTCATGTATTTAATAATTTGCATCAGTTCCTTCTGTTTCTTACATGTCTCTCCATTTCCCATTTCTTGAAACATTCCAGGCCTGCAATGTCTGTGTTAACCCAGAACATTACAAAAGCGTATTTTGATTTTTTTTTTTTTTTTTTTTTTTTT
>NC_034599.1:42281096-42306286 GCF_900095145.1 Mus pahari | reverse complement strand
TTTTTTTTTTTTTTTTTTTTTTTTTTTGTGAAACATTGTAGCTAGACAACTAATAAGTAAGTCTAGAGTGGACCGTTAGGGTGGCAGGTGAGAGGGATTAAGGGATGAACTTTTTTTTTCCCCCCAGAATGGAGCCACTCTGAAAAGTCCCCCTAATGTGCGGTGGGGAGGGTGGGGGAGGTAGGGGAGGGTGGTAGGGTTCAGGTGAAGGCCAGGGGTGGAGGAGACTGCAGGGTAGAGCTCAGAGCACAATAGGTGACAGTGGACATTGCAGGGCAGGAGTGGGATGGACCTCCTTGTCAGGTTGCCTTCTTTGGGTCCCCAAAATAACTGTGAATGGGTCCTCTTTCTTTCACTGTTTCTATGGCTTCGATTTTTACCAGCCTGCCTTCTCCTAGAGTCTATCCAGGACTCAGGATGCGACAGTCAGCGCCATTTCTCTCCCCACACTCCATCTCCAGCAAAACAAAAGGAACTTGAAAAGGGCAAACTCAAATTCACCTTCAGAACCAGCAGAATCTGGTTAATGTGATTCCAGGCTTCCCCTCCCCCCTTTCCCCCCAAAAGCCCCCTCCCACCCCACCCCACCCAGCCTTCCACCTACTTGCTGATGTCTCAAATTCTTTTAACAAGGGAAAAAGTCTTTCATGCCACAATTAGGGATAAAAGGCATAAAATGCAAACGCCTGGCTGAGCTCCAGTTGGAGAATAATCAATCAATCCTTGGAATATAAATTACTGATATCAGATTCTTTCCTGGTGTGATGGAGGGAGGAGGTGAAGGGAGCAGGCTGATACTGACACCTGCAATGGGTGTTTCCTAGGAGATGGAGACAAAGGAGGACACAGTCTCTCAGGTGCAGAGCACCTTGAGATGTGTGTGTGTGTGTGTGTGTGTGTGTGTGTGTGTGTGTGTGTGTTTGCTCTGTGCTGTAGCACGTACTCCAGGAGTCAAGCATTTGTGTTCAGCCTGTTGTATCTAGGGGGAAGCTGAGGCTCAGAAATGTCAAGTACCCATTCCCAGGACCGGGGCTGCTAAGTCACACATCTTTTATTTGTACTGGCTCTGGATGGTCCTGACTACAAGCATGGTGACTGTTAAACTACAAGAGAGCCACAGAGAAGAATTGAAGCCAGGAGAAGCAGCCTGAGAACTGTCACAAGCTCTTCCTTGGCTTGTTTACCTTGTGGTGGCAGAGGGTGGTGTGGAGTAATTTCAGTGCAGAAACTGACAAGGCAGTCAACCTGCCTCTCAGGTCTAAAAGGACTTGAAAAAGAAAGAGAGGGGAAGAAAAGAAGTTGAGTGTTGACTTTAGGGGGTGGGGAGGGAGTTTCATTTTCTGTGAATTTGCTATTTGAACAACTCTCATATTTTTGTTAATTTTCCTCTGCTCACAAAGTCCCACTGACCTTTTCTTCTCAATCTTCTTGGATTGTCCAGGGCTTACACTGTTTCTAATAGACTGTGGGTGGCTATGCTTTACGGTTCTTTAGAAACATTTTTTTTTTCTGAAGCCCAACATTCACACAAAAAGATGTGCAAAATACTACACTATTTAGAGCTTCTCATATTACCATAAAACAAATACCCATGAAACCATTACCCAGACTGGAAATCAAATATCCCTGGCACCTACAAGTCCCTTCTGTTCATCACCTCTGTCTCTGTCTCTGTCTCTGTCTCTGTCTCTCTGTCTCTGTCTCTGTCTCTGTCTCTCTCTCTCTCTCTCTCTCNCACACACACACACACACACACACACACATATATATTCACATATATGTACTGTTCTAGTTTCATTTCTGTTGCTGTGATAAAACACTCTGACCAAAGTGGTTTATTTTGCTCACAATTCCAGGTCCCAGTCCATTACTGATGGGGACTCAGGGCAGCAGCTCGAAACAGCTGATCACACTACATCCGAAACCAAGAGCTGAGGGGAAAATAAATAAATGCCCCTCTGATGTCTTTCTTTGCTTCTAGCTAGGTTTTTTTTTCTTTTTTTCTTTTTTTTATTAACTCTTCTTTTTTTCCCAATTTTATTAGGTACTTACTTCATTTACATTTTAAATGCTATCCCCAAAGTCCCCTATNCCCCCCTGCTCCCCTACCCACCCACTCCCCCTTCTTGGCCCTTGTGTGCCCCTGTACTGGGGCCAAGACCAAGGGGCCTCTCTTTTTTATTAACTCTTATGCAGTTCAAAAACCCCTAATTTGAGAATGGTGCCACCCACAGTGGGCTAATCCTGTCAATTAGCTAAACTAAGACAGCCTTCCACAGACATACCCACAAGCCAACCCAACAAAGATCTTCCTAATGAGTCTCTCTTATCAAGTGAGTCTAGTCTATGTTGTGTGAAGTTAACAATTAAAGCTATCACAACTAATAAGGCTGATCATTTTCATAGTCACTGGCCACTGAAAATTTCCCTTTTCTCAAGTACATTTCTCACTAATTTTTATTAAATTCAACCATCCATCTTATACAGGTATGTAAGAACTCTTTCAAAAATTGAACAGAGCCCCCATCATCCCCATAGAATCTGATTAACTCTCCGATTATCTGATTCTCTTCCTTTCTTCTTAGTTATATCTTTGGTGAGTAGACATCCTTAACCTTTGGGTAGCCTAATTTATCAGCCTTTGTTTCTTTGAGGTCAGTGATTTTGTGTCCTTTTAAAGAATTCATTTTTTTTTGCCCTATGGCCATAGAACCAGCATATCACATTGCCTAATGGAAGCTTTATAGAACCACACATCATTTTCAGACATGAAAAACATTTGAAATGGGTTTTAATACAAGCTGCTGTACCACAAAGGCAGACAGATAAAGACTGCAACACCCTGTCCCCTCCCCACATGTGTGACGCTGGCATTTAAATGTTTCAGTTCCACTTACAGAGAAGGCTTTCTGCTCCCTCTGACCCTCAGTGCTGTTGTTGTTGGAGCTGATAGCCGGGCTGCTCTCGCGTGTACTGTCTTGCAGTTTAATGGCATGTTCTTCCATCTTTTGCTATTCTTTAACAATATTTTACTTTCTTGACCCATTGAACATCTATAATAAATCTTCACAATAATGTTTTCAATTTCACAAAGAAAAAGCAAGGAAAATGCCCAGACAGATGGAGACCAGAGTGAATATGTAGCTGAGATTAGGCATAGATTATTCACAGGAGTGTCAACAAACATGAAATACCGAGGAAGAATTTACATTTGCTGACACTGTTGAACGCGGCCATAACCTAAAAATAATTCATATTTGAACTCTGACAACATTATACAAACATGCACTTGACTTGTTGTATATTACCCTTCTATCCAGCAACTTTGATAAATAATTTTTAAAATTCTGATCATCTTAAATATTCTCCTGGAATTTCTGTCAACAAAATAATAGCATATCCAAACATGGGCAGTTTTGGCTAGCTTTTTCTTGTGTTTCCTCTTCTTTTCCTCTTCTTGTTGCCATGACTCTGCTGCATTTGAACAGAAGCCCATTCCTTGTTTATTTTCCTCTTCAAGGGATTAAAGGGGAATCTTTTAGTATTTTTCATTAAGTACCAATGCTACTGTATTTTTTTAAAAAAATATTTATTATATTGTTTATGTGAATATATATGCATTTTATGCAGTGTTTGTGGTGGCCAGAAGAGGGCATCAGATCCCCTCTAGCCAGAGTTGAAGGCAGTTGTCAGCCACTCAGTGTGGGTGCTAGGAGTCAAACTCAAGTCCTCTCTATGAGCGGTGCATGCTCCGACTGCTGAGCCTTCTCTCCAGCCCTGTTTTTGCTTTTAAAAAACTACTTTCTCTCATAAAATAATCTCCTACCAGTAATTAATTTATTAATATTTTGATTTCTTTCTTAGGCAAGTCTATTTAACTTTTCTTGTGTCTATTTATCTTGTTCAGTTATGCGGTCTTAGAAAAATGTTCATTACATCTCCATTACATCAGTGTTATGAAGGTGGTTGTAACAGTTGCAATCACTTCAATTCTGTAGGGCCTACAGTGTTAACATCTTTTTATTCCTGGTACTGTATACTTGTTCCTATTTATCATCACAGGTACTTTTTCTGGCCTTGGGGTTTAATGACTATAAAAAGCACATATCTCTTTCCTGTCTATATCTATACTACTATTCCTAATAATTATTTGCTACTTCTTGCCATGTAGACACCACCTCCAGGTAGGAAGAACAGAAGGTTCTTCTACAAGTGTCATCTCTGACTGTATCAGCCATTTTTCTTGTTTCTATGTTAGGTTGACAGACCACAGCATCTTTGGGGAGGGAAGGGTTAGTTTTAGCCCACAGTCCATCATGAAGGAAAGACATGGGGGCTAGGGAGCCAGGGGGCAGGAGCACGTGGTGGCTGCTCTCATTGTGTGAACGGTCAGGAAACAGACTGGTCAAAGCTGGTGTTCATGCTTCCTTACATTTATTCACCTGGGAACTCTAGCCCATGCAATAGCAAGGCCCCTATGTAAGGTGGCTTCCTTCACTTCAAACTTTTCTGCAAGCACCCTTATGGACATATCCAGGTATTTGTCTCCTAGCTGCTTCTCAGTCCTCTGAAGTTGAAAAATCAAAACTACTATCACAATCACCAATGTCTTATTTCTCTAAAGCCAGCTTAGTTTGTTTTTAGACTAATATTTATGAATAGTAACTTTTCAATTGAGGCGTAATATACATCTAATGTATCATAGAACTCAGTGCACCTTCAGAAGGGCCAATGGCATTGCAAACATAAATATTTAAAAATGAGGTAATGGAAGGTCTCCACCACTCCTCTTATTTTCCCTTCTTGTTATACCCCCCCCCCATGAGAGCAACCACCACATAGCCTTCAAATAGAATGGATTGGCTTTGTTCCTCACTTATAACTATGTCTTTGAGAATTCTTCCCACTGTTGAAGACAGTTGTGCAGTTCTCCTTTTCATTGCTCTATATTATGGCACTGTATTAATGTTATCATCTCTGTATTCTACTTCTGAAGGGCACTGAGTGATTTTTAGATCATGTGATTGCAAATTGCTTACTGTGATCACTGCCCTAGGCCTATGTGGGCATTGATCCTGACCACACACTCAGGAGTGCACTTCTGTCATAGTGTTAGCATTCATATGAAGCACGTTTTCACAGAAAAAGTCTCTTGTACTAACTTTTTACAAAAATGAATATACGAATTTAAACTACTTATCAGCAATGTATGGGAGTTGTTAAACAATTTTACAGTTTAAAATTCTCTTACATGTGTATTGCATACACTGAACATATTCTCTCAAGCTCCATACATGATTTTGTGAATATATAAAATATAGAAACCACAAATCATTATAGAAAAAAACTAGTAACCATATTTAATTAAAATCATTAGCTGCAGTTGTATTAATTTTTCACAAAAAAAATGTATCTCTATTCTCCTTTCTGAATGAAAAAGCCCCACTGTGTGTATGGCACACTTCTTATCCTGTCCTCTGTTGTTGGACACCTGGATGGCTCCGGAACTTAGCTATTATATAAAAAATGCTCAGTTAACACTGATACTCAAGTGTGGCTGCGATGGGCTAACTTGAGAGTCCAGTGAGTGAAAATTCAATAGTGGTGTAGCTGGGTCACATTGTGTATGTATGTATGTATGTATGTATGTATGTATGTATGTATGTATGTATTTAATTTATTTACATTTTAAGTGTTATCCTCTTACCCAGTTTCCCCTTCCAGGAAAACCCCTATCCCATCCCCTTTCCCCCTGCTTCTATGAGGGTGCTCCTTCACCCACCCACTCCCACCTGCCCACTCTTGATTCCCCTACACTGGGGCTTCGAGCCTTCATAGAACTAAGGACCTCTTCTCCCATTGATGCCTGACAAGGCCATCCTCTGCTACATATGCATCTGGAGTCATGTGTACTCCTTGGTTGGTAACTTAGTCCCTGGGAGCTCTGGGAGATATGGTTGGTTGATATTATTGTTTTTCCTATGGGGTTCAGTCCATTCTTTGACTCCTCCATTGGGGACCCCACACTCAATGCAATTGTTGGCTGCGAGTATCTGACTCTGTATTTGTAAGGCTCTGGGCCTTTCAAATAGCTATATCAGGCTCCTTTCAGCACCAATCCTACATCTGATAGATGACTAATTTCTAATATATACAAAGAACTCAGGAAGTTAGACTCCAGAGAACCAAATAAGCCTATTAAAAATGGGGAACAAAGCTAAACAGAGAATTCTTAACTGAGGAAACTCAAAGGGCTGAGAAACACCTAAAGAAATGTTCAACATCCTTAGTCACCAGGGAAATGCAAATCAAAACAATGCTGAGATTCCACCTCACACCAGTCAGAATGACTAAGATCAAAAACTCAGGTGACAGCAGATGCTGGTGAGGATATGGAGAAAGAGAAACACTTCTCCATTGTTTGTGGGATAACAAGCTGGTTCAACCACTCTGGAAATCAGTCTGGCAGTTCCTCAGAAAAGGACCCAGCTACACTACTCCTGGGCATATACCCAAAAGATTCTCCAACATATAACAAGGGCACATGCTCTGCTATGTTCATAGAAGCCTTATTTATAATGACCAGAAGTTGGAAAGAACCCAGATGTCCTTCAACAGAAGAATGGATACAGGAAAAGTGGTACATTTACACAATGGAGTATTACTCAGCTATTAAAAACGGTGAATTCATGAAATTCTTAGGCAAGTGGATGGAGCTAGAAAATGCCATCCTGATTGAAGTAACCCAATCACTAAAGAACACACAGGGTATGCACTCACAAGTAAGTGGATATTAGCCCAAAAGCTCTGAATACTCAAAAATGCAATTCACAGACCATGTGAAACTCAAGAAGAAGGAAGAGAATGGTGTGGGTGCTTCAGTCCTTCTTAGAAAGGGGAACAAAATACTCACGGGAGCAAATATGGAGACAAAGTGAAGAGCAGAGACTGAAAGAAAGGCCATCCAGAGACTGTCCATCCTGGGAATTCATCCCAGATACAGTCACCAAACTCTGACATTATTGTGGATGCATTTCTAATGATGAGAGTCTATACTGGTTTCCACAAAGGCTGGACTAGTTTTAAGCAATGTATCTGTTCGTTTATTTTCTACATCGATGCCAGCATTTGTTTTTGTTTTTTCCATTTTTTTATTAGGTATTTACTTCATTTACATTTCAAATGCTATCCCAAAAGTCCCCTATACCCCCCCCCATCCCCTACCCACCCACTCCCACTTCTTGGCCCTGGTGTTCCCCTGTACTGGGGCATATAAAGTTTGCAAGGCCAAAGGGCCTCTCTTCCCAATGATGGCTGACTAGGCCATCTTCTGCTACATATGCAGCTAAAGACACGAGCTCTGGGGGTACTGGTTAGTTCATATTACTGTTCTACCTATAGGGTTGCAGACTTTTTAAAGCATATTTGTTACATTTGAAATTAATTATCCTAGCAAAAGGATCCTTTCTGTATAAATATAAAATTTGGGTTTCATATAATATAATTTGACCATATACATCCCTATTTTCCCCCCAACTCCTCCTAGATCCACACATCATCTTTGCATCCCTCCCAACTTTTGTGTTTTTAAAATAACCCATAACTTTTTTGTTTGTTTGTTTGTTTTGGATTTTGTTTTTTTGAGACAGGGTTTCTCTGTATAGCCCTGGCTGTCCTGGAACTCACTTTGTAGACCAGGCTGGCCTCGAACTCAGAAATCTGCCTACGTCTGCCTCCATAACATTTTTGACCCATTAAAAATGTTCCCCATAGGGTTATTTGGTTCTCTGGAGACTAACTTCTTGAGTTCTTTGTATATATTGGAAATTAGCCATCTATCGGATGTAGGATTGGTGCTGAAAGGAGCCTGATATAGCTGTCTCCGGAAAGGCCCTGCCAGAGCCTTACAAATACAGAGTCAGATACTCACAGCCAACAATTGCAACTCAATTGCATTGAGTGTGGGGTCCCCAATGGAAGAGTCAGAGAACAGACTGAAGAAGCTGAAGGGATTTGCAACCCCATAGGAAGAACAATAATATCAACCAACCAGATGTCCCAGAGCTCCCAGGGACTAAGTTACCAACCAAGGAGTACACATGACTCCAGCTGCATATGTAGCAGAGGATGGCCTTGTCAGACATCAGGTTGTGCTTTTGATGGGCACCATTTTGAGGGGGTAGATAGAATCTCAATGTAGATTTGCATTTTTCTGATAGTAATTAAGATTGATCATTTTTCTCCTATATTTCTCTTATATATTTTCATTTATATTTATTTAGTCTTTAATGAGCTGTTATTTTCATTAGCCCATTTACTGACAACGCAGTTTGTTTCCTTATTGTTTAGCTTTTTGAGTTCTCTGTATATACTGTAGCTATCAGATGTTTTTCATTTTCTATTTGGCTGCATATGTGGCGGCCTCACATTGCAATTTTACAGAACATTTTCCCTATGTTTACTGATAACTTGGACATTCTTTTCTGTGTTTATTCAGATCTTTTCCCTGTTTTATTTCATTGAGCTAATGTTCATTTTTGTTATTACAAAATAATGTGTTTTCATGATAGAAGACTTGAAAAACCCAAAAGAGCATAACAACAAAATCTAAATTACCTATGGATCTTTGTATAATGGACTGTTCCACTGGGGCCACTTCATATATTTGACATAGTAGTTAGAACTATAAGGGGTTACAAAGTAATGTCGTAGCCATGTTCATACAAAAAGATCACATGGGTCCTTGTTTTACTTATGGGCCTCCAAAACACACAAACACGCACAAAGACTCATTAGAGACAAAGGAAAACATGCCTTTCTTCTTTATCGAAGGGAAATTGGTTCTTAATTTTGACTACTTATGGTGACTTTTATAAATGTACCTCTTTTCAATAAAAATCTGAAGTTATGTAAGTGCTCCAAAAAAAAAAATCTTGGCTGATCATGGGTCCTTTTTGGAGTTGTAGGACTGACCCTATTGTTGATTTTTCTATGTTCTCAAGAAGGTTCTTCTCAAGACAGGTCATTTGTGCCAATGTGTTTCCTCTCTGATTAATGACATCCACTCCCTCCTACATTTCTGACCCAGATACCCAAGTCAACATTTAGTGCTGATTTTACATGGCTGAGCACTTACCACATTTAGAAACGTTTCTTCCTGACTGTCTACCACAGGCCGCGTCTGTCTTCTGCACTATTTCCATCCCTCTCAGTTGGCTCTCCGGCCTCTGTCCTTCTACAGTGTTCTTCCCACTGCAGTCCTGCCTGCCCTTCATACCACAATGGCCTTTCTACAATGCACATCTAACCATGCCTTTTCCTTGATATATTATCTGAGGGGCTTCTGAAGGCTCTCAAATTAGGTCTGACCCTTTGACAGAATGAGTTTGTATGTGTGGGAGTGTGTCTCCTAATCAGCCCCCTGTGTCCTCCAGCCTTATCTCCCACCTGCAGAGCCACTGTCCTTTTTTCATCACCTTAGCCGTACAATAGGTCTCTCAAGTCTTTAGCACTTGCATTCTGAGTGTTTGGCATGAGCACTGTTATGTAGTAGGAGTTTAATAACATTGCAGGGATGCCTACAGAAAGTAGTCCAAAGTGGAAAGGAAAGAGAAGTGATACTCTTTAAGACCTTGCCACACAACAGGAGCTTTGCCCATGGTTCTTTAAACTTCCTGACAGTCTTTACTATTCCTGTGCTTGCCATAAGGAAAGTCAGGCCCAGAAGCTTAATGATTAGCTTAAGCTCACACAGCTAAGACAGTCTGGAAATAGACCTGGCCATCGACCATCATGCAGATGACCCATAGGTTATTCTAATAATGATAAGGACAGCAGCCGTTAGATTGATTGTGGCCATAGCTCTTGGCATTTGTCTTTAATGAAGGGTCTAGTTTCTCATTCATCATTATTCTCCGGATATAAAATTAGTGGAATTATCCACCAACTCTAACTGATTAAGAAAGGGAAGCTTAAGGATTAAAGAGCCTTGCCAAAGGTCACAGTCTAAGGCAGACAGACACACAGCTGGGACCCAGATCCAGGTCTTCTACCCTGAAGCCCAGCAGGCAGTGGTGGGGAGGACATCGCCCCACAGGTAGGAGGGCTTCCAGATAAAACATCCTTTCAGTGTTGCTGGCTATTCTGGCAAGAATCCTCTCCATTCCCCCTGTGAGTCCACAGGCACCATAGCAGCTTCCAGGAGGTAGAAATAAAGATGAGAGGATGAAGATTTCCACTGTTTCTGGATGGTAGGGAATTCTGTGCATAAAAATAGTTTTCCTTATCAGGAAAAAAAATTCAAAAAGCAGAAGGAAAGAGTCCAGTATAACAAACATTTTTTAAAAGCCCCAAGGAGGCCCTACCAATGTCATACAAAAGGCTCTGTTGGGCCATTGCCCGCTGTGAGCTCCTGGTAACCCCCAGTAGGCACTGCCCACCTGGCCTGCCTGGGGAAATCTCCAGTCTCCAGGAAGGACCCTCATTATTCAAACAGTTCCAGAAGGTGCAGGAGGAGAGCGGTGACTTTGGGAGAATCACAATCTTATCTCCAGGGTGAAAGGGACCATTTGTTGTTTATGTCCAGGGGAGCAGGAGGCACAAAGAGAGGAGAAGGGCGCCAGGAGCTCAGAGCTGATCTAAAATCCCTCTGAAGAAACAATGCCTTCTCCCGGAATGAGCTGCAGCCCTTCTGCAGACAAAAGCTCGCACGGATGAAATTGGTCTTTTGTGGTTCTGGCAAGAAGGAAGCCTGATAAAGCTAGCCTGACCCTCTCCTCTCCTGGAAAAGGAGACTGGAACTTATCTGCAAGTGGAGAAAGTTTGATCATATGTCCTGAACTCCTATCTGATCTCCTTGTCCCCCCAGACTTCCCACAGAGGCCACCATACTACTTCAGAGGCTCTAGGACATCCTGGTGACCTGCCTCTGAGTCTACTCTTAGGATCCTGTGGTAGGCCCCCTTTTTTGTTTCAGCCTAGACCAAAAACTACTGTTGACCCAGAGGGCTTTTTTTTTTTTTTTTTTTTTTAACAATTTTGAACTTGAACTAAAAATAAAAATGAACCAGTAACTTTGAAGTGGGCCCAAGCCTGACTCTTGCTTGAACTGGTTTGGGCCCTTCTCACCCTGCCAGCAAAAGCCCTCAAATTGAAAAGAGTGCCTCACTAGACCAGAGCAAGATGCCAGAGAGCTGTTGTTCCTCCATCCAGATCGCCACATGTCCCTCCCATAGCCTGCTGTACCTCCTTTGTGCTCCCTGGGGTCTGTGCTGGGGCCCAACATAAGCTGACTTTGCAGAGAGTTGCTTTTCTAGGCAGCCCTCAAATGCACATTTAAGAGGTATTGTGGTTGTAATGGGGTCCTGGAGACAACATCTCCAGAAAGTTTTATTTAGAATGTAGGCTGACTTGAGGAGGTCTGGAGGGGAGAGCAGTGGGAGCTAGGATTGGGTCACTGGAGCCTTTCCAAACCATCCCTCTGCGGTTGTTTCCTCAAATATCAGGGGCAGGGAGGAAGGACCACACCTAAAGCCGGGCACAAGTCACCCCACCCAAGTCTGGCAGAGGGAAACAGGCTCTTTTCAAACCTTACTTGGCAAAGGGGTTCAGGCTGCTGTAGTGTGAGATGCCTGTGATTTCCAAAGCCAGGAGGAGGAAATCAAGTCATTTCTTAGAAGAGAAACTAGGCTGTGTCTCCTTGGTGATTACAGAAGCCATTATGGGATGTCAGCTGTGCATGTGTTATCAAGAAGATGCCCAGGCCACATTAGTCAGTGTTTGTTAGGGATAATGGTATTACCTCATAACATTGCCCATAATAAGATTATCTTATAACATTACCCATAATATTATTATCTTATAACATTACTGATAATAATATTATCTCGATAATAGCACACATCTTATTCTTTCAACTAACCAAGTGATTTGGTATATGAGACAAGACTTCTCAACTAGAGGTAAAATATTGAATATACCTACATATGTGAGTATGGTTGTATATATGGGTGCCTATGTGTGTGTGCACATGTGTGTATGTGTTAGTGAAAACACAAGTATGCATGCATATGTGTTGGTGGAGTGTTCTGAGACAGGGTCTCCTTATGTAACCCAGACTGCCATTAAACCTTCAGCAATCCTCCTGTCTGCGTCATCCTCCAAGACTGCTAGGTTACCATGCTCAGATTTGAAAATATTATTTAAAAGTAATTCTTATTGAGCAGCCAGAACAATGCAAGGGCTAGTCAGTATAGACTTCTGCAGATGCCTGTGGGGGTGGAATGGTCTTGGGATTCTCTTTGGGCTGTGGAAGTTCCAGGAACATGTTTGGACATGTACAGTGAGCTTGCTCCCATATGGAAAGATCATGACTTTCACCCAGCTCAATTTTTAAAGAAAGATTTATGTATGTTCTTAGGACTGTCTTCAGACACATCAGAAGAGAGCAGGGGATCCCAGTACAGATGGTTGTGAGCCACCATGTGGTTGCTGGGAATTGAACTCAGGGCCTCTGGAAGAGCAGTCGGTGCTCTTAACCGCTGAACCATCTCTCCAGCCCTCACCCAGCTCTTAAAAACCTTTAAGGACCATTTAAGAAGTATGATGTCAGGTTTTGATTTTGAAACTTTGAAAAATAATCTAATCACTAATTAATCACAGGGAGGGAGAGAGGAGAGAGAGGGAGAGGGAGAGAGAGAGAGAGAGAGAGAGAGAGAGAGAGAGAGAGAGAGAGAGAGAGAGAGAGAGAGAGAGAGAGAGATCACCTGCATGCAGCAACAGCAGAAATCAAAAGGAAGAGGGCATCAGATGCCCTGAAATTGAAGTTGCAGGGGTTTTTGAGCCACTTTGAGGACACTGGGAACACTGGCTCTTCAGCAATAGTAAGTGCTCTTTCCCGGGAGCCTCCACCCTATCCAGTGGTTCTGACGCCAAGGTTATTCTCCATTCTAGCAGCTTCACTCCAGTTCCCCTGTGCCTCATGGATTCTGCAGCAAGCAGGAGCTTCTATCGTGCTATAAATGACTCTTTCAGATGTTGTCCCTTTATTTAGTAGTTTTTAGTATCTTTCAAGAGACCTTGCATTTCATTCCTTTGTGTGTGTGTGTGTGTGTGTGTGTGTGTGTGTGTGTGTGTTTGTGTGTGGATATGGGTGGGTGATCAGTGATTTGGGAGTCAGTTTTCACCTTTGATCATGTGGGTCCTTAGGTTTGAACTCAGATCTTTGTGGCAAGCACCTTTCCCCACTTTGCCATCTTGCTGACCCTATATTCTCTTTGAAGACTGATTTTGTACCTTTTTTTTTTAAGTTACATTTTATTGAACATATAATAATTAACTATATATTTGTGTTATCTTCGTGGTAACTCTTGAAATGTCTTCATTTAGCTATGCAAATATACAATGTATTGTTACCTGGAATCTCTGAGCTGTGTAGTTGAATAACAGAATTATTCATGTCTAATTGTAACTTATACCCAGGGACTGATATCTGCTTTCTCACTCACCTATGGTCGCCATCCGTGGGAGCCATCTTTCTCTCCTGTACTCCTGGGCTCAACAATTTCCATATGCAGAAAAGGGAAAACAAACCCGTACTTTCTACCACTGTAGTAAACATGACATAAACCCAAGACCCCCAAACTCTATATTAGGAGACAGTGGAGATTCCACAACATTGGTCTTGGTAAGTTTCTTGAATATGATCACAAAAACATAGGCAGAAAGTAAAAACAAACTAATGGGACTGTAACATCAAAGCTTCCACACAGGCAGGGTATGGTATCATATTCATAATCTTATCCATGGTTTCTAAAGTCAGCTCTGGTACTTAGTAGATGCTTAATGAAATATTGTTGAACTAATAATGAAACAAATCCTTCATAAGTAAAGAGAAAAAGTGTGTGTGTGTGTGTGTGTGTGTGTGTGTGTGTCAGGGAGAAGGCATGTCTGTCTATAAGGAAGCTCAGGGCTAGTTTTCTGGAAGGCAGAGGCAGCACTGTTGGGCACAGAGCCAAAGGAAGCCATGTTCTCGTGTCCTAGTGATACTTGGATTTGGCTCTGAACCGGTATGTCTCCTGTACGCCTGTCCCTGCCAGCACCCCTGTGCCTTCACTTTCCATGGCATCTATTAATGATAAAAGTCCCTGTGGTTTATAATTACCAGTTTGACAAGTTCAGGAGTTCTCTGTTAATTATTATAATTAGCTTTCCACTCAGTGAGGCATCAGGAGTTTAACAACAATATTAACAACGGGAGGACAGTGATCAAGAATTGACTACAAAGAATTGACTGGAAAGACTTCCTTCTGCTGTCAGGAAAACTTATTAATGATGGGGAAATCTGCACAGCGGTTCCCCTCTGTCTCCTTAACTCAACTGTTGGCTCTTCATTCCCCTTAGGAAGTGAAAAGCAACTTTCATGGCTAGTACTCAAAAACTGAAAGTTTAGAAACCATCAGGAAGAAAGAAACCACTAACCTGATGGCTGTGTGCCCTTTTGAGCAAAAACCAAGCGGAGGCAGCAGCCAGGGAAGAAAGCATCTACTGAAGGGAGATGCCAGCTCCAGCCAGAGTGTAGGCACATAGCAGGGCACTAGGAGCAGGTAGTCTGGGGCTCATGAGGGAAGGTGTCTTGCTTACTGAACTTGCCAAGCAGATTGGGATATTTTCCTGGTCATCTCTTAGTATGATTTCTTCTGCCCGTCATCCTATTCTACATCTCAATGACCCCACCCTTCATCCCAATGAATCCCCTTCACTCCAGTGACCCACCCTTCATCCCTGTAATCCCACCCTTCTTTCCAGTGGTCCCACCCTTCATCCCAGTGGTCCCACCCTTCATACCAATGACCTATTCTTCAGCCCAATGGCCCCAACCTTCATCCTAATGATCTTATTCATCGTCTAATGATCTCACCCTTCATCTTAGTGACCCCCCCATCCTTTATACTAATAACCTCACTCTTCATACTAATAACCCACTTCAACCCACGTATCACACCCTTCAACCCTTACCCAAAATGACTCTGGAAGCTTCTGGTTGCTTTGGTACAGAACCCTCATTTTGCCACTTGGGTTCATGCATCATGGGCATGAGTTATCTTCCTATTACTGATTGTAATCACTCACTGAGTCATTCAGATGATACACTCTCACTGTCTTCCAATTACCAGATATTTCTTCAAAGGATGCAACATCAGGAGTCCATAAGGCCAAAGCATTCTCTAGCATTATTTCTAATGAAGGGCATAGAAAATAAAACTCAAGAGATTAATAAACAGTATTATCAAAAAGGATGAATTTTTGTGGGCATCAGTACAAAGAGAAGTCTGAGCTAACCTTTCCAAGAGGTGACCTGAGGTATTTAAGTCTAGTACCCAAACATCTTTTCTCAGTGGGATTACTGCAAGAGAAAAAAAAATGTGTTATCTTAGCATAGAGGTGGGACTCAGGGAAAAGCACTTAATTTTCTGGACTCCATTCTATTTGCATTTTGGCATCATTGTCTGAAGTGAATGTTTGGTGGGAACTCTGGAACTCATAAGGGGTACTCTGGGTCTTAGGGAAGTATGCTATGTCTTTCAAATAACCCATAGGTAGCTACAGATGCAGAGAGCAACACAACTTAGCAGGGTGAAGAAAGGTGTGAAGGCAAAAAGAGACTAACATTTACCTGGTACCTGTGATGTACCAGGTGTTGTGGTGGACTTTGAGACAGTGCTAATCACATTAGTCTAGATGGGGTGGCCTATCTGCTGCCTTCTGACCCCCTTCCCACCACACTCCAATAGCCACTAAGGAGTAAATCTGTGAGGTCACAGGGAGTGGAGCGATAGACAGTAAAGAATGGGGACTATCAAGAGTTCTTTGGAGGATGGAGGGAAGATCAGAGTGTTCATGATGCAATGGACTAAATGGTGGAAAGTGAGAGACTACAGGAGGAGAGAGGAGCAGACCCTGGAAGGCTTCAGGGGCTGAGAGTACCGGGATCTCCAGTGGCTGATTAGTTAGTTAGTTAGGTAGGTAGGTAGGTAGGTAGGTAGGCATACACCTTTAATCTCAGCACTGGAGAGACAGGGGCATTAAGTCTGAGGCCAGCTTGGCTTACATATCAAGTTCCAGACCAGCCAGGGCTATAAATTGGGGCTACAATACAAAGACTAGTAGGAAATCTATTGATTTCTATCTTCTTTTCCATTCTGAATGATCAAATAGCTACATCTTTCCTAACCTGGGAGGAAGGTTTGTTTCTCTGGAGACTTTGTGAGGTAAGGCCTATATTCTGGGAGATGAGACTCGGGCCATGGTGAAGGTGAGGACATCCACTAGCAAAAAGACATCTTCCTTCTGACTTTTTCCCATTGTTGTGGTTCCTCAGCCAAGCAGCCAGGCTTCTATCCCCCAGCAAGAGGAGACAGGGTTGCTTTCTGGAGAAGAGAATCAGAGAGACAAGGCCTGTGTGCTGGCAGGCAAGGATGCCCACAGCTGAGCATCCCTCCTGCCTGCAGTGGCCATCAGAGGATGAAGATTCCAGGTAAATCTTGGAGCTTCGTTCCAGAGGCTCACTGAACATTTCAGAAAAGCACAAAAGTAGTGTCCAAACTAACAGGAAAACTCAGAGGAAAGGAAATGACAGAGGAGAGAAACCCTGGAGACGGTGCTGGGGAATGAATGAAGGTGCTCACTTATTCAAGACGTAGAATGACATGGTAGAGCTTCCACTAAAAGAACAATGAAGAAACCAGAAAAATTCTCTTAGAAGTTAAAACTATGTTGGCCAACATAGTTTTTTAAAAGAATAATAAATAGAAAATTTGTGACAAAATAAATTAATTTCTAAGAAAGTGAAAGTCAACAGAAAGGCTGAATATGAAATCATGGAAATACCACTATGTGGTTGTAATTTCCCCTGTTACGTGGGAAGAAAGTGAGGTGATGGGAAACTATGGTTCTGTTACCAAAGTCATAGTTGGTGTTAAAAATGGAGCTGAGAGTTGAGCCCATGTCTCTGGCCCATGAGCCATGGGAAAGATAGAGACAGCAGTGCTCTGCTGCAGGTGTGGCGTAGGAAGGGCCAAGGGAACAGGTGGGTTGGAGAACATCATGGCCTTACTTTCATGGCATTCAAATAGCTAGAAGGCTCCAGTTTACAGAAGCGTTTTGTGATGATCTGTAAGTGCTCCATCCTGGGTGCTGAACGGGGCTCTGTCCTCTTTCTATCTGGAACTGGCCCCAAACCCAGTGATTTCTTGTATTGGGTCTTTATCTGAAGCATGGTGCTCTTACATTAGACTTAGTGGGAGCATTTTCACTAAGTACCAGATAGGATAGAGGAGATGGTTGTACATCAGACCATTCATCCCAGTGGATTTAACTATGACATGTATTTCAAGTCAGGGGGAAGATGTGGTGTCAGAAGAAACATAACCTCGAACAACTGTGACTGGCAGGGCTGCTGGTTAATGGGTCTCAGCTGAGCTGTGGGTTGTGGGCAGCAGATGAGACAAGAATCCACATAGCCCCGATTCCCTTTCCTCTCTCATCCCTTTCCTTTCTCCTCCTTTCTTTATCTCCTTCCCTTCCTGCAGAGAAGACAAAGGTCAAATCTGTCTCTAACTGATAGGTTAGTTTGAGAACATGCTATAGATTGTGATGTGGCTTACAGTCCCTGAGCTGAAGTTGCAGAGACATGCTTCTGAGTCTTGGTAGATCACAGCAGCTTCTCTGATCGAAGGGCCGAGCTTCTTCCTGTTAAGCTTATTTGAAGGCTGGTGACACAGAGGCTCCTATAGACAAGCTTACCCACAAACAAGAAGCTAGAGGGTGAAGCTGTGCTTTCCAGAGACAGTTCTAGCCCAAATATTACCAGGCTAGAGCATCACTACTCTGTTATGGAAAACAGAGGTAGGAATAGAGATGTCCAGGTATATTGTGCTAATCAACACTTCCTGTAAAAGACAGTTTCAGGATTGGGGACTATGTTTTCTTTAGATCAAAAGCAAAAGCTTGCATAAGCAATGTTTCTAGGGATGGGATGGCAGATGTGGAGTTTTCAGGAGATACTCTTTGAGAATAGTTGTACAAAAGTCATGGTATTTGGATTTTACGTTGCTCATCTCCTGAAATACTTTTTGATAGCTATATTGATTATGTTCTCATTGCTGTAACCAAATACCTGAAACTCAAAGAAGACAGGTTTATTTTTGTCTCACAGTTTAGAAGAAGACAGTCCATCATTGTCAGGGAAGGTATGACAGCAGGAGCATGAGGCAACTGGTCACATTGAATCTGCAGTTTGGAGGGAAGTAGACATGAATGCTAGTACTCATCCATTTTTCTCCTCTTCAGCTCATATCCTAGCCCACAAGATGGTACTGATCACATTCAGGGTATGTCTTCTTCCCTTCCCTCAGTCGAACCTGCCCTAAAACACTTCCAGAGAGGAGCCCAAAGGCGTGCTTCCTCCATTCTAAGTCCAACTAAGTTTACGGTAAAGACCAACTATGACACATTCACCCTCAGTTCACCGAGACCTCCAAACACCTCATTTTTAACTGTGCCATTTCTTCCACTGTCCCCAAAGTCTCATGTTTATTTCACAATGCAAAGTGCACTCAACTCAGTCCACCTCCAAGGATTTCCAGTGCCTTAAGAGTCTTCAAAATGTCAACGTACAGGTTACCTAGTTCTAATGTGCAGTGTTACTGAGCAATTATTTCTGCTTCAAAGGGGAAGGTGTGGTAGATAGCAAGGAAAAGGCAGGACAGGGCAGGCCTGAGAGCCAGCATGGAGCACACCAGTCCTTGCAGCTCTATATCCAGCATCTCAGGTTTGCAGTGGCATCATCCACACTCAGTAGCTTTAGCCAGCACCCAACTTTCTCCAGCTCTTCCATCTGTGGTGATGTATATTTTTCTCTTGGGCCAGCTCCATCCCATATTAAAACTTTCCATGGTGGATTTCCCGTGGCTCCACCATTTTCAAAATCCTGAGATCTCTACTGAAACCTAAGACTCACCTTCAAAACAGCTTCACACGATTTTCCTTTGGGGACTCATTCAGGGGAATCCAAACATGCCATCCATTCTCCAGTTTCAGTGGCTTTCTGGAACCTTGGGGCAGACCTCCATAGTATAATCCTTGTATTTTGTATGCCTGCAAAACCAACACCTTTGCAGATGGATGACTCTTGTCAAGATTTGCTGTGGATTAAGACATGGTCCTTTCTTCTTCTACTGCACCTGTACTGGCTGCTGTATGTGTTGGTGGCTGAACCTCAAAAACACTTCCCTGACCAGTTGTGTCTATGGGGAAAACCGTTTCAATGGTGCTCAGTTTAGCCTCTCACTTTTCAAATGAGTTGGGATTTTAGAAGTTGGGGTTCTTGGCAATAGGACATAGCCCTTGAGGTACCTTCCATATTGCCCCAATATAAAGTGCAAGGCTTCTCTGTACCCTCCTTGTCTACAACTTCAAATGTGCTCAAACTCTTTCATGACGACTTGTACATTTGTTTTATCTTCCTGATTTAAATTATTAAAAACCCCAGTAAATGCAGTGAGCAATAGCCCTGCTAAAGGCTCCATGTTATATTGTCTTGAAGTTTTCTCAACTCATTACTTTTGAATTCAACTTCCCATGATTTTAGGACATGGACAGAGAAGAATCAGATCTGTTGCCAAAATATAACACAGAATGGCTTGTAGTCTGGTTCCCTAGAGAATCCTTGTTCTTTTTTGAAGTGTTCTGAAGGCGGACCTCTACTCTCCACATTTCTCTTGGCATTCTGGTCTTCTGAACTTCCATCAGAATGCCCATTAAGCTTTGATGGTCTTATCCTAGGCATCTCTAGCCTACAGGCCTGCAAATGCCTTCCCCAAATGAGTTACAAATGCCTACAAACTGTGTGGTCAGATAGTGACAACAAGAACTCTACTACTAATGCCGATTTTCTGAATTAGTTACCTTTCCTATTGCTATGACCAAATACCTGACAAAAAAACAACTGAAGAAAAGGCAGTTTTATTTTGACTCATAGTTCAGAGGAGCTCAGCCCATCAAGGCAAAGGCAGCATGGCAGAGAGAGTCTGAGGTTACAGGTCACATTGCATCCATGGTCAGGAAGCATATAGAAATGAAGACTGATGTTTACCTGTTTTCCACTTTTTAAAATTTTCTTTATTTACTGAAAGACCCCAAGACCCATAGGATGGTAGCGAGCACATACAAATTGGATCTTCCCACCTTAGTTAAACCTCTCTGGAAACATCCTCAAAAACGTGAGCACAGGCGTGTCTCTTAAGTGACTCCAACTTCCTCATGTTAACTATAGAGATGTACTATACCAGGCACTGGGAAACTCTACTGGGAGCCACTCCTAGTTTTTGCTATGAGTGGAGAGGAAGCTTCTATTCTAAAGATGTCACAACACCATCCCCAGCAATATACCTAATCATCCTGGGCCCCAGCTGGTGTGTCTGAGTCAGGCATAGATCCAACTGCTTTATTCACTTTCTAGGGTCTCTATGGGAATCAAAGTGCATCACTGTATGAAATAAAATCTCAGCCACTAAATAAGGCCATTCTAGTGATGCTAAAATGGCAACTATTCAGTCTTGGGGAGCATCTCTCCTGAAGGACCTTCCATTGATCTCTCTCTCTCTCTCTCTCTCTCTCTCTCTCTCTCTCTCTTTCTCCTTGTCTCTGACCCACAGAGATGTTCAGGATAGAACCCTTCTTGACCACAAGCCACAAAGCCTTTTCTACCCCATATCTAATCTTAGTTCCCCTGCTTTTGAAAACAAGCCACAACTTGCACATTTAAACACACACACAGAGAGAGAGAGAGAGAGAGAGAGAGAGAGAGAGAGAGAGAGAGAGAGAGAGAGAAGAGAGAAGAGAGAAGAGAGAAGAGAGAAACAGATTAAAATACATTCTATACCTCTTGCTCAGAAATGGCACACGCAAAGAGGTCTTAAGACAAAGTGACTATAACTTTCCTCAAAAGCCATGGTACCTGGGAATACACACCAAGATAATAGGTTGAACAGATATTAGACCAATATCACTTTTTGCATTGCACAGCTTGCTGGAGCTGAGTGGGTTGACTTTTCAAACACTGCAAGAGTGAACCAGTCAGTCTGGATTCAAGATGAACATCACACGCCTTTCTTTCCTTTCCGTCATCTTCTCTTCTTCCCGTTTCCAGATATGTATGCAAAGTAATTCTCACAAATGGAGGTACTCAGAAAACTGTCAACATAATAAATGAACTACAGTCATTGTATGACTATGTGGGTGACTTTGGTCTTTCTTTTTCTGTCTCCTGGACCCCAAACTATTCAAAATGTGGGTTGTACCCCAGATACACATAGGGGAGGTATACTGGATCAATGATGGTGATATGTAAAGCTCTTGTTTCTTTCCCACCAACAATGAGCAGAAAAAGGTGGACAAGGCATGGGAGACTAAGGTCACCAGAAGGTGCAGAGTTGTACCCTTTCTTAAGCAACACTCCAGCATCTGTGAGTGAACATAGATTAGACATGGGATGTCATTGGATAGTATGTTTCATCAGAACCTGAAAGTAGCCCATAATATTGCCTTCTGAAAAGGAAGAAAGAAGTATGGAATGCTGTAGGTTAGGCTGGGGCCTCCAAATGAAGGGAAGATTGCCCTGAGAGAGGATTGTGCTCGCAGTATTCATTCAGTAGCCCTCCCTGCTGGGATTAGAACCCAGAGTTTCATAGTTCCTTTGGGATGATGATATTTTAGCATCAGTTGAGGGAATAATGATGGAGCTTTCCAGATGTCACAGTAAGACAGGAGTAAGTTAGCACTGCCAGCTTATCCCAAGTCCTCACTTGTCCTGTTAGCCTCCATCTCCTGGGCCTTCTAAACTCCTCAGCTCAGTCTCTGAGTTTCTGTTCTAGGATGGTCATCCCTAGAGCAAATGGACTCCTAGGTCAAGAGCTATCCACCTTCCCTTTGGAATCTGACATGTCTGATATTGTATATACTAGTGTGATACCACACTATGTGCATACATGTCCTTGTGCCTTAAGTTGTTAACGTCTCCTACATCATCACCTGGTACTCTCCATCTTAGCTACAGCCTCTTTTACCATTGCCTAAAGCAAAGACTTCAACATGTCTTTCTGATGAGTCTGTTCCTATTAGGATGAAATGGGTTCGAAGTAGGATTTTTCTCATTGCTCCAGGCCCCATCTGATGGTGGTCACCAGGATCTGACATTTTCATTTTTCCTGTTGGGGGAAGAAGGAGTTTTCTCTCGTCTCTGGAAGAGGGAGTGACAGGCAAGTCACAGCAGCCAGGGTTGGAAGACAGACTGTGGTTTCTCATCATTAGAAAAATTAAAGTATACAGACAGAAATGTGGTTTTGCTTCCTAACTGTATCCTGTCAACTAAATATTTCATTTAGGCCTAATGCCTGAGCCAAATGAGAGTCCCGAGCAAAACTGCGCTATTAGAATACACTTAATTATTGATTCAGCCGGGCAAAAAATAAAAAATAAAGAAACCGGGTGGTACTCTAATTCCTCTTATCAAGCATCTCGAGTGCTAATGTGCACTCGAACAGCTGCTATTATCCTGGGGAGCCCACTGTCTTCAGCTGCAAAATGTACAACTTCACACCAGCCACATGGAGAAGACGGACTGAAGGCAACGGCAGAGATACATCCTCTTCCTCCAGTTCAGGGAAGGCTGAGAGGAAGGCCCAGGCTGGTGACAAGAGTAGGGCAGGCTCCTCAGTCCTCCTTCTAACTCTCCGCCTGCTTACAGGAGGAAGCGAGCATTCAAGCCTGGGATTGGTACATTAGAGTCAGGTCTGAAAATTGTGGATACTCACAAAACATCATTCCTATGCTCTTTTGCATATCTGCACTTGTTTTCAATAATAAAGATGATGACTGTGATATCATTGAGGCCTCTAGAGGTTCTCTTGAGCATCTACCTCTCACTCACACAGTTACTGAAAAGACTGAAGAGACATGGAGGGTGCCATGTAACATTAGTGGGACTGATAGAATTAAAACTTGAATCTCATCTCTAAATTGTTTGGGGGTAGAAAGAAAGAGTATAGGAGTTCAGAGATAGGGGAGGGTTGGCTGCCCCTGTGTGTGTGGTAGAGAGATGTATAATTATATGATAGGTCTATAGCAAGACAACATTGGAATTCCAGTCTCAAAAGTGCCAGGAGTGGAATACCCCCCCCATGAACTGTTGAGCAGGGGTGTTCCAGAGTTCTTCCTAACAATACAAGTTATTACCATTGCTCTTGATGATCCATCCAGAACTTGATGCTAAGACTTATTGCTGAAGACAGCACACACTTTGGCCAGATGACTTGGAAGAACATGCCGGTACTGACTGGGAATCTTTTTCCCTGCTGGCTAGATTTCAGAGTACTGAACATTGCATCATAACAACCACCCTGGCAAGATATGCTCGTGAATGTACTAGTCGTATATTTGGGGACAACCAACTGCTTTCTGATTGAATTTAAGGCCTACTATACACCTGGTGCTGTAAATCTGACCAAGAACCTGTAGCCTGTGAGTTCATAGTCCTGCTACTATTATTTTGCTAAATAATATCAAACTGCCCTCTAAACACATATCTCTGTATCCTAGATTAGCACAGCCCCCAGTCTTTGTGAGAGAAGTGCCTTATGCAATGGATGTTGGTTAATGGTAGAACTTGGAACTGGCAAAGTGTAGAGATGTCTACGGAGTGCTCAGTCATCAGTAGAACATTTATATCACCCTCCCCCAGGGCTCAAGGAATGTGCTCATGAGAGAGACAGAAGAATTTAAGAGTCAGAGGCTGGGAGTGACCGGCATGAAACACTGCAATCATGAATTCACAGCAGATGGGGTTGTTTGCAGAATACCTGCACAAGATCAAGCCAGAAAGCATGGAGGGGGGCTATGGAAAGGGACATGCTCAGAGGTCCCCACTCCTAGCTGAGGAGCTATTGATGATTGCTTGGTGTTAGGGACAGGATAGTCAGTTTTCTTTAGGGACGTGGTCCCTGGTAATTGGACCAAAATTCAGTGCGTAGCCTCATATCCAAGATTATAAGAGCATCACACACACACACACACACACACACACACACACACATATATAAAAGCATATATGCATTCATATACAAAATGATGTTAGGATAAGATAGGGGTAGGAGCAAAATATATTGTGTTTATGTAAGAAATTCTCAAAGAATATTAAAGATTAAAATATTATATTCAAATGCATTCAAAATGTAATCTTATTGCACAAATATTTTGTTATCTACATTTTATGATTTCCCCATTCACATGTTAGGTTCCATCGCTGTATTTAATCTATAATTCATGTGCCCTTCACTGTAATTAACAAGCTATTACTGCACTTATTTTATCATTTGCTCTTCCTTTCAATCCACCTTTCCATCAATTACTCATTCAGGCTTTCATTATCTGTCTATTTCCACCCACCCATCCAGTCACTGAGTTCCAAGAATGTGTAAGATCCTTAAAGGTAAAGTCCTCCAGTCAACATTTTAGATGAAGGACAATCTTTCTACTCCAAGGTAAGGCACTGCCTCTGGGTCACCTCCCAGAATCAAAATGTGGAATTTTATGACTAACACGTGCTCAGTGGGACATTATGACCAAAGCCAAGAAAGTTAAAAAGTCATTAGAAGAGAGAGGAGACAGAATTAGCAAGTTGAAGGAGCCTTCATAGGCTATGGTGTCCCTCTTGTCCCTACCTCTCTGAAGGTGGTCCTGCTACTAAATCTTAAAAGTAATCTCCAAAAGTAATTTCTTTAATGGGCCCACAAGTGATGCTGATTCATAGCTGTTGTATGCTCTTTCCTCTGACTCAAACTATCCCCTGCTAGAGGGAGAAGGAGGCTTCTAAAACTCTTTGGTGAAGCTGTAAGCAAGCCCACCCCAGCAGGGCAATGCAGCTGATGTCTAAGTATCCCTTCTTATGTGAGTTATCCCTCACAGCATGCCCTCAAGTAACCCCAATAAAGTCATTGGCTCACTAAGCTAAATTCAGCCAAAATTGTCCTTTTCTTTTCTTTTCTTTTCTTTTCTTTTCTTTTCTTTTCTTTTCTTTTCTTTTCTTTTCTTTTCTTCTCTTCTCTTCTCTTCTCTTCTCTTCTCTTCTCTTCTCT